>NC_056733.1:1720972610-1721305110 GCF_019279795.1 Protopterus annectens | reverse complement strand
AGAACAGCACAAAATCTCATACAAAGATAAACTGTCACACACCAGAGTACATAGAAATACCATTCAGTGCATGTGTAAACCATTTTCATAGTTTCCATGGTTAGCTTTTTTACAGGCAAAACACTCATCTATTTGTTTTTCAATAAAGAAGTTTTGGTATTAAATAAGTTATAAGTGCTTGATTACTCTGAAGTCTCAACTGAACGTATATACAGAGCATGGTTATTTTTTCTTGACATTTTAGGATTTGCAGACAGCAGCTTTGCTGCTCAGAAGCATCATTATTCCCTGTGTCTATATAGATATAGATATAGCTATATAGTGAGAGATGTGTAGATATAAATATAGATATAGATGCAGCCCTACACTGACTGCCTTAAAAAACTCCAGCTATAGTCTGTTGCATATCATTTACTCAGAGGCAATCTCTGCTTAACATACAAGGCCATGTCAAACCCAGAGCTGTTAGACATGCTACACTTAAAGAAATCCCTATCTCTCAGAGCCACATGCTCCAGAGATCTAATCCTTGTTATCACAATAAACAAAACATGCTGAGGGATAGGTTCTTGACCCAGAGACTCCCCAGACTCTGGAACAGACTGCCCATACATGACAAGCAGAGCACCTCTTTGGCCCTCTTCAAAAGGAACCTTGACGATTGGATGGGGGAAAGGAAATTCACCCCAGGGATCATGTCAGTCGCCCTGCTAGACAGGGGTCCAGGGAAGTAAATAGTGTGGGAAGAAATAGCCAGGGAATTGTTATGGCTAGGCTTATATAGGCCCTAGGACTGATAGCCTAGTACCAACCTATGACCCTATGAACCTATGAAGATATAATAGATATGGATATAGATATAGATACAGAGATATAGATTTAGTTATAGAAATAGATATAGATAATTTATTTTTTTTTTAATTTATATTATTTTACATTTGTTTATCAGGAAGGTCCGATTGGACACAGGTCCATTTTCAACTGAGGTCCAGAGAGAAAAGCTCCAGACATAATACATAAAATCAGAACATAATACATTCAATCAGAACATATTACATTAAATCAGATGTGATAAAATACATTAAATCAGAACATAATACATTAAATCAGAAGTAATATAATAAATCAGACATGATATAATCTATCAATCAGACCTCAAGCTATTAACATGATATGGATTATTGACATTATGTTATTACACAATAAAATCCCTAAAGTGTCACATAGGAACAAGACGAGAAATATTAAAATTTTGCATGTAGTTTCTTATTGAACATTGTAACATAAGAAGTGTATTGTCCAATAGTGCTGTTGAAAACAGCTAACAAAGTCAATGGCAGTCACATACATATTCTAGGTTTGCTACTAACAGATTTACTGTTTTTACCAACTTTGCATATCTATGGATGTATGACTCTTGCAACTCAACATGGTGGTATACAATGATATGTGCACTGCTTTAATTTTGAAGGTGGTGGGCAAATGTTGAAGCTATTTTGGAAAGATGGCCAGTGGAAGGGATGAAACAGTGTAACATCAGACATAGGTTCATAGGTTCATAGGTTCATACTAGGCTATCTGCCCGAGGGCATTTACAAGCCTAGCCCATAGTTTTGTGGCTTACGCCACCCCTTTAGTATGGGGAACTATACCCATTATTTTGCTGTGCCTCTGTCGAGCAGTGACACTGAGGTAATCCTTGGGGTATATCTGCGATCTCCCATCCATTGGTCAAGATTTCTCTTGAACAAGGCCAGCGAGGTGCTCTGCCTCACATATACCGGGATTTTATTCCACAGCATAGGGAGTCTTTGGGTGATGAATCTATCCCTCCAGCACGTCCTATTAATAGCCGTGTCGAGGTTTAAGTCTCCCGCCCTTGTGGCTCTGACGGATCTAGATTTTTTGAGGTGAAGCATATTCATCAAATCTGGGTTTGACATGGCCTTGTATGTTAGGCAAAGGTCACCTCTGAGCAAGCGGTGCGACTGAATAGAGTTGGAGTTCTTTCAGTCGGGCAGCATAGGACAGATGTTTGAGACCCTTTATCCTTTTGGTGAGGAACTTTTGTGGCCTCTCCAGCTGCTGCAAGTGTCGGGTCAGATACATTCCGAATGGGGCATTGTACTCAATCATTGGTCTGATGAGTGATGAGTATAGGGAGACTATGACCTCCCTTGATCTAGATGAGAATCCCTTCATGATAAGGTGGGCAATGTAGAAGGTCTTCCTAACTACTTTAGCTACATGGGTGTCGAATGACAGGCTACTATCAACCTGGGTCCCCAGGTCCCTGATAACTTCTTCTGTGCTCAGTGGATTGCCACCTATTTGGTAGCTAGGGGTAACCTTGTTTTTCCCGAAGGGTATGACTATGCATTTTTTGGCATTTAACTTTAGGCCATGGCTCTGGCACCAGTTATCCGTTTCTGTGAGACCCTTCTGAAGGATATCTGTGTCAGATGTGTTTTCTACTATGGCCCAGTTTGCAGTCATCTGCAAACTTTGTCAGCCATAACCCTCCTGTGTTTGCTTGTACTTCGAAAAGTAGATGCCAAACAAGAGTGGGCCCAGGACTGAGCCCTGTGGTACACCACTTGTGACAGGCTTTGAGTCTGACATGGCGCCAGCAACTCTGACCCTGTGGGTTCTGTCACTCAGCCAGTTTGCAACCCATCTTATGATGTATGGGTTAACATTTAAGCTGATGAGTTTTTCAATGATACCCGAGTGGGGTATTGTATCGAAGGCCTTCGCCAGATCGAGGTAGGCTGTATGGACTGCCTTTCCCTCATCAATGGCTTTGGTGACTGTTTCAAAAAGTCAACCAAATTTAGAAGGCATGATCTGCCTTTGACAAAGCCAAACTGGGATGGATCCAAAGTCTGCAAATTCCCTATGTCTTTATTTATGAGGTCCATTATGATCCTCTCCATGGCTTTGCAGATAAGGCTTGTCAAGCTAATGGGCCGGTAATTTCCAGGGTCGGTGGAGGCACCGCCTTTGTGAAGTGGGACCACAGTTGCAGTGCGCCACTCCCTGGGTACGTATCCAGAGGTAAGACTATGATTAAACAGCTGTCCTAGCTGTGGGTTTAATTCCTCGTTGAGTTCATGGAGCACACAGCCGGGGACACCATCAGGTCCCATGGATGCTGTGTTTTTTGCTTTACAGAGAGCAGTTCTCACTTGGGCGTTGGAGATGTTTGGGGGGCTGCAATTGCTTGGTATAGATATCTCTCCTTTTCGGGGGGAGGGGGAGAAGTTTGCACTGAACCTGTCAGTCAGTATGTTGGCAATGTCTGTAGGATCAGTAATCTTCACATCATTTTGAACTAGTTCTGAGCATATCTGGGAGTTTCCTCCCAGGTTTCTAAGATAGCTAAAGAAGGCCTTATGATTGTCTTTTGAGTCTTTAGCTATTTTTCTCTCAAAATTTGCTTTGGATGATTTTATGAGAGCTCTTAGTTTTTACTTATAGTGATCAAGGGTGTCTTACCTTTTAAGGATTTTGCTCTATCTTGTAGTAGCTTCCTCCTTTGTTGTAGAGTTTGTTTATGGCTGGGGTCCACCAGACTGGACGCTTGCCTTTGGTACAAAGAGTCTTTGTTTTGCTTGGGATTGCCTTATCCATGCAGTCCTGCAGGTGCTGGTAGAAGGCATTTGTAAGTGATTCAGCGGCTTGAGTACTGTTTTCCCGCTCGGGGCCTTAAAGGAGACCACACTAGTCTTTAGAAGTGTGAAGTCGGCTTGAGAAGTTCTTTACTGTGGTCTTTTTATTTCAGGTGGGGTGGGATGAGGACCTCCAGCGAGATTAGTTTGTGATCTGATCTCACCAGTGAGGGTATACTTCCGGTGTTGAACATTGTGCTCCCATGTTCGTGATGATGAGATCAAGTATGTTTTCCCCTCTTGTGGGGATGGTGACTAGTTGTTCCATGGCATTTGAGTTTATGAATTCCAGGAACTTTTGGGCTAGGGTGTTTGGGCTTGAGTAGTGTTCCCAGTCTATATTAGGGTAATTGAAGTCACCTAGTATGATGGTGTTTGGTGATACATTTATCCCTCTAGTGTTTTCAGGAAGGCCATGTGAGGTTCCTGAGTTTGTGAGGGTGGCCTGTAACATGCTACAATTTGCAGAGCAGTCTTGCCTATGGTTAATTGCACCTGGATGGTCTCCGATGCATCGTGCGTTGCCACCAGTCTTGAGGTGTGGGTGTCCTTGATGAATATGGATACCCCCCCCTCCTTTCTTGGTATTGTCCGGATTTTGGGGCGGAACGCATGATAAGAGGTAAAACCTGATAGTGCTGGGGTGCTCTCAAGAGCCTTGAACCAGGTTTCTGTCACTGCACAGACATCGATGTTCTCCATACTGAGAAGGGCCTCGAGTGCATGCATTTTGAGATTTAGACTTCTGGCATTGAGCAGCATTACCCTTAGTTTTTTCCTTTTTGTGTTCTAGGGTGGTAGGTTTAGAATTTGAGCCTTGCCTAAAAAGGCACTATGGGGTGGCAAGAGCCTTTGCCAATATCCGAATCCCAGGGTGACAGGTGCAAGCCGTCCCTTGCGAAGCAGCGTGGCTTGTCCAGCATGTCATCCCAGGCAGACAGACATTGGATCCCCTTTGAATGACACCAGAGTTTAAGCCAATTGTTAAAGCTGATCATCTTATCTCTGTATTGTGGCATCATTCTTGGTGAAGGAAGGATACTGCTCAAGGTCAGGGTCATACCTGCCTGGGCTACATAATCAGAGAGCTCCTCAATGTCTCTTTTCATGTAGTCCAAGGAGGTACGTCTCAGGTCATTTACACCAGCGTGGACAATGACTGAGTCATATTTGTACCTGCTGTTGAGAGACCTGAGTGCTTGCGTTATGTGGCGGATTCTAGCCCGACAGGCAGCTTACTGTGATCTTCTCCTTACTCAGTCTGGTGAGCGGGACGTCAGTGTGTCTGACTATGGAGTCACCAATGACTAGTGTGTCTGGCATTGTGTTTGGCCTTAAGGGCTGTGACTGTTTGAGACACTGACTGTGAGGTCTATGTGTTGCAGGTGTTGTGTTCTGAGGTGGTGGTTGTTTGGGTGTCTGCTTTGGTGGCCTCTGCTGTTTTGGTAGATTTTTGATCAGAGCCGAGTATGTCTTTGTGTGTTTATGTGTATGATTTGAGGTTGTGATGGTACTATGTGAGACTGGGTCTATAGTGTGTGTGGTAACCTTCTCCTCCTGACTGGTCTTGCCAGTCCTATGTTGAGAGAGCTCAGCCTCCAGTTTGGCCGTATAGTTGCATCTCTCGCATGTATTTGTGTTTTGTGGGAGGAGGAGAGGGTTGTCTGTGTACATGAGGCAATTGTAACATTGCCTCAATATTCCCAGGTTCACCAGCTGAGCAGGAGAGGACACTAGCAACTGATCCCTCGACATGCTAGAAGGACTAGACAAAAAAACTTTAAAAGAGATTCCTGGGGGCGTGGGTGACCAAGAAATGGGGGTTTGCCTTTTTGGGGTGCTATCTATAAGAGTGCCGTATCAAGGTAATAAGTACTGTAGGAGCAAGTGCTAGGTTTAACAGATAGAGAAAAGTCTATTTGGAGTCAAGTAGAGATGATCTTTTTAGGTATTAGAGAAAGTGCTAGTAACAGGGATGCTTAAAGGTAAGATTGAAAAGAATGCACTCTGCAGTGTGCACTAGAGAAGTTAGATATGAAAGTAGGTAACTTGAGTTTTACCTGTTTAAAAAGTTAAGGTTTAGTGGAGAGTTACTATTTTTAAAACAGCAAGATGGACTGAAAGGGGTGGTTACTTTTGTATTTTGGTACTATGTTATAGAAAGTAAGATTCCAATTTAGCTGTAGGGTACTGTTAGGTAGAGAAGGGACTAATAATGAATACTGGTAAAGAGTAGGGCTGTACAGTAGTTTTTTATTTTATTTTTTTATCCTGGAAAGCCACAGGAACATAGACAGGCATCTATATAGATATAGATATATAGATACATGTGGTCTGCTATAAGTACTTATGCTAGTATGTCATGAATGATATACTTGGTCACCCCCATTAACTCTAACCTTAAAACTCCCACCTAATTCCTGACACTAATGTGAATTCATGCTCCCTAATCCTTACTCTAATATTCTGCTCCTTTTCCTTAAATGTAAAATCCTTGATTGTTCCCAAAACCTAAAACCCCACTCCTCCTTCCTAACCCTAAAGTCCATGATTGCTTGCTATCTAAACCTTAAACTCCTCTCCCCTTCCTAATCCTAAAGTCCTCAACCACTTCCTACATGTAAAACTCTACTACAAATGACATTACAGTAACTTACAGCAGAAAGAAACTTCTGGAAATCAAGTATTTGACTGTGCTATCATTCTGGCTAGATTCCCTGCACACTATGGAGCATCAGGGGCTTACAACACACACAAAACTGCTGGAACTCAGCATCCTAATGAAACAAGCTTCAGAGTACCTAAATAAAGAAATGGAAGGCTCTGGAACAATCAGGATGAGAACCAAAAGGAAGAGATGCAACAGAACCAGGAAAAGAGGCTGCAGAGCTGGAATTGCTTTAAGATTGAAAACATACCCTCACAGGCCTGTATTTGACTAATTTCTGTTAGCAAATGTGTGCTCGTTAGACAACAAGATAGACTTTCTCAGGCTTGAGCTCAACACCACAAACAATGTGAGAAATTCCTGTCTTTTAACCTTCACACAGACCTGGTTAAATAACAAGAATAATGACAGTGTTGTAAGCCTTGATGATTTCACTTTGTCCAGAGCTGATAGGAACCTAGCTCTATATGGAAAGGCTGAGGGAGGTGGAGTGTGCATTTTTCTGAATGATGATAGCTGGTGCAAAAACTGTAACATCGTGAATGAACATTGCTCTGCAAATGAGGAATTTCTGATACTGAAATGCAGATATTTTACGTGCCCAGAGAACTAAATAATGTCTATGTAACAGCTGTATATATACCACTGAGTGCTAACATCACTGAAGCACTGAATATACTGCATAATACTATATGTCAGCTGCAATGCAAGAATTCAGACTGCGCATTTATGATTCCAAAAAACACACAAGCACAAAAAAATTCAACAAAAACACACCAAGGAGGCAGCAACTGAGAGCAAAATCCATTTATTGGTGTTTCTGGTACTTCGGCAGATAGCCTTCAATGAATAATACAAGCCACCAACATGCCCCATTTTATTATAAAGCTGTTCCAGTCAGCTACTCCCACTCAATAAATCAATTAACACTAATTAAATAAGTTAGCATTTTTCCATAAAAAGTACACAATGTTATAACAACTATATACAATTACTTATTTCTTATCCAATAAATCACATTTCAGACATTCAAATTAACTTCCAAAGATCATACCCGTATGCTTTAAAGTGTTATATTTCAAGACAAACCTACTTTACATCCTTAAAAGACTAGCCATAAAGTCTTCACCTTTAGCAAGGAATGGTCTAGCCAAAATACTAAAGAAAAAGCTAGCATCAGAACCCCCATGCACCCTACCAAAATGTTCCTCAACAGGACTGTCTGAATTCCTATTCCTAATGTGACCCAAATGCTCAAGGATCTTAACCTTCACCATACGTTTAGTTTGCCCTTTATACCATTTTATTAGAGTGCAACCACATCCTACAATATAAACCACCCCACAAGAAGTGCATGAAAATTTCTATAAAGAGCAAAACATTTTTCCATTAATTCTTCTACCCGAAATGTTCTTAATCTTAGAACATTACCTTACACCTACCACAAGGGAAGGAACCCATAATTACTCTATTCCTTATTACCCTCTTTTAGTTTAACAATTCCTTCAAATTCACATATCTTTCAAAAGAAAACATAACTTTAGCTGGAAACAACTGCTTCAACTGTTCATTGCAACAACAACTGACAATAAATCATGTGCCAATCTCCTCAAAATAAGAGAGAAAGGAGTACATTTGGTCACAAAAATATATCTTTCCATCTCTTTCCTTCATCATGTTATGACTCAGATAATGTCTCTTAGGAAAACCAGATCCTCTAATGCTACTCTTGCCCAACAAATTATCTTCTGCTTTTTTCAAGCTATTCAAAGAATAGCCACTTTCCATAACTGCTACTCCATCTTCCTGAATTCCCCCTGTATTAACTTACTTTCAGAAGTATTATTAAAAATCCTTTTAAATTATCTTATAGGCAATGCCTCCATCAAATGAGGGGGATGCATACTACTTGCCTATAGAAAATTATTAACAGCAGTAGGTTTAGTATGGGGCCTGTATTCAACCTTCTGATTTTCCCCGACATATAATTCCACATCCAAAAATTGAATATCCATTTTATTCACCTTAAAGGTTAATTCCAACCCATATTCATTATGGTTCAGCTGTTCCACGAACCCCGCAAATTCCGCAGATTCACCCCTACACACAAAAATTAAATCAACTATGTAACATTTAAACAAAATAACATTCCCAATAAAAAGTCAGTAAAATAAATAAACATATTCTCAAAAAAAAGCCATAAAAATAATTGTATAAATGGGGGCAAAAGAAGCCCCCATTACTGTGCCTTCTTTTTGTGAATAATACTGACCATCAAACCTAAAATAATTATGTGTCAAACAAAACTCTAATAGTTCCACCAAATAAGCAGTACGTGCCCCCCCCCCCCAACATCCACCAAACCACTTCCAACCCCAGTCTTCTTTTTATGGTGGTAAACAGGGCCCTAATATCTACTGTTGCTCAGTAAAATTCCTTTGATCACTGTATTTTTTTCACCTCTTGACGTAAGTCAGCCGTATTCTTATTATGAGATGGTATTCTAGTTATTAACCCTTCAAATGAAAATCCAACACACAACCCATATTCTGCAAAAAAGAGCCCACATCCACCACAACTGGTCTTCCTGGGGTTCCCTCATACTCTTATGCACCTTGGGGATGGCATAAAAATGGGGTCCTTGGGAAATTTAATGAGAAGTTTATTAACATCACTATCTGAGAAAAAAACAAGCCTCTCACATTTTTTTAAACACCTTTCTTAATTGAACATTAAATTGTTTTAAAGGATCTGCTGGTAATTTCTCATAATCAGATTCAAGTAACAAGTCAAAAAACATTTTACTATAGTTTTCCTTTGAAAAAAAAAAATCACCCAATTCCCTGCCTTATCAGCCTGACAAAAAACATGCCAGTCTTTTGTTTCATTAACGTATTCAAAGTTGACTGTTCCGATTTAGACAGATTATAAACTTTTTTTGACTTCATAAAATGTTTATATTCAACTTCTGCTCTTTTACACAAAACATTTTCAAAACTTTGAATAGTATTGGAACATTTGGGAGGAATAAACTTGTTTGAATCCGAAAAAGTAGGTATCAAAAGTCTCCCATAACCAGCATGAAATGTGCTGTTTCCCTCCCCATCATCATCAGAAAAAACATCAAAAAATGAATTTTCATAAATGAACATATCAAGTAAAGAATCATCAACAAATTCAACCTCATTACATATTTTTCCACTTTCAAAATGCACTCAAGTACAATTTCCTACAAAATCTCTTAATATCCCAAATAATGCCCCCTAAAGATGGATAGTATGTTGGAACAAACTTGCTTCATTTAAGTAACAAACTTTCAAGTTATTTAGTCACAATAATATTTGATAAGTTGACAATTTGTAACTGTTCCTGAGCATTTGAGCACTTTGTTTCAAACTCTCCTCCGGATTCACTAATCTGCCATGCAGGACTAAACTAGTCCTGCACATAAGCGGCAATTTAAGAGGAGAATGGCAGCGCGCCATGCATAATAATGAAGGCGTGCCACTGAAGCTCCAAATCCTACACTGATTGTGGACAAATGCAGGGGGCATGTCTGAGAGCAGAGCTCACAGAATAAACACACACCTGCAAAGTAGAACAGAAGAAAGTGTAAATAAATGAGTGAAACCACTCATAGGTGTCCGCATATCTCCACCAACAGTCTCCATGTGTTCAACAGCAACAGTACATTGAAATAAAATGAAGAAACCCTTGTATTTATTTTTTTTTAAACCCGGAGTATAGCTACCTAGAGGTGCGTGGGTTTGCCCATCGTTTAGCTATGGTTAAAGCAGCTGAAAAGGCTGAAGAGGATAACAAGGAATATAAATGCAAATGAAGCAGCACAGCAATAGTGTAGTGGTTAAAGCATTCGCCTAATGAACACGTATTCCTGGTTTGAGTCCCACTGCAGCACATATCATTTTCCATGTGAAAGCTGTATATGAACATATATTTACATCTTTATGCTGTATAACCTACATAATAACATTTAAATGTGAACTGGAGTACTGCATGAAATGCACATGTGAAGTGTCAGTGTTATAATGAATACGATACTAGTAAGCAGGTTTAAGCACAAATAAGCAGTAGTAAGTATGTCTAAGTGAGTTTCGGTGGGGGTAAGCATTGCCTACACAGATTAAGTAAAGTAGAAGCTGAGTGTAAGAAACTATATCCAGTGGTTAGCAGTGCTTACCGTCACGCAGACACGTGCATACCCGCTTACAACTGCTTTAAAGTGCCTTAATCATTCTGGATCCAACGGGCCATGTTCTGCCCAGCAACAAAATAAACTGTCTCTGCAAGGATCAAGCTCAGGACCTTATACACTATAGTCACAGTAGTTAACAACCAAGCCATCATAGCAATAGATATGCATAAGGCATCAGCACACTAAGTCTCACCACAGAAAAATCAAACCAAACATGTGAACTGCATCTATGTACAGTGTGATGTTGGATAACTTGCCACAGAATATAAATATGTGAACTGGAGTACTGCAGTAAGCATAGATTGGAGGTGTTATTGTATACAGTGTATGTACATATGAATCATGGATAACAGGCACATATATAACCTGTAATGAAGAATAAATCATTACAAATGGCAAACATAGTGCTAATTAACCATTACTCAATGCTAACCGCAGCATAGCTCAAGTTAGTAAGTGTAAGCAATGTGTAGGTGAGCCAATTCAAACTTTAGTGGTATACCTCTTTAAGCAGTGCCAACCTCATGTAAGCAGGTCTACCCATAGCTTAGTCTTTTCAAAACTAGCCAATCATGGAGAAGTGTGGGATAATGTCAGTATTTAAACCCCACAGCTGGGAATACTACCCATAACTGGTTGCAGCTCCCTACTGCAGGCAGAATGACTGGTGTGGGTGAAGGCACTCAATTTAGAGCATAGTGCTGGGGCATCCAGGAGTCAAAAATCATGGTATGGCTCCTGGTAAAACACCATAATCAGAGACTACTGCAGGGCCAATACCAGGGCTCGCAGTATAAAAAACGGTGGCCTGGCACAGTCTCGCCCGTGACCTCACCAGTGCCACAGGTATCTCCTGGACTGGTAAGCAGGTCGGGCACCACCATGCTGACCTGAAGCGGCAGAGGGGGGATGTACTGGAACAGTGTATCCAGGAGTCTCGGCAGATGCCCAATGCCCCAGGACTAAGTACTCATTGTACTAAGTAGTAAATAATTGCCTAGCTTGTGTATACTATGGATAGGGATGGCTAAATATCCCTGCATTTCTCTGACAGCTGCAGATGAGCGGGCTGCGAACCAGCAAGCCCATGATGCTAGGCTGCAAAGGCTGCGTTGCAAGGCAGGTTAGTAATCAGTCTGCATGTACTGTCATATCAAATAAATATAAGAGCCTTAGAAAGTGTTGTACCAGTAGAAATAAATGTGTAATAGTCTGTGAATAAAGGTATAACCCCTGGAGTTCTTCTGTTTACTCTTCTCTCATATGTTGGTGATCTGTTCCATACTATAAATAGTAATGTATCTTAAGCAGTGTGACCCACACCGTGGTATGCAGATAAAATGGGCATGAAGTACTGCATAACAATGTTGGAAGTACCAAGAGGTCAGTTATATTGTTAAAGTTAGGGGGACTTAGAAAACACTTGAAAGCTTTACATCGATTCCCTGATAGCACAGTGTACTGTGATGTTAGCTATAATAGTCTGTCACACACAGCAGGGGTCTGACTCCTGGGAGTGCTACTAAGCTGTATGCATAATCATAACCCACAACAGTACAGACTGCAATAGAATGCCCAGATAGAAAGCTGTATGCATATGTACACACAACAAAAGTACAGAATTTGCTAGAATGTTCAAAATGTAAGTTTTATGCATATTCATACCCCACAACTGTTCAATCTGTCCAGCATATCCAGATAAATGGCCCATGTCACCAGCTTGGTACCCTGTTCCCCTGAAAATCCAGTGTGATGTTCCAAGAAATCTAGGCAGCTGTCAATGACATATAACTGATATTCAAATGTGTACATAGTCAGAGAATGTATATGGAAACAAAGCTGTCATTCTATCACCTCACACAAAGTGTATGCTAGCAATACTCAACATATGTTGCATTAACACCTGCAGCCTGTCATGCCTGTATGCAAGACGCAGGTCACATATATAATAACTTATAAACATACCAGTGTACAATATAAGGCCATTGTGTAGTGTAATAATACATGTAAGGGAAAGACTACTGCAGTGACTAAGAATGTTGTGTAAACTACAAGGATATATTAGTTGTTAATTGAAGTCTCTCTTTCAACCCTACCATATGTGCATAATAACCCAATGACACTCCTCAACTGGTATGTGTACACTCCACACTTTTGTTGGAACATATGTCCTAATGGTGTATAAATATTCTCATTTGTTTATATGCATGTGCCATGTGAAAATACACCCATATTGGTGGCCTGCTGCCATCAATGAAACCTGCATGCACCTGTAATGGCCACTGTTGTTCCATATATGCATGTGATCTGCTTGCTCTGCAACTGTGTTAAAGCTGGTGTGTTGGGTTAATGGGAATACCTATGCATGCTGTTATAACTAATCCTGAATGCTGTTGACTGTTACTAACCCATATCTGTCATAAACCTGTGACAACACAGCTCATATGGGAAGGCTGGTCCCAGCGGACCCACCAGTCCCACCTCAGCAGGCCATGGCACCGGCACCAGCACATCTGGGGCTCAGCCTGGGACCTCCTCCTTCATGGGCCCTGAGCCACATTTGGCTAGAACTGCTGCAGGGGTTGGGGCTCACCCCCCTCAGAGTGGGCGTGGAGGGGAACCTGTCACCCGACAACAGGTCTGGGCCATGGTGCATAAGGAGCTTGATCTGGAGTATTGATAGAACCTATGCCAGCTTGAGGGCCGAGTGGTGCTATAAGAGGATGAGCCTGCCCCTCATACACAACCCCAGCACAGCCACCTTTGGGGCCATGAAGGGGCAGTGGTAACTGCCCATGGGTGGGGACCTCAGTCCCACTGTTTCCAGTTGGGGGCTCATAGGGTTGTGACTTCCAAACACCCCTCCACGTCCAAGGTGTTTACCTCCCACATGTGTCATATACTGTCCCTGTATGCATCTTGTGTGTCTTGTCTGTTAACCTACCCAACCTACCTCCCCAAATATACCAATTACCCCTTCGCAAGATCCCACTCTCACCTGAAAAAAGAAAAAGGCAATCTGGTCCCACAAAAAAATCATGCCCCGCACATAGCTGTCCATTTCACACACGTGTCCACTGGACATGTAATCTGGTCTAATTGGCATCACAATGAATATATGTCATCCTCACCCCTCTTCCAGGGGTTTGAGGGTCCAAACTCCCTGCAAATATAATGCATATGCACAGCTGTTGCTGTAGAAGACATGGGCAGCTATGGACCTTTCCTATACCCTTCCTGCACATGCCTAGCTATTTTCCCTACTGTCTTTCCCTCTTTGTGCCCTATTTTTCACCACTGTCCTATCAACCCCTTTTTCTTTTCTTTTAAAGGAATTAGCATGGGGGTAAGAGACAGTAGGCACCGTTAAGCAGCAGTAAGCAGGTTTGCACAGGTTTGCGCGGGGGTAAGCTATGCCTATACAGGTTGAGAAATTCAAAGCTAATTGACTGTAAGAAACATAAGCGGTGGTTGGCAGTGCTTACCATCGTTCAAACTCATGCAAATCTGCTTACAACTGAAAACCTGCTTACAACCCCTTAAAAGTGCCTTAATCACTCTGTAGCCAATGTCCCTTGTTCTGTCCAGCAACAAAATAAAATGCCTCCCCAAGGCTCAAACCCAGAACCCTGCACTCCATACACAAAGTGATTTACCACTAAACCATGGCAGATATGCATAACCTGATGTTTTCACAAACATATCATGCAGCACAATCAGTCAACAGTACAGGAAATGTATTATTATCACACTACATAACCTGTTAATGCAAGAAGTCTGGACAAAGTATGCCACACTGTGGGAATAAATAGGGATATATGTTAACTAATGGTACACTTAAATGTTGCTAGTTACAGAGTTATATGTATTAGTACACATATGTAGAAGGAGATGAAGTCTGAAACACAAAAGATACTGACTTCAATGCTGCGATCATCCATGACAATTGCCAAGTGAATGAGGAACAGGCCAAAATATGAGCTGAACATGCATGGACATATGGACAGATATAAATCTGTAAATGTAGACAGATAGACAGTTATATGTAGATATATATTAATGTATGACTCACATATAATCATATAACATCAAGTGTATATAGATACAATACATATGTCGATACATATATATAGTTATTTATATATATATATATATATATATATATATATATATATATATATATATATATATATATATATATATATATATATATATATATATATATATATATATATATATATATAGCCATATATGTAGAAGTAGTGTAGAAGTACTGGGTGCAAAGTATATCCCTCAGCCACATGCCCTTCTACTCGCACCTGTGAAATGTGTAGTGTGGCAACCATTCCCACCAATGAGAATACTGACATTAAACATATACCCACCCGCAATTCAAAGGACATGACAAAAACACAGGTATGCATACACAAATAACCTTTATTCCTGTACTATACAATAATGTAGGCCAGTACTGACACCACATAAGGTTTGAAATATGTAATCAGTCATGAAAGCAATGCCCACACAAAGCAGTAGATGCAAGCAATGTGTATATATACCATACTATGCTTTCCAGGCCAAGGCATTCATTTAGTATAACAGTAGAAACAATTTTTGCCTTCAGGATACATAAAAATCAACAATTAAGAGATGTAGTTCAGCAGCCTCCAATTACACCCTGTAGTTAAGCCCTAGGGGGAAAAGTAGCATTTGTGTTAATGTCACAGTATCTTGTACATAACATTCCTTAACCTAACATCTCACTATCACACTGAATGACCCTCATCTTAACAGTTATATCCTTGAAAAGGTGCCATAGCCGAGGTTACTGGCATAGAACCCCCCCCCCAGTAAAAGGCTGTACAAGGCAAGGAACACTGTAAAACACACTTAACTCTGGAATGTACAAGGGCACATATATGTTCTCCAGCCTGTTGCCCCCATATATATGGACCTGGCCCAACAGTTGGTGTGGGAGTCCATGACATGACTGGGATGATAGCAGTAATGGTAGCGGTAAATAATGATAGGCTATTACCTAACAAGCCTTCCTGTATCGCAGTAGGACAAAGACTGGCATATATGTGGAGGACTGAGGTAGGAACATAGGGCCATATTTACATTGTTGCTCTTACACACCCTGGAAATTACTGGTGTTACAGAATTCATTGCAGCATACCCTTATGCAGGGATACGACATTGAAATACAAATGGATGTAGCCATGTACTAATAGTACTCAAACAGACTGCCACAGATATATCTGGGACAATACCTGTGTGGTGCACAGGCAAAACCTAACAGACAATCCCCCTGGTATCATACAGATAGGCCCACATTTGAGAGCTATGCAGACAGACAACATTCCATGAAAAAGTACCATATACACAGAAACCCTGTAAGAACAGCAAGATACATTGCACACAACAACACTACTCACGCTGTCTGTATGTCTGGAATCTTACCCAAATGTGGATTTGCCCTATGTCTGCAGGTTCTGCTGTAAGAGGTATTGCTACCTGCTGTCTGTAACACTGATGTCCACACACAGGAAGGATGTCATCCACACTGTAAAGGTGGAGGGACAACATCCACAGAAGGCAGCACGTTATAGTACAGGGCTGCCATGACAGTGGTTATCTGAAGTACTACACAGCAGGCTGCATGCAATTAACAACTGGTGGACACTGACTGGTGCAGAGGCCACCATCTGATCATGTGCAATACTAACAAAAGCATGCTGTAATCTATTCATACCAGCTCATTCATTCTACTGGAGAGAGAGAGAGAGAGAGAGAGAGATAGAGAGGAAAAAAAAACCTTCAAGAAAGTTCACAAAGCTCGGGGTTGTGTTACAGCGGAAACAACATAACAGGTATGTGAAACAGATATGGCTTTACTGGCATGTAGTATATGAAATAGAATAATAGGATGTATACTGTGAAAGGATGTATATGTGCCATCAATACTTGTTCTTGTAATGATGTTGTGCTCAAGAACAGAACTGGACAGTAGTGTCAGTCCCTGTGGGCAGTGGGGCATATCTGTCAAATGTGCAGACCAGCAGTGAATGTCAAAGATGTGACCTATGATATCTGTGTTCTGTAAGTTACTGTGGCCAACGGCTGGTGAGGGCATTAATACTGTCATGATAGACACAAGGGTGAGAGACCACATCAACTGCAGGACAGTCATGTCAAAGTGTAGCATAGCATGCCCAATTGCTATAGTAATATAATATGCTTATCTAATATCTGTCACTATATATACCCCCCTAATGTTAGTCTGTATTCACATGTGACATTTGTCTGTGTTGCAGCAGTGCCGAACAGTTCAGCTGTGAAGTAAAGAGGGTACATGAGTGTGGTCCAGATGGTTGTATGCACCCTACATACAGATACATATATGTGTAATACATATTTGCCCCACATACAGATACATATATGTGTAATACATATTCACAGCTGTGTATGTGTACAAAACCTCAGACAGTTATACATTCATATAGGTATATAAACAACACAAATTGATATCTACACATATATGCGCGTATACATGCACACACACACACACACATATATATATATATATATATATATATATATATATATATGTGTGTGTGTGTGTGTGTGTGTGTGTGTGTGTGTGTGTGTGTGTGTGTGTATGTCTACATATATATATATATATATATATATATATATATATATATATATATATATATATATATATATATATATATATATATATAAATAAATATATATATATATATATATATATATATATATATATATATATATATATATATATATATATATATATATATATATATATATATATATATATATATATATATATATATATATATATATATATATATATATATATATATATATATATGGGTCTACTTCTAAACACCGACACGATTCCCGACACAAAACTCACCGGCCAAATAACCGACAACACACAAACCCGACACAAACCCGACAGCAAAACACGAACACCAAAACACCGACACGGGCGTAAACAACACGCGACACTACATAGCATACACACTAGCCCTGACCCAAACCCTAACCCTAAGGTCCGACACTATCGCACACTTCACCGACCTGCACACTAACCCTAACTCACTTAACCCACCCCTAGCCCAAGCTCTGACACTAACGCGCACATCACCTACCTGCACCCTAACCCTAACTCACTTACCCACCCCTAGCCCAAGCTCCGACACTAACGCACACTTCACCTACCTGCACCCTAACCCTAACTCACTTAACCCACCCCTAGCCCAAGCTCCGACACTAACGCACACATCACCTACCTGCACTCTAACCTTAACTCACTTACCTGACCACTCCTACCTCCGTTACTGTCGCACACTTACCGGGTCGCGATCACACATTACCCTTGTCGGTCTTTCCACTGTCGGCGAATCACCCTGTCGGTATACGTACCTGTCGGTCATCTGGCGTCGGTGATTTCCGCGTCGGGGAATCAGCGTTTCGGTCTTTAGAAGGGGACCCATATATATATATATATATATATATATATATATATATATATATAAATATATAGAACACTTTAAACCTAGAGAGAATGAGCTTGTTAAAAAAGTTGAAAGTATGCAAGCATATCTTGAATAAAATTTCGGCAATGATGTCTGTCAATCTAAGTTAGATGAGGCATACTATAAAATATCCCTGTATGACAATAAATTGGAGCAGATAAAAATCAAGAAAATAAGGAGAGACTACGCTGATTTTATGAGAGGTGATGTATTTATGTTATCAAGAGAGTACATCGGAGAACATCAGGTTTCAAGGAACAATGAATTTCAACAAGAACATAGGGATAAAGTGCCACAGAACAATCCACGCTATGATGCACTGGGTCGTAAGGAGACAACTAAAGATAGAATAATGAATCACAATAGACGAAGAGAGAATGATGAAAGGGCTGAAGAGCCGAAAGATACATTCCATCAGGAAATAGTGCCCATGATTAATCAGACATCTGGAATAATGGTTGAGAATGAAAAGAGAGAGGGCAGAAACAACGGACCAGGTGCCATATCAAAAGCTGTGGTAAAAGATGTGGGTTTTCCAGTTTTTCCCCTAAGAATAAGAGAGGTGAGAAGCAGAAAGGAAATGAGATCACCAAGCAGGGGGAGAAAAACGAGAAGGTCGTATGTGGAAGAGAAATAAATGAAGAAATCAATGACAGTTTGGTTTTTAATTTGTCATCCTTTCAGTTAAATAATGCACATATGAGTATTCTTAACAAGGGCCTCAAATTTATACCTACAAGAGGTATGGAAGAGAATGAAGCAATATTGAGCCTGAAGATGTTTGGACGAGATGTTATGCTAAGAAACATGTATAAGAATAATAAAGGAATGGAATTAGACCTATTCAGGAAACCAAGTTGTTTTGTACAACAGAACAGTGCAGTTATGGATACTTTCCTGAATGTCTGTGAAAAAGATATCTTGGAATATATACAGAATAACAGAAAAAGGTCCTTCAATATTACAAAGGAAGAGAAACAGGCTCTAAAAGAATTAGAGGAAAACAAGAGTCTAACAATTAGACCTGCTGACAAAGGGGGAGGTGTGGTCTTAATGGACAGTGACAAATATATGGAGGAAGTACTAATTTTATTACAGGATGATTCCTCATACAAAGAAATTAATAACAGTGACCTAGAGAAGATCAAAATGAAGGTGAGGTTGCATATAGAAGAAATGAAAGAAAGGGGTCAAATATCAGTTGAGCTACGTAACTATCTGCAGGTGGAGTTTCCATTGACTCCAGCATTTAAATGCCTTCCTAAAATACATAAAAATCCACAGAGACCACCATTGAGACCTGTTGTGGCAGGGGCAGGATGGATCACTGAGCCAGCCTCTATATATGTGGAGTATCACATTAAGAAAGAGCTAGTAAAAGCACCAGCGGTTCTGAAAGATATGGAAGCATTTATTGAGAAATTAAGTGTATATATGAAGAACAAAGAAGACAAGAAGAAACACTTAATGGTTTTTATGAATATTAAGAGTTTATTTACTAGCATTCCCAATAACTATGGCATAGCCGCATTAAGACAATTCATGTTGAATAAAGGAGATTATGAAGAAAATAAAATCACAGTCATATGTGAGCTAATGACATTGATACTTGAGAACAATGTCTTCATTTTCAACAGCAAATTCTACATACAACTATGTGGTGTGGCAATGGGTACGCCATGCGCCAACAGCTATGCCAACATAGTGTTGGCGCAATGGGAAGATAAAGTAATATATCAAAACAATCCTTGGAGTAAATGCTTAAAGATATACCAGAGATTTGTGGATGATATTTATATTTTATGGGAAGGTGATGTCATGGAGCTCAACAATTTTCACAGATATTTAGAGAACAGCACCAACTTTTTGGAGTTTACTATTCTGAGTAAGGAAAGTCAAATGGACTTTTTTCGATGTGAGACTACTACAAGATGAAGAAGGGAAATAGAAACTAGCCTGTTTAAAAAAGAATGTTGGAAGAACAATATACTACCAAGGAACAGCATGCATCTAAAATATACATATAGGAATGTTATGAGAGGTCAATTCCTTAGAACATCTAGGATACATTCGAATGATGCACCCCTTGATAGAGCTATGAATAGTGAGAGTGAGACAGAATGTGCTGTTAGAAAGAGAAACGAGAAGCAAGCCATACCTGAAAGGAAAACAAGAAAGTGCACTTTCGAGAAACGACAGGAATGAGCAAAGAAAAGTTAAAATGATTCTCACACACACAGCAGAAACTGAGGGGATATGTAATATTATTCGAAGAAACTGGAAGATACTATTGTCAAATGAAGAATGCAAAGAAGTGATTGGAGAGGTACCCAAGTTTGGTTATAGGAATGCAAAGAATCTGAAAAATAGGTTATGCAAAGAAGATTATCTAATACCACATGTCAACTCTGATAGAAGAGGGACATTCCCATGTAGAAGGTGTACTATGTGCAGGTATATATGCACAGAGAACAGCTTTGAGCATCCCATTACCAAGAAGAAATACACCTGTAGTTTCTATGCTGACTGTAACACAAAGAATATAGTATATTTGGCCACATGTTCATTGTGTGACCATTTCTATGTTGGAAAGACAGTAAGGCAACTTAAGGAGAGACTATCCAAGCATATAAGTGATATCAGACTCAAAGATTATAAGAATCCTCTTGCCAAACATGTCAGGGACAATGAAGGACATAATTTTAAGTTTTGAGTGCTTAGAATTGTTTTCACCTCGGAAAGGGGAGGTGACAGCAATAACAGATTGGAGCAGGAAGAAATGTATTGGATTGGAAGATTACAAGCCCACAGAAGACCGGGACTGAACACTACATTTCCCATGAAACCAGCGCTCAAGAGGCATGGTTTGAGAAGATGTGTGTGATGTGACATCATCTGTCATCTAACACTCTATTGGTAGAGAGTAATTTTTAAACAGGCATCCACTGCACAGTATACAGGGATCTGATGAAGGGTCATTGAGTAGACCCGGAAGTGCTTACCCTTTGTTCTGTTTTGTTTTTATTTTTGCTTTTATTTTTAAGTTATTGTTTGATGTCAATAAATATTTGATGGTTTTAATGAATGCAGTTGTTGTCTATGGTAACGGAGGTGAACTACATTTGCCGATATTCAAGTAGAGCTGACTATATAAGTTGTGCTTCGAAAGATAATATATCTGAAATGTTCATCTTATGGCTGTTTAACCGAGTGCTTTGCTGAGATTTTACATGTGGATATAATTTATCAAGTACAATCATCAGTAAACACCCATAGGTGTTGCAACAAACTAACTTTTATGTTGAAAAGTGGTAGTGGAATATACCTGCCCTGGCCTACACACCAGTACATGGCTGAATGATGGAGTGTGGAGTGAGATGTGTAACCCATGTTGGGAACACACTGCAATTCTATGAGATGGTGGGATATATATGTTGGTGAAGGGTATTAGGCACATATTGGTATGTAGGTCTGGTTGGGTGACAAACAAGACAGCATACAGTGCTGGTATATGACACGTGGTGGTTAAACACTGTGGATGGGTAGTTACATTTGCAATGTGGAGGCCATTGAGCCCCCACATGGGAACAAAGGGAACATGGTGCCCACCCATGGACAGTCACGACAACATCTACATGGACCTAAAGGTGCTTGGGCTGTGTGCTGGGCAGGAAGGACATGCATGTCGTACCTTGTGTATGTGTGCTGCATGCCTCCAGATGATGTAGCACATACCCCATGTCTCTGTGGAGTTCCCTATTCACAATACCTGTGACCTAACTGGGTGACAGACACATGTCTGTGTGTGCTTGATGGGAGGGGGGCACCACCCCCTGAGGTGGTTCCAAATGAAGGTAGTGATGGAACAGTAGATAATGAGGTTTTATTTTGGGCCACGGATGTGATGTGGACTGGTAATGTGCACATTAGGTTGGACTGGTGTTCCTGCTGGCAAATAACACCTACACATACTGGTGTGTAACTGTCATGGAACATATGTGGGCTGTAATAGTCCACACAATCCCAGAACATGTCCAACAGCATGCATAGATATCCCCAATACCACAGAATGGCAGATGTGTAGCAATCACATAGCAGGCCTACCACATGCATATGTGGAAACATAGTGGCAGTGACAATGCCATGCAGGTAAAATACCCTGTAACAGCCCTGCAACTCTATTGTCCCCACAGGGAGCATGTTTATAACCACATAGCAGAAAGTGCTGTACAATACAATATATGGCCCAATGGTACACATACTGGCCACATACCACTAGTGTAGTGTGAACATTATGTTGGAGCTGATATGGTGGCAGGAGACTGATATATGTATTGTATTATGGTAAACTTGACATATGAGTTGCTCAGACATATTTCCATCATTATGCCTTTCAGGGAGTATGGCACACCCGAGGAACCCTGCCTGCAATGTCGCTGAGGAGGAGATTATCATCACCAGCATCATCCACAACTAAAAAGTCAGTAGAATAAATAAACATATTCTCAAAAAAAAGCTATAAAAATAATTGCATAAATGGGGGCAAAAGAAGCCCCCATTACTTTGCCTTCTTTTTGTAAATAATACTGACCATCAAACCTAAAATAATTATGTGTCAAACAAAACTCTAATAGTTCCACCAAATAAGCAGTACGTGGTTCCCCCCACCCCCCAACATCCACCAAACCACTTCCAACCCCAGTCTTCTTTTTATGCTGGTATACAGGGCCCTAATATCTACTGTTGCTCAGTAAAATTCCTTTGATCACTGTATTTTTTTCACCTCTTGACATAAGTCAGCCGTATTCTTATTATGAGATGGTATTCTAGATATTAACCCTTCAAATGAAAATCCAACACACATCCCATATTCTGCAAAAAAGAGCCCACATCCACCACAACTGGTCTTCCTGGGGTTCCCCTCATACTCTTATGCACCTTGGGGATGGCATAAAAATGGGGTCCTTGGGAAATTTAATGAGAAGTTTATTAACATCACTATCTGAGAAAAAAACAAGCCTCTCACATTTTTTTAAACGCCTCTCTTAATTGAACATTAAATTGTTTTAAAGGATCTGCTGGTAATTTCTCATAATCAGATTCAAGTAACAAGTCAAAAAACATTTTACTATAGTTTTCCTTTGAAAAAAAATCACCCAATTCCCTGCCTTATCAGCCTGACAAAAAACATGCCAGTCTTTTGTTTCATTAACGTATTCAAAGTTGACTGTTCCGATTTAGACAGATTATAAACTTTTTTTGACTTCATAAAATGTTTATATTCAACTTCTGCTCTTTTACACAAAACATTTTCAAAACTTTGAATAGTATTGGAACATTTGGGAGGAATAAACTTGTTTGAATCCGAAAAAGTAGGTATCAAAAGTCTCCCATAACCAGCATGAAATGTGCTGTTTCCCTCCCCATCATCATCAGAAAAAACATCAAAAAATGAATTTTCATAAATGAACATATCAAGTAAAGAATCATCAACAAATTCAACCTCATTACATATTTTTCCACTTTCAAAATACACTCAAATACAATTTCCTGCAAAATCTCTTAATATCCCAAATAATGCCCACTAATGATGGATAGTATGTTGGAACAAACTTGCTTCATTTAAGTAACAAACTTTCAAGTTATTTAGTCACAATAATATTTGATAAGTTGACAATTTGTAACTGTTCCTGAGCATTTGAGCACTTTGTTTCAAACTCTCCTCCGGATTCACTAATCTGCCATGCAGGACTAAACTAGTCCTGCACATAAGCGGCAATTTAAGAGGAGGATGGCAGCGCGTCATGCATAATAATGAAGGCGTGCCGCTGAAGCTCCAAATCCTACACTGAGTGTGGACAAATGCAGGGGGCATGTCTGAGAGCAGAGCTCACAGAATAAACACACACCTGCAAAGTAGAACAGAAGAAAGTGTAAATAAATGAGTGAAACCACTCATAGGTGTCCACATATCTCCACCAGCAGTCTCCATGTGTTCAACAGCAACAGTACATTGAAATAAAATGAAGAAACCCTTGTATTTATTTTTTTTTTAAACCCGGAGTATAGCTACCTATAGGTGCGTGGGTTTGCCCATCATTTAGCTATGGTTAAAGCAGCTGAAAAGGCTGAAGAGGATAACAAGGAATATAAATGCAAATGAAGCAGCACAGCAATAGTGTAGTGGTTAAAGCATCCGCCTAATGAACACGTATTCCTGGTTTGAGTCCCACTGCAGCACATATCATTTTCCATGTGAAAGCTGTATATGAACATATATTAACATCTTTATGCTGTATAACCTACATAATAACATTTAAATGTGAACTGGAGTACTGCATGAAATGCACATGTGAAGTGTCAGTTTTATAATGAATACGACACTAGTAAGCAGGTTTAAGCACAAATAAGCAGTAGTATGTCTGAGTGAGTTTCGGTGGGGGTAAGCATTGCCTACACAGATTAAGCAAAGTAGAAGCTGAGTGTAAGAAACTATATCCAGTGGTTAGCAGTGCTTACCGTCACGCAGACACATGCATACCCGCTTACAACTGCTTTAAAGTGCCTTAATCACTCTGGATCCAACGGGCCATGTTCTGCCCAGCAACAAAATAAACTGCCTCTGCAAGGATCAAGCTCAGGACCTTATACACTATAGTCACAGTAGTTCACAACCAAGCTATCATAGCAATAGATATGCATAAGGCATCAGCACACTAAGTCTCACCACAGAAAAATCAAACCAAACATGTGAACTGCATCTATGTACAGTGTGATGTTGGATAACTTGCCACAGAATATAAATATGTGAACTGGAGTACTGCAGTAAGCATAGATTGGAGGTGTTATTGTATACAGTGTATGTACATATGAATCATGGATAACAGACACATATATAACCTGTAATGAAGAATAAATCATTGCAAATGGCAAACATAGTGCTAATTAACCATTAAGCAATGCTAACCGCAGCATAGCTCAAGTTAGTAAGTGTAAGCAATGTGGAGTTGAGCCAATTCAAACTTTAGTGGTATACCTCTTTAAGCAGTGCCAACCTCATGTAAGCAGGTCTACCCATAGCTTAGTCTTTTCAAAACTAGCCAATCATGGAGAAGTATGGGATAATGTCAGTATTTAAACCCCACAGCTGGGAATACTACCCATAACTGGTTGCAGCTCCCTACTGCAGGCAGAATGACTGGTGTGGGTGAAGGCCTCAATTTAGAGCGCAGTGCTGGGGCATCCAGGAGTCAAAAATCATGGTATGGCTCCTGGTAAAACACCATAATCAGAGACTACTGCAGGGCCAACACCAGGGCTCGCAGTATAAAAAATGGTGGCCTGGCACAGTCTCGCCCGTGACCTCACCAGTGCCACAGGTATCTCCTGGACTGGTGAGCAGGTTGGGCACCACCATGCTGACCTGAAGCGGCAGAGGGGGGATGTACTGGAACAGTGTATCCAGGAGTCTCGGCAGATGCCCAATGCCCCAGGACTAAGTACTCATTCTACTAAGTAGTAAATAATTGCCTAGCTTGTGTATACTATGGATAGGGATGGCTAAATATCCCTGCATTTCTCTGACAGCTGCAGAAGAGCGGGCTGCGAACCAGCAAGCCCATGATGCTAGGCTGCAAAGGCTGCATTGCAAGGCAGGTTAGTAATCAGTCTGCATGTACTGTCATATCAAATAAATATAAGAGCCTTAGAAAGTGTTGTACCAGTAGAAATAAATGTGTAATAGTCTGTGAATAAAGGTATAACCCCTGGAGTGCTTCTGTTTACTCTTCTCTCATATGTTGGTGATCTGTTCCATACTATAAATAGTAATGTATCTTAAGCAGTGTGACCCACACCGTGGTATGCAGATAAAATGGGCATGAAGTACTGCATAACAATGTTGGAAGTGCCAAGAGGTCAGTTATATTGTTAAAGTTAGGGGGACTTAGAAAACACTTGAAAGCTTTACATCGATTCCCTGATAGCACAGTGTACTGTGATGTTAGCTATAATAGTTTGTCACACACAGCAGGGGTCTGAATCCTGGGAGTGCTACTAAGTTGTATGCATAATCATACCCCACAACTGTACAGACTGCGATAGAATCCCCAGATAGAAAGCTGTATGCATATGTACACACAACAACAGTACAGAATTTGCTAGAATGTTCAAAATGTAAGTTGTATGCATATTCATACCCCACCACTGTTCAATCTGTCCAGCATATCCAGATAAATGGCCCATGTCACCAGCTTGGTACTCTGTTCCCCTGAAAATCCAGTGTGATGTTCCAAGAAATCTAGACAGCTGTCAATGACATATAATTGATATTCAAATGTGTAGATAGTCAGAGAATGTATATGGAAACAAAGCTGTCATTCTATCACCTCACCCAAAGTGTATGCTAGCAATACTCAACATATGTTGCATTAACACCTGCAGCCTGTCATGCCTGTATGCAAGACGCAGGTCACATATATAATAACTAATAAACATACCAGTGTACAATATAAGGCCATTGTGTAGTGTAATAATACATGTAAGGGAAAGACTACTGCAGTGACTAAGAATGTTGTGTAAACTACAAGGATATATTAGTTGTTAATTGAAGTCTCTCTTTCAACCCTACCATATGTGCATAATAACCCAATGACACTCCTCAACTGGTATGTGTACACTCCACACTTTTGTTGGAACATATGTCCTAATGGTGTATAAATATTCTCATTTGTTTCTATGCATGTGCCATGTGAAAATACACCCATATTGGTGGCCTGCTGCCATCAATGAAGCCTGCATGCACCTGTAATGGCCACTGTTGTTCCATATATGCATGTGATCTGCTTGCTCTGCAACTGTGTTAAAGCTGGTGTGTTGGGTTAATGGGAATACCTATGCATGCTGTTATAACTAATCCTGAATGCTGTTGATGGTTACTAACCCATATCTGTCATAAACCTGTGACAACACAGCTCATATGGGAAGGCTGGTCCCAGCGGACCCACCAGTCCCACCTCAGCAGGCCATGGCACCGGGCACCAGCACATCTGGGGCCCAGCCTGGAACCTCCTCCTTCATGGGCCCTGAGCCACATTTGGCTAGAACTGCTGCAGGGGATGGGGCTCACCCCCCTCGGAGTGGGTGTGGAGGGGAACCTGTCACCCGACAACAGGTCTGGGCCATGGTGCATAAGGAGCTTGATCTGGAGTAGCGATAGAGCCTATGCCAGCTTGAGGGCTGAGTGGTGCTATAAGAGGATGAGCCTGCCCCTCCTACACAACCCCAGCACAGCCACCTTTGGGGCCATGAAGGTGCAGTGGTAACTGCCCATGGGTGGGGACCTCAGTCCCACTGTTTCCAGTTGGGGGCTCATGGGCTTGTGACTTCCAAACACCCCTCCCCGT
The DNA here is from genome assembly GCF_019279795.1 of Protopterus annectens. Classification (NCBI taxonomy): domain Eukaryota; kingdom Metazoa; phylum Chordata; order Ceratodontiformes; family Protopteridae; genus Protopterus; species Protopterus annectens. The sequence goes on along the minus strand of NC_056733.1, from coordinate 1,721,277,586 downwards.
CCAAGGTGTTTACCTCCCACATGTGTCATATACTGTCCCTGTATGCATCTTGTGTGTTTTGTCTGTTAACCTACCCAACCTACCTCCCCAAATATACCAATTACCCCTTTGCAACATCCCACTCTCACCTGAAAAAAGAAAAAGGCAATCTGGTCCCACAAAAAAATCATGCCCTGCACATAGCTGTCCATTTCAAACACGTGTCCACTGGACACATGTAATCTGGTCTAATTGGCATCACAATGAATATATGTCATCCTCACCCCTCTTCCAGGGGTTTGAGGGTCCAAACTCCCTGCAAATATAATGCATATGCACAGCTGTTGCTGTAGAAGACATGGGCAGCTATGGACTTTTCCTATACCCTTCCTGCACATGCCTAGCTATTTTCCCTACTGTCTTTCCCTCTTTGTGCCCTATTTTTCACCACTGTCCTATCAACCCCTTTTTCTTTTCTTTTAAAGGAATTAGCATGGGGGTAAGAGGCAGTAGGCACCATTAAGCAGCAGTAAGCAGGTTTGCACAGGTTTGCGCGGGGGTAAGCTATGCCTATACAGGTTGAGAAATTCAAAGCTAACTGACTGTAAGGAAACATAAGCAGTGGTTGGCAGTGCTTACCATCGTTCAAACTCATGCAAATCTGCTTACAACCGAAAACCTGCTTACATCCCCTTAAAAGTGCCTTAATCACTCTGTAGCCAATGTCCCTTGTTCTGCCCAGCAACAAAATAAACTGCCTCCCCAAGGCTCAAACCCAGAACCCTGCACTCCATACACAAAGTGATTTACCACTAAACCATGGCAGATATGCATAACCTGATGTTTTCACAAACATATCATGCAGCACAATCAGTCAACAGTACAGGAAATGTATTATTATCACACTGCATAACCTGTTAATGCAAGAAGTCTGGACAAAGTATGCCACACTGTGGGAACAAATAGGGATATATGTTAACTAATGGTACACTTAAATGTTGCTAGTTACAGAGTTATATGTATTAGTACACATATGTAGAAGGAGATGAAGTCTGAAACACAAAGATACTGACTTCATTGCTGCGATCATCCATGACAATTGCCAAGTGAATGAGGAACAGGCCAAAATATGAGCTGAACATGCATGGACATATGGACAGATATAAATCTGTAAATGTAGACAGACAGTTATATGTAGATATATATTAATGTATGACTCACAAATAATCATATAACATCAAGTGTATATAGATACAATACATATGTCCATACATATATATAGTTATATATATGTATATATATATATATATATATATATATATATATATATATATATATATATATATATATATATAGCCATATGAGCTATATATAGATACATACACATATACACACACAAAAGATATCAGTAGCCATACATATGTAGAAGTAGTGTAGAAGTACTGGGTGCAAAGTATATCCCTCAGCCACATGCCCTTCTACTGGCACCTGTGAAATGTGTAGTGTGGCAGCCATTCCCACAAATGAGAATACTGACATTAAACATATACCCACCCGCAATTCAAAGGACATGACAAAAACACAGGTATGCATACACAAATAACCTTTATTCCTGTACTATACAATAATGTAGGTCAGTACTGACACCACATAAGGTTTGAAATATGTAATCAGTCATGAAAGCAAGGCCCACACAAAGCAGTATATGCAAGCAATATGTATATATACCATACTATGTTTTCCAGGCCAAGGCATTCAATTAGTACAACAGTAGAAACAATTTTTGCCTTCAGGATACATAAAAATCAACAATTAGAGATGTAGTTCAGCAGCCTCCAATTACACTCTGTAGTTAAGCCCTAGGGGGAAAAGTAGCATTTGTGTTAATGTCACAGTATCTTGTACATAACATTCCTTAACCTAACATCTCACTATCACACTGAATGACCCTCATCTAAACATTTATATCCTTGAAAAGGAGCCATAGCCTAGGTTACTGGCATAGAACCCCCCCCCCCCCCGATAAAAGGCTGTACAAAGCAAGGAACACTGTACCACACACTTAACTCTGGAATGTACAAGGGCACATATATGTTCTCCAGCCTGTTGCCCCCATATATATGGACCTGGCCCAACTGTTGGTGTGGGAGTCCATGACATGACTGGGATGATAGCAGTAATGGTAGCGGTAAATAATGATAGGGTATTACCTAACAAGCCTTCCTGTATTGCAGTAGGACAAAGACTGGCATATATGTGGAGGACTGAGGTAGGAACATAGGGCCATATTTACATTGTTGCTCTTACACACCCTGGAAATTACTGGTGTTACAGGATTCATTGCAGCATACCTTTATGCAGGGATACGACATTGAAATACAAATGGATGTAGCCATGTACTAATAGCACTCAGACAGACTGCCACAGATATATCTGGGACAATACCTGTGTGGTGCACAGGCAAAACCTAACAGTCGATCCCCCTGGTATCATATGGATAGGCCCACATTTGAGAGCTATGCAGACAGACAACATTCCATGAAAAAGTACCATGTACACAGAAACCCTGTAAGAACAGCAAGATACATTGCACACAACAACACTACTCACGCTGTCTGTATGTCTGGAATCTTACCCAAATGTGGATTTGCCCTATGTCTGCAGGTTCTGCTGTAAGAGGTATTGCTACCTGCTGTCTGTAACACTGATGTCCACACACAGGAAGGATGTCATCCATACTGTAAAGGTGAAGGGACAACGCCCACAGAAGGCAGCACGTTATAGTACAGGGTTGCCATGACAGTGGTTATCTGAAGTACTACACAGCAGGCTGCATGCAATTAACAACTGGTGGACACTGACTGGTGCAGAGGCCACCATCTGATCATGTGCAATACTAACAAAAGCATGCTGTAATCTATTCATACCAGCTCATTCATTCTACTGGAGAGACAGAGAGAGAGAGAGAGATAGAGAGGAAAAAAAAAACCTTCAAGAAAGTTCACAAAGCTCGGGGTTGTGTTACAGCAGAAACAACATAACAGGTATGTGAAACAGATATGGCTTTACTGGCATGTAGTATATGAAATATAATAATAGGATGTATACTGTGAAAGGATGTATATGTGCCATCAATACTTGTTCTTGTAATGATGTTGTGCTCAAGAACAGCACTGGACAGTAGTGTCAGTCCCTGTGGGCAGTGGGACATATCTCGCAAATGTGCAGACCAGCAGTGAATGCCAAAGATGTGACCCATGATATCTGTGTTCTGTAAGTTACTGTGGCCAACGGCTGGTGAAGGCATTAATACTGTCATGATAGACACAAGGGTGAGAGACCACATCAACTGCAGGACAGTCATGTCAAAGTGTAGCATAGCATGCCCAATTGCTATAGTAGTATAATATGCTTATCTAATATCTGTCACTATATATACCCCCCTAATGTTAGTCTGTATTCACATGTGACATTTGTCTGTGTTGCAGCAGTGCCGAACAGTTCAGCTGTGAAGTAAAGAGGGTACATGAGTGTGGTCCAGATGGTTGTATGCACCCTACATACAGCTACATATATGTGTAAAACATATTCACCCCACATACAGATACATATATGTGTAATACATATTCACAGCTGTGTATGTGTACAAAACCCCAGACAGTTATACATTCATATAGGTATATAAACAACACAAATTGATATCTACACATATATGCGCATATACATACACACACACACACACATATATATATATATATATATATATATATATGTGTGTGTGTGTGTGTGTGTGTGTGTGTATGTCTACATATATATATATAAATAAATATATATATATATATATATATATATATATATATATATATATATATGTGTGTGTATAAATATATAGAACACTTTAAACCTAGAGAGAATGAGCTTGTTAAAAAAGTTGAAAGTATGCAAGCATATCTTGAACAAAATTTCGGCAATGATGTCTGTCAATCTAAGTTAGATGAGGCATACTATAAAATATCCCTGTATGACAATAAATTGGAGCAGATAAAAATCAAGAAAATAAGGAGAGACTACGCTGATTTTATGAGAGGTGATGTATTTATGTTATCAAGAGAGTACAACGGAGAACATCAGGTTTCAAGGAACAATGAATTTCAACAAGAACATAGGGATAAAGTGCCACAGAACAATCCACGCTATGATGCACTGGGTCGTAAGGAGACAACTAAAGATAGAATAATGAATCACAATGGACGAAGAGAGAATGATGAAAGGGCTGAAGAGCCGAAAGATACATTCCATCAAGAAATAGTGCCCATGATTAATCAGACATCTGGAATAATGGTTGAGAATGAAAAGAGAGAGGGCAGAAACAACGGACCAGGTGCCATATCAAAAGCTGTGGTAAAATATGTTGGTTTTCCAGTTTTTCCCCTAAGAATAAGAGAGGTGAGAAGCAGAAAGGAAATGAGATCACCAAGCAAGGGGAGAAAAACGAGAAGGTCGTATGTGGAAGAGAAATAAATGAAGAAATCAATGACAGTTTGGTTTTTAATTTGTCATCCTTTCAGTTAAATAATGCACATATGAGTATTCTTAACAAGGACCTCAAATTTATACCTACAAGAGGTATGGAAGAGAATGAAGCAATATTGAGCCTGAAGATGTTTGGACGAGATTTTATGCTAAGAAACATGTATAAGAATAATAAAGGAATGGAATTAGACCTATTCAGGAAACCAAGTTGTTTTGTACAACAGAACAGTGCAGTTATGGATACTTTTCTGAATGTCTGTGAAAAAGATATCTTGGAATATATAAGAATAACAGAAAAAGGTCCTTCAATATTACAAAGGAAGAGAGACAGGCTCTAAAAGAATTAGAGGAAAACAAGAGTCTAACAATTAGACCTGCTGCCAAAGGGGGAGGTGTGGTCTTAATGGACAGTGACAAATATATGGAGGAAGTACTAATTTTATTACAGGATGATTCCTCATACAAAGAAATAAATAACAGTGACCTAGAGAAGATCAAAATGAAGGTGAGGTTGCATATAGAAAAATGAAAGAAAGGGGTCAAATATCAGTTGAGCTACTTAACTATCTGCAGGTGGAGTTTCCATTGACTCCAGCATTTAAGTGCCTTCCTAAAATACATAAAAATCCACAGAGACCACCATTGAGACCTATTGTGGCAGGGGCAGGATGGATCACTGAGCCAGCCTCTATATATGTGGAGTATCACATTAAGAAAGAGCTAGTAAAAGCACCAGCGGTTCTGAAAGATATGGAAGCATTTATTGAGAATTTAAGTGTATATATGAAGAACAAAGAAGACAAGAAGAAACACTTAATGGTTTTTATGGATATTAAGAGTTTAAAAAACACCAGAACTAAGAGCAAAATCCAACCAAGAATAAAAACCACTTGGCACGACAGGACCCAGAAGCACGTAAACAAAGGGTTTCAAAATAAGCAGATGAAGAAATCAAACAGCTGCTAGGTCTCCAAAAAGATCCTTTAATATAACAAGGCAAAGTAAAAATCCACAATATCTTCCAAGCGCTTTCACTTGACCACTTGCGAGCTTTTTCAAGGCAAAAAACATTGCTGGAAGTTCATTCACATTAAATACTTTCAGAATCATCACATGACTTCCTGTGAACCTTTCCCAACAGGAAAATCACCATATAAGGAAATTCTAAAATGCATTCTTATTATCATTAAAAATAATTCATTTTCTAAAAATCTTGGCAACTAGATACCATATTAAACATAAAATCAAATCAAACTGTTAAAATGTGAACAAAAAGACAGTCCACACGGAGTTAATACTCTGCAACGAACAGCAAAAAGTAAAATATAAACCCAAAAGTTCGCAGAGTAAAACAATGGCAGGAAACTCAGATAATCAAAAATTCAAAGTTGTGCGATATATTCCAGGACCAATAAACAAGTCGTCAAGTAGGTAAAAAACAGGTTTATTCGAATAAAAGTGCGGTGAGCGCTTTCACTAAAATAGCTTCATCAGACCATCTTACAAATACACCATAACACACACAGTTTAAATATATAAAAAGGCGCCAAACTGCAGTTCCTTAAAGCAACATACTATATAAAAATTGCAACATACTATATAAAAGGTAAAAATTACTTCACATTTGGGCAATAAAACAATAGGACATAAAATGCTATTATTGTCTTTCAAGAACTTGTCTCTTAACATTGTGAAGGCAGTACAATATGATTGGAAAAAATAAAAATGTAATCATTTCTGAACTTTAAGCCTCCTTGATTGTAAAATAGGACGTAGGGGAACTCTACCATTAAGTCCAGGATGCAGATCTGCCCTGAACTTGATTATCCAGTTGATTTCACAATTCTCCGTATAATTCTCAATATCTCCCCTTCTAGAAGTCCTATGTACCTGCTGAAGAATTCTAAATCTAAACTCATGATGGGATCCATTATCAATAATGTGTTTAGCAAGGGCATTGTAGGGATGGGCTTTCCTAATGTGATATGTGTGTTCACGTATCCTATCCCTCAATATGCGGTTGGTTTTGCCTACATAATATGCTGGGCAAGAGATGCAAGTTGCTAAATATATAACATCCTTCGACATGCAATTGCCTTTAACCTTAATGGTATAGTCACCTCGTCCATGTGGGGGACTGAAAATTGGATCAGAAAGAATATAGCAGCTTTTGGGTTTATATTTTACTTTTTGCTGTTCGTTGCAGAGTATTAACTCCGTGTGGACTGCCTTTTTGTTTAAATTGTTATACAGCCGTTACTTTCCACCGGAGGCATGATTGGAGAGGAACAAGTTCAGGTAGAACTACCATACGTACCACGGAATGCACATGAACTTCCGGGAACATCGAGGCGGGTTTGCGACCGCTTAGCAGACTGTTTGAGGGCTGAGGACAATCCTCTATCTTATTTCGTCGACACAGGAGATATGATGGAGAGCGACGGTGATAAGAATATTTTGGATTTCGACCGAGAAGGTTTGCGTAAAGCAGTAGACAAGATGGAGCAAGATTTATTTAAACTGAAACGCCTACAGACTCAAAGGCAACACTTTGAAGTCTGTATTCAGCGTCGGATTGTGCCTAGAGGGTTGAGGGTGCTTAAGATGCCCACTACAGGCACCCTCTGTCCAGAGTTGCTTTTTGACTGGCAACAGTTAAACATTGAGGTAAGCCTCAAATACATGCAATTAATGAATACTTTTTTTCAGCCGATTGAAACGGCACTTAGAGATGTGATAAATAAAAGCCAATCAGACATTTATGCAGCATATCCGAATACTGCTGTAGACAGCGTCTTTAATAGTACTTTGGATAATGTCATACAGTATGAGAGACGCTTACTGAACCAAAAGAGATCCAAATTACAGAGGGACAGTATTGACTTTAAAACAGGCCAGATCTTTACTTGGCCCAGACGTGATATCAATAGTGGCGAGAATCATGCCACTAATATGGGACATATTACTAATACTGTTGTGCATATGAACAATAAGGTTAATCTAACTGATAGTAATGACAATATGAATGTTGTTTTGTCGGATGATGTATGTCCAGTTGCATCAAATACTTTATTAAATGATGATGATATGAATGTGACCCCAAGTATAAATTTGAATTCCCCTGTTGTTGCTACAGATGAGAGAGGCAACACGACATCTAAAACGGTAGCAAAAGACAGTAGCTTGGTTAATGATCCAGTAGTTCGTAGGAAAACTGGCAATGTAGGGAATAGAAAGGAACAAGTAGGTTCCACTGAGTGTTCACCTAGCACTTCGGTTATAGGCACCCACAAGCCTACTGACAAACTTCCTTTTCCCATCAATACTTACATAAGAGAGGAGAGGTTCAGGTCCAACAGCAGGGGACGTCACAAGAGGAAGTTATCCCCGGAAACCTCTACCAATCAGAGCATCAAGAAGATGTGGGAGAGAAGGAAGTAGAGCTAGTGTTGAACTTATCTAGCTATAATTTGAGTGATTTTGAGCTTCAAGTATTATCTAAAGGTCTAACCTTTATTCCTAGTAGATATAGTAGATTAGAGGAGACTTTGAAAGACTTTAAGCTTTTTATTAGGAACCTATCGCTGAAACTTTTTTTCAGGCAGTCTGAATGCACATCTCTGCAAGGCACCCTTAGGAGACCAAGCACATTTGTCCCACCCGTCCATCCACTAGTAGCAGCTTATAGCAAGCTCGTAGAGGACGAACTTTACTGTATGAGCACTATACAGAGTCGACATGTTAGGAGCAGGCATAATTTAACCCTCAAACAGAGAGTAGCTTTAGAATGTTTAAGTAATAATCCAAGTATCACAGTACGTCCAGCTGACAAAGGCGGAGGAATTGTGGTCTTTGATACAGTCAGATATGATAGTGACATGATGAATATGCTTATGAATGACAGATTTTACCAATCGATCGATTAAGTTAGTGTAGATCATATTATAAGTGAAGTTAGATTGTTACTTGTCTCTTTACTTGATAATAATGACATTAGTCAAGAATTATATAATTTCTTACATGTGGTACATCCATTAATACCAACTATCCAAGGGCTTCCAAAAATTCATAAAGACAGAAATTTACCCCCAATGAGGCCGATAGTTGCAGGCAAAGGTTGGTCGACTGAGCCGCTTTCTATCTTTGTTGAGACCCAATTGAGACCTGTAGTAGATGCTAACTTACATACCCTTAAAGATACCAAACAGTATTTATTGGACCTTTATGAATTCCTCAGTACCCACACAGTAGTGGATGAATTAATATGGGTGACGATGGATGTTCAGTCATTATTTACTGTCATCCCCAACATAGAAGGTTTGGATATGATAGGCAACTATCTCAGGAGACTGAACCCTCCATTTAATGTAGATCTAGTCATCATTTTACTAGGAAAGATTCTGGAATCCAATGTATTTTGTTATAAGGATAGTCTCTTCCTGCAACGGGATGGCGTAGCTATGGGCACATCATGTGCCAATAGCTACGCCAACCTAGTTATGGCTGAATGGGAACACATGTATTTATTTCAAAATGATTTATTCAAACTATATGTCCCATTTTACAGGCGTTTCGTAGACGACCTATTTTTGGTTTGGAAAGGTACACCAATGCAGTTAGATGAATTCTTTAATTCAATCAACAATTCATTGTGGTTCCTTAAATTCACGATGGAATGGTCACCTGTCAGTATTCCCTTCCTAGATGTATATGTGGAGAAACTACCAGGGGGCATTGTGAATACAGGACTATATAGGAAGTCCAGTTATAGAAATAGTCTGTTACATCGATCCAGTATGCATCCTGGATATGTGTATAACAATGTCGTCCGTGGACAATCCATGCGGCTATCTAGATACACTCCACGTGACTCTGACTTCACACTAGGCATGGAAAATCTAGAGAAGATGTTTAGGGAACGTGGGTATAGTACTTTAGATGTTACTAAAGGTACGGAGGGAATTCCAACATTAAGGAGCAGTAGAGCCATGCCTTACTTCTCTGAAGAAGCAGCCATGGCTCGTGCTAGCAACACGGCAACACCTTTATTTAACACATATACTATACAGAACAATGAGGTGATATTTCCAATATACTATACCAAAGATGTAGGTATTATTAAAGATGCAATCATGAAACACTGGCATGTTCTGTCTGTAGACCCTATGGTTAAGAGATACACGGGGGATAGACCTAAATTTGTCTATCGAAATAAAAAGAACATTAAGCAGTTATTATGTTATTCCAAACCAACTCCTTATGAGAGACACATAGAAGGACCCTATATGGAACCATGTCTTAGATGTAATTTTTGCTGCTATATTCTTTCTGATCCAATTTTTAGTCCCCCACATGGACTAGGTGACTATACCATTAAGGTTAAAGGCAATTGCATGTCGAAAGATGTTATATATTTAGCAACTTGCATCTCCTGTCCAGCATATTACGTAGGCAAAACCAACCGCCTATTGAGGGATAGGATACGTGAACACACATATCACATCAGGAAAGCCCATCCCTACAATGCCCTTGCTAAACACGTCATTGATAATGGATCCCATCATGAGTTTAGATTTAGAATTCTTCAGCAGGTATATAGGACTTCTAGAAGGGGAGATATTGAGAATTATACGGAGAATTGTGAAATCAACTGGATAATTAAGTTCAGGGCAGATCTGCATCCTGGACTTAATGGTAGAGTTCCCCTACGTCCTATTTTACAATCAAGGAGGCTTAAGATTCAGAAATGATTACATTTTCATTTTTTTTATTTTATTTTTTCCAATCATATTGTACTGCCTTCACAATGTTAAGAGACAAGTTCTTGAAAGACAATAATAGTCTTTTATGTCCTATTGCTTTATTGTCCAAATGTGAAGTATTTTTTACCTTTTATATAGTATGTTGCAACTTTTATATAGTATGTTGCTTTAAGGAATTGCAATTTGGCGCCTTTTTATATATTTAAACTGTGTGTGTTTATGGTGTATTTGTAAGATGGTCTGATGAAGCTATTTTAGTGAAAGCGCTCACCGCACTTTTATTCGAATAAACCTGTTTTTTAACTACTTGACGACTTGTTTATTGGTCCTGGAATATATCGTACAACTTTGAATTTTTGATTATCTTAGTTTCCTGCCATTGTTTTACTCTGCGAACTTTTGGGTTTAAACTGTTAAAATGTGGCAAAAAACAATTCTGCAAAATATTTTTATAATCACAAATAAATGCAGTGACCCCTTTACCCTCGGGGATAAAATCAAAACTCCAAATTGAAACTTAGAGTTACTGAATAGCATTGTAAAACATTTCTTTCCTAAGTTTCAAATATATAACATGACATTCCATATATCTTATTATAAGATTTTGTAAATTCAAAAATGAGTAAAACAATAAATGTCAGGTTGTACCAAACTGTGTTATATACGGGCTTGCCTCAATTTCAGAACACTACTAATGTTAAGGGTGTCATTCAGACCTGGGTATCTAGTAGCGTCTAAACGGAGCTGCCAAAATAGCTCACGGTATTCTAATTTTGACTCCCAACTGCCCCCTCTTATATCCGGTTGTACCTGTTCCAAAACCATAAACTTTATGTTCATGTCCTTACATGTCAAAGAGTGTTTATAAAAGGCATTACTTTCCTTCCTTACATTGATGTCATTGAAGTGTTCATAAACCCTTCTCCTAAACACCCTTTCAGTTTTCCCAATGTAAAAACCATGGCACGTGCCACAGCATCCAAGATAGACTACCCCCTTAGACCCACAATTAAAATGTTTGTTAGCGTGGAACTTGAATCTTCTAGAGGGAAGGTAGAAGGACCCCGAATTCAGCATAGCGTGGCATTGCTTGCACATCCCACATGGATAAGTGCCTAATTTCTTTCTATTCTGATTCTGTGGGTCCTCTAACCTAATTTCTAAAAGTTCTTTCAAATTCTTGCCCCTTTTCCTAACAAAAGAGGGGAAACTGGGCATAGAATCCTTAAGATCTTCCTGAAGTCTGAGAATGGGCCAATATTTTTTAATAATCTTCTCGATCTGATCTGAGTTTTTAGAGAAAGTATGTATAAAACTATTTTTTGACTGTGAAATGTCTTTTGAAGGGTTTGGTAACCTCTCATTAACACCCACCCCCAATAAAGGGGATATTTATTAGCCCTCTTCTCGGAAATTTCTGTAACTAGTGCTTCTACCAGGGCTTCCGGATATTGTTTTTCATTAAAGAATCTCTTTAAAATGGAAACTTCCTCATTGAAGAGTTTGTCCGTGCTGGACATTCGTGAAGCCCTAATTAGTTGACCCTTCACTATCGCCTTCTTTTGATAGAAGGGATGTCCACTGTGATAATTTAGGAATGCATTTGAAAAAGTGCTTTTCCTGTAAATCTTAGACTGCAAACACATATTTGAATAGTCCTTAACCAATGAAATGTCTAAATAATCAAGTTGATGTTTACTGATCTTATAGGTGAACCTAAAAAATGTGGTCGTCATGTTGATGTAATCCATAAATTCCATTAAACTTCCTTCGTCTCCCATCCACATAAAGGAGATATCGTCCAGAAATCTCCTATAGTACAAGATGTCCTGATACCATGTACTAGTAAAAATGTATTTCTTTTCCCATTGGTATAATACCAGATTTGCGTACATGGAAGCACAAGAGGCACCCATTGCTACACCTTTTTTCTGACGATAAAATTCCCCCTTAAAATGAATGAAGTTATTTTCTAAAACTAAATCCATAAATTCCAAAATTAAGTTAGTGAACTTGGCCCCCAGTTGGACTACATTAGATAAGTAAGTACCTAACCACTCCAGGCCCGTGTTGTGTGGAATACTAGGGAATAAATCGACTACATCAACAGTGACCATAAACATCTCAGGTAAAAATAAACTCTGATCCACTCCTTTTAGGTAGTCCCATGAATCCTTACATATGTGTTTAATTTTCTCTACATGTTGTTTTAAGGAGAAGTCGATAAATTTAGCTGAGGGTTCTGTGACACTTCCACCTCCTGAAACTATAGGTCTAAATTTAAGGGGGTTCAAATTCTTATGTGTCTTTGGAATTCCAAAAATCTGGGCAACCTTGGGTTTTTTTACTAATAAGTAGTTATATAACTTCTCATTAATAGCATTCTGCATTAAATAGTCATACAATGAATAATTTATTTTAGCTTGAGCTATATTAATCTCATTTTTTGAGACAAGTTCATATTGATCGGTATCCTGTAACACCGTGTGCAAGGCAGCCTCATAATCCCAGTTGTACATCAAGACGGCCCCCCCTTGTCTGGTTTCATAACCCTACACCCCTCCATTTTAAGATTTTTAATTAGAGTCAACTCATCCTCAGTAATGTTGTCAGGTGTTTCACAATGATCTTTCTCCTTAAGTTTCCTAATGTCAGTCTCAACTAACTCCTCAAAAATTTTGATGGTGGGGTGAACCGGGGGGTTAAAGGTGCTTTTTCTTGTGAGGGTCCTTTCTAAGTTTCGTTCATCTTTGAACAATAAATTAAAATTAAGCTGCCTCATGAAAAGCTTTAAATCAATCAAGGTTGTAACTATGGGGGAAGGCCTAAGGGGAACATAATGAAAACCCTTGGAAAGTAAACTAAAAAAATTGTCCGTTATTGATAGGTCAGTGTAATTAAAAATAGTAAAATTGCCTTTCCTATATTTAATTTGTTTACCTTGAAATAATATGGTACTACTGTCCTCATCAACTATAGATCCTAAAACTAGTTTGTTGGATGGTTCCAACTGTTGTATTGTTCCCTGCACCCCATCCCTCTCCTCTGGGGATAATAAAAATCCTGAGTAGACGGATTCCTGTTCTTCTGTGCTATTCTCTCACTTCTTCTGAGATTCTCGTTTCCTCCCCCTATAGGTTCCCCTTGCCTATTACTTTCACCCCTTTCATGAAAGACATTTTCAGTAGTGTTGTTGTTACTTCTTCCTTTTATAATTGGGAGGGGATAGGCTCTACCTTCCTTGTATTCATTTAAGTCTCTCTCTAATTTCCTAATTTTTCGATTAAGTACCCTAGAACAATGCTGGTCTACATCACTGAACAACTTGTCATAGTCCCTCTTAACTGAGCTAAAAGTTTCATCTTTTAACATATTTACGTTAAGCTCATCTAAATCTTTTAACAAAACAGTCATTTTTTTCTCATAGTCCATCACCATACATTTTAACATGTCCAAACCTGCTTTGTTGAAAATTTCACAAAGCTGGTCATATAAGACAAAACCATGTTGTACGTTGTTAGGGAACTTAAAAAACCTCAAGCCCTTAGGAATTCTCTGTACATTAATACATTCGTTTAGATAATCAACTTCCATCTGTTTGTTCTTAAAAGAATGCAGTTTGTCTTTAAAGTCAAAAAACACATTTTCAAGATTTTTGTAATTATCATGAAGGACAGTACCTTTTCTGAAATTAAACTGTTGTTTTGTCCAAGATTTAAAATCAAAGGACTTCGTCTGCTCATTTGACCCAGAAGCAGCCTGGTTGTTTGTTTTAACTTGGTCAAAACAATTTGAATTCAAGTTACTATGATTACACCCTCTCTCAGCGTTCCTTGTAGCATTTCCAACCCCAACCACTTCAGCAAGTGTTCTGGGGGAATGGTTAAATTGTTGTTGATTCCCCGGTATCTGGGAAGCTGTTAGTTGTGTCCGCTGTTCAACCATTGAAGTCAATTGTGTCAATAGTGTTAAAACCTGTTTAAACTCAGCCCTAGTAACTGGGGCTGTGTCAGCATCTTCACAATCGGCTCTCAGTACTGCCGGAGTGTGGGTGAAGCCGCTGGCTTTCGTTCCTTCTGCCATGTCTAAAAATCGACCAAAAAACACCAGAACTAAGAGCAAAATCCAACCAAGAATAAAAACCACTTGGCACGACAGGACCCGGAAGCACGTAAACAAAGGCTTTCAAAATAAGCAGATGAAGAAATCAAACAGCTGCTAGGTCTCCAAAAAGATCCTTTAATATAACAAGGCAAAGTAAAAATCCACAATATCTTCCAAGCGCTTTCGCTCGACCACTTGCGAGCTTTTTCAAGGCAAAACATTGCTGGAAGTTCATTCACATTAAATACTTCCAGAATCATCACATGACTTCCTGTGAACCTTTCCCAACAGGAAAATCACCATATAAGGAAATTCTAAAATGCATTCTTATTATCATTAAAAATAATTCATTTTCTAAAAATCTTGGCAACTATATACCATATTAAACATAAAATCAAATCAAACTGTTAAAATGTGGCAAAAAACAATTCTGCAAAATATTTTTATAATCACAAATAAATGCAGTGACCCCTTTACCCTTGGGGATAAAATCAAAACTCCAAATTGAAACTTAGAGTTACTGAATAGCATTGTAAAACATTTCTTTCCTAAGTTTCAAATATATAACATGACATTCCATATATCTTATTACAAGATTTTGTAAATTCAAAAATGAGTAAAACAATAAATGTCAGGTTGTACCAAACTGTGTTATAAACGGGCTTGCCTCAATTTCAGAACACTACTAATGTTAAGGGTGTCATTCAGACCTGGGTATCTAGTAGCGTCTAAACGGAGCTGCCAAAATAGCTCACGGTATTCTAATTTTGACTCCCAACTGCCCCCTCTTATATCCGGTTGTACCTGTTCCAAAACCATAAACTTTATGTTCATGTCCTTACATGTCAAAGAGTGTTTATAAAAGGCATTACTTTCCTTCCTTACATTGATGTCATTGAAGTGTTCATAAACCCTTCTCCTAAACACCCTTTCAGTTTTCCCAATGTAAAAACCATGGCACGTGCCACAGCATCCAAAATAGACTACCCCCTTAGATCCACAATTAAAATGTTTGTTAGCGTGGAACTTGAATCTTCTAGAGGGAAGGTAGAAGGACCCCGAATTCAGCATAGCATGGCATTGCTTGCACATCCCACATGGATAAGTGCCTAATTTCTTTCTATTCTGATTCTGTGGGTCCTCTAACCTAATTTCTAAAAGTTCTTTCAAATTCTTGCCCCTTTTCCTAACAAAAGAGGGGAAACTGGGCATAGAATCCTTAAGATCTTCCTGAAGTCTGAGAATGGGCCAATATTTTTTGTGACCTAGAGAAGATCGAAATGAAGGTGAGGTTGCATATAGAAGAAATGAAAGAAAGGGGTCAAATATCAGTTGAGCTACGTAACTATCTGGAGGTGGAGTTTCCATTGACTCCAGCATTTAAATGCCTTCCTAAAATACATAAAAATCCACAGAGACCACCATTGAGACCTATTGTGGCAGGGGCAGGATGGATTACTGAGCCAGCCTCTATATATGTGGAGTATCACATTAAGAAAGAGCTAGTAAAAGCACCAGCAGTTCTGAAAGATATGGAAGCATTTATTGAGAAATTAAGTGTATATATGAAGAACAAAGAAGACAAGAAGAAACACTTAATGGTTTATGGATATTAAGAGTTTATTTACTAGCATTCCCAATAACTATGGCATAGCCGCATTAAGAGAATTCATGTTGAATAAAGGAGATTATGAAGAAAATAAAATCACAGTCATATGTGAGCTAATGACATTGATACTTGAGAACAATGTCTTCATTTTCAACAGCAAATTCTACATACAACTATGTGGTGTGGCAATGGGTACGCCATGCGCCAACAGCTATGCCAACATAGTGTTGGCGCAATGGGAAGATAAAGTAATATATCAAAACAATCCTTGGAGTAAATGCTTAAAGATATACCAGAGATTTGTGGATGATATTTATATTTTATGGGAAGGTGATGTCATGGAGCTCAACAATTTTCACAGATATTTAGAGAACAGCACCAACTTTTTGGAGTTTACTATTCTGAGTAATGAAAGTCAAATGGACTTTTTAGATGTGAGACTACTACAAGATGAAGTAGGGAAATAGAAACTAGCCTGTTTAAAAAAGAATGTTGGAAGAACAATATACTACCAAGGAACAGCATGCATCTAAAATATACATATAGGAATGTTATGAGAGGTCAATTCCTTAGAACATCTAGGATACATTCGAATGATGCACCCCTTGATAGAGCTATGAATAGTGAGAGTGAGACAGAATGTGCTGTTAGAAAGAGAAACGAGAGGCAAGCCATACCTGAAAGGAAAACAAGAAAGTGCACTTTCAAGAAACTACAGGAATGAGCAAAGAAAAGTTAAAATGATTCTCACACACACAGCAGAAACTGAGGGGATATGTAATATTATTCAAAGAAACTGGAAGATACTATTGTCAAAAGAAGAATGCAAAGAAGTCATTGGAGAGGTACCCAAGTTTGGTTATAGGAATGCAAAGAATCTGAAAAATAGGTTATGCAAAGAAGATTATCTAATACCACATGTCAACTCTGATAGAAGAGGGACATTCCCATGTAGAAGGTGTACTATGTGCAGGTATATATGCAGAGAGAACAGCTTTGAGCATCCCATTACCAAAAAGAAATACACCTGTAGTTTCTATGCTGACTGTAACACAAAGAATATAGTATATTTGGCCACATGTTCATTGTGTGACCATTTTTATGTTGGAAAGACAGTAAGGCAACTTAAGGAGAGACTATCCAAGCATATAAGTGATATCAGACTCAAAGATTATAAGAATCCTCTTGCCAAACATGTCAGGGACAATGAAGGACATAATTTTAAGTTTTGAGTGCTTAGAATTGTTTTCACCTCGGAAAGGGGAGGTGACAGCAATAACAGATTGGAGCAGGAAGAAATGTATTGGATTGGAAGATTACAAGCCCACAGAAGACCGGGACTGAACACTACATTTCCCATGAAACCAGCGCTCAAGAGGCATGGTTTGAGAAGATGTGTGTGATGTGACATCATCTGTCATCTAGCACTCTATTGGTAGAGAGTAATTTTTAAACAGGCATCCACTGCACAGTATACATGGATCTGATGAAGGGTCATTGAGTAGACCTGAAAGTGCTTACCCTTTGTTCTGTTTTGTTTTTATATTTGCTTTTATTTTTAAGTTATTGTTTGATGTCAATAAATATTTGACGGTTTTAATGAATGCAGTTGTTGTCTATGGTAACGGAGGTGAACTATATTTGCCGATATTCAAGTAGAGCTGACTATATAAGTTGTGCTTCGGAAGATAATATATCTGAAATGTTCATCTTATGGCTGTTTAACCGAGTGCTTTGCTGAGATTCTACATGTGGATATAATTTATCAAGTACAATCGTCAGCAAACACCCGTAGGTGTTGCAACAAACTAACTTTTATGTTGAAAAGTGGTAGTGGAATATACCTGCCCTGGCCTACACACCAGTACATGGCTGCATGATGGAGTGTGGAGTGAGATGTGTAACCCATGTTGGGAACACACTGCAATTCTATGAGATGGTGGGATATATATATATATGTTGGTGAAGGGTATTAGGCACGTATTGGTATGTAGGTCTGGTTGGGTGACAAACAAGACAGCATAAAGTGCTGGTATATGACACATGTGGTGGTTAAACACTGTGGATGGGTAGTTACATTTGCAATGTGGAGGCCATTGAGCCCCCACATGGGAACAAAGGGAACATGGTGCCCACCCATGGACAGTCACGACAACATCTACATGGACCTAAAGGTGCTTGGGCTGTGTGCTGGGCAGGAGGGACATGCATGTTGTACCTTGTGTATGTGTGCTGCATGCCTCCAGATGATGTAGCACATACCCCATGTCTCTGTGGAGTTCCCTATTCACAATACCTGTGACCTAACTGGGTGACAGACACATGTCTGTGTGTGCTTGATGGGAGGGGGGCACCACCCCCTGAGGTGGTTCCAACTGAAGGTAGTGATGGAACAGTAGATAATGAGGTTTTATTTTGGGCCACGGATGTGATGTGGACTGGTAATGTGCACATTAGGTTGGACTGGTGTTCCTGCTGGCAAATAACACCTACACATACTGGTGTGTAACTGTCATGGAACATATGTGGGCTGTAATAGTCCAAACAATCCCAGAACATGTCCAACAGCATGCATAGATATCCCCAATACCACAGAATGGCAGATGTGTAGCAATCACATAGCAGGCCTACCACATTCATATGTGGAAACATAGTGGCAGTGACAATGCCATGCAGGAAAAATACCCTGTTACAGCCCTGTAACTCTATTGTCCCCACAGGGAGCATGTTTATAACCACATAGCAGAAAGTGCTGTACAATACAATATATGGCCCAATGGTACACATACCACTAGTGTAGTGTGAACATTATGTTGGAGCTGATATGGTGGCGGGAGACTGATATATGTATTGTATTATGGTAAACTTGACATATGAGTTGCTCAGACATATTTCCATCATTATGTCTTTCAGAGAGTATGGCACACCCGAGGAACCCTGCCTGCAATGTCGCTGAGGAGGAGATTATCATCACCAGCATCATCCACAACTATCAGCTGTTGTTCTCATGGATAAGCCAGGACCAGCAGGAGAGAAATGCCACGTGGACTGATGTGGTCCACATTGTGAATGAGGTGGGGATGCACAGCCGTACTTATGAGCAGATCCTCCACCATTGTAGTGACCTGCTCCAGCAAGTACAACGTCATGCCGCTGCCATGCGGGGTGACCACTTTGCAACAGGGGGAGGCCTTAACATCCATCCCCCTCTCACCAGAGTGGAGGAGCTGCTCATCAGCCTGGTAGCACCTGCCCACCCACAAGAGCTCCAGACTTATACAGTCATGGAGGTGGGTGCTACTCACACACCACACATTGAGCATGCAGGTAAGGTTCCATTGCATATCAGTAGACTACTGTAGTGTATGCATCTGTACAGCTAGACCATGCATATGTGAGATGTGGGGTATGTTGCTGTGTAGTACCGATAAGCAGTAATGCATAAACTGTAGTACTGTGGACTTCAGCTGTTGTTGTACTGTATTACTGCAGCCACCCTGTAGTAATGCCACAGCTGTGGCCACTGACATCAACTCTATCCCATCTCAATGTAGGTACCTCTGGGATACCAGCAAAGCAGCAGCTGGATGCCACTGAGTATGGTTTAAGGTTATGCTTGGCAATTCACTGTGCATGTCATAGCTAAGGTGTAGGCCATGTACACATCTAACACACCTACCCATAATGCATGGTGTACCTGTGCACTGACACAGCACACACCTCACTAACGGGATTACCAGCCTTAGACACATGCAATTCACAGTCCATCTCGGACAACTGTGGCTACACTCCAGTGCACATTGCCCAGGCACAGCTGACATCTGCCCAACATGTCATACACAGAGCAGTTGAACATGCTACATATAATGACATTCCACTCCCTCTGGTAACACACGCTCCAGGGTCCTAAACCTAATCAACACATTACATAGAACATACTGGAGGGATAGGGCCCAGTTCTGGGGAATCCCCACACTCTGAAATGGACTACCCATATATGTCAGGCAATGCTACTCTTTGGCCATCTTTACAGAAACACTTGGTAATTGGATGGGGAATGGGGAATACACCCTGGGTAGCATGTCTGTGCCACAGCCTGTCAGGGGCACAGGGGAATAACATTAGTGGGTGGTGCATGGCTGGGAACCCTTGTGACTAGGCTTATGTAGACCCCAGGATCAATAGACCAGTACTCACCTATGAACCTATGTGTACCACAGGCAACATCAGCCAGGGCCCAATCATGGTCAATAATGGTCTCTACACTCACCATAGGTACAGTACATTGTGTCTGTGGTTGGTCTAATTGTAGTCTACCACTAATACATGCACCACTGATGATGACATATGTGAATACATATCAAGCATTCACTAAGCACGTGTCCACATGTGATCCAGGAACACACAGAGGCTGTAAGCAGCAGCAGAAACACAACTGACACACAGAGACATATCCTGGAATGGTGTGTACACCCGTGGGGTATGGTGCACAGTACATGCCATGGTGCTGAACAGATGCACAGCAATGCTATGGACATAGATGCAGTGAGGTCCAGGGGGAGGGCCATCACCTTCAAACAGAAGCCATGCATCACAGCCATGTATAATGTTAGTAACAGGGATTCACTACAGTTGCACTACATGCTGTTGAGCCCCACATGTCCTGCATGCTGACATGTGTGTAATTACAGGTATGTGTGTGATACTGTACTGCACCATCGCCTGCTATTGTGTGTGTTATGGGGTTGCTGGAGCTGTCTGTAGGTGCTGTCTGGTGGAGTGTATGGGTTGCCATGTATGTCGACTGTATGTGTGTATGTCTGTGTGTGTGGCCATGTCTGCACATGTGTGTGTGTGTGTGTGTTTGTGTGTGTGTATGTACTGTTTAGCGGTGTTGTGCAGGTCTTACAGTCTGTTCCCTGTTTTCCCCTCACAGGTGGCAAAGTGGGGCTGGGTCCCTCCCACAGGGAATCTGATGTCACTGATACAGACAGTGACCATGAAGATAGGTGTGTTGAGGCACTAGGAAGGATCATCAGGGGCTGCTGCTGGGCCACCAATTGACAACCCACACATATCCACACCATCCACACACACAGTCACACTGCCTCTACACACCTCATCACCATTGGCCCTAGCTGAGGGACAGCCTACGGTTGGCATTGGCCAGGACAGTGTGGTATCTATGGCACGTGTGTCAGGACACAGCAGCCATAGCCAGATGTCTGGCAGGTTATCACATAGGCAGATGTGTAGGGGTGCTCGTAGGAGCACTGCTGGTCATCATGCCCCTGGCAGATGTGCCACACCTATTTCAACCGCGCACATGCTCCACACTGTAATAGACATACAGGCACAAATGAACATTACACCAGGCAGGATCTAAGGGCACAGAGGGCTCATCACACCTCTGTAACTGACAGCATCCCTGACCTAGAAGGTGCCATCCATAATTACACCAATGTCATGTATAGATGGTGGGGTGAAACATTGGAACTCATCCACAATGTCATCTCCATGTGTCAGGACAGAGCGGGATGGTTGCGATGGCCATGTGGATGTATGCCAGCAACACCAGCAGCTGGAGGTCACCATGGACATCCAACCAGTCACAGCCGCTCCCGTAGTGGCAGTACAAGCCCCAACACTGTGGGGGGAAGGCTGTCCACAGACTGTCAAAGCAGAATACATGCATGTGGCCCTGGCCAGTCCCAGGAGGGACCTGGATCCAGTGGAAATCTGTCAAACTTGGGGGACAGTACTCGGTCTGGCTATGTACCTGATACTGCCTGTAGCACCCCTGCCAGGCACAGGTCCTGTGTCCATAGCTGGAGAGGGTGAACTGCAAACCCTGCCAGGTACAGTCTGCAGCTGTCACACAATTCACTGTATAGGGCAGCCACATGGCGGAACTTTGTGCATGCAGACACACACACATAAACAACGAACCTAGAGTAACCACATACCTGCACATACGACATCACCAGTGGCCCAAAACAATACTCAGCCCCTTCAAACACACACATGTTGTCAATTGTATGGTTCAGCCTAGAACTCTAGCAAACCAACAACACACCCTGTGCATATGATGATACCTGTGCCACTCCCTGACATTCATAAAATCGATGCAGGGACAGACAAATATGGTTCTGATGCACAGGGTGACTGTACAACAGTGTAGCAATGGAATGATGAGTAATATGTTGTCAGTAGTAAAGTGAAATGCTAATAACTTGGAAGGTGTAGCTGTGCAGCCATGATGCATCATAGCTGTAATTAACAATGTTGTATCGTTGTCACCAGTATCTGTTCTGATTGTGTTGTGTTTGTCCATGTGCCACATGGTTGATGGGTGTAGTGGTGTCAGCAGGCCTTCTACAGTGGACACCAGTAAGTGTAGTGGGTGGTACACATGCCATGGCTGGGTACAACACACAGTGCCTTTAGTTTGAATGCAGTACAGGTACAGGACTATACACAGGGAGGTATGTCCCCACGCAGGTAGCACATCTGTTGCACATGTAATCCCACCAAGGCAGAATAGGCAAAATCATACAGTGCTATATATGCAGTCTGCAATGTGGATAAAATTGAACATGCTAACAGCAGGGTGTATGTCCTCTCCCCACTCTACTGTGATCCTCACCTAAGTAACATGTGTGTGCCAATGCCGGTGGCATAGCCCTACCCTTGGGGGGGTGTGAGGCACTCAACTACTGTGAATGGTGTAAACAACAACTAACAACCTGATTACATACACTGTACAGTATTACAGACAGCTATGTGGGGTATAGATGCAACAGTAACTGCAGTAATGGCAGTCGTGTCCACAACAGCCACACCCAGTGATATATAGCAACCCCAGTAGTGCTGCACACCTCAACAGTGTGGAGGAGGGCATTGACATATCTATGAACTGTGAAGGACTGTATATCCATGGGATGGCACCTGTGGTATGTTGACATATGCCAAGCAGTCCTGGTGGTAACATATTCTTTGAATGGAGGTAGTTCCTGTAACAACTACATTAATTCCTACAAGCAGGATGGTGTACAAAAGCCTGCTATGATCTACATTGTGCACCACCTAACCCACATCTACATCTGTCATGATTGGGTTAAGGAAGTATACCAGGTTTAGATTGTATTCTTTGCCTTTGACAAGTCCAACTTCGGCGGGGTCCCGTGTGTTGAGATAATCTGTGACATTGGCCATGGGTTCATTGTTGATATATTCCATGTCCCTGCAGACCTAGGTCATCAGGCTACTGGGTAGTAGTTCCCAGCTGACATGGTGAGTTTGTTGATGTCCCTGCCAACATTGGTGAATCCATTGTCAGGCGTAGGTCTATTAGATTGTATGAGGGATCCCAGCTACTTACTGCACCTGCTCAGGGGGTTCCCCCAAGCTTGACACATCACGTGACTGTACTGCATGATATGTTAGTAATGCCAGCCTTACATCCTACAGGTGCTATGGAGTACTGTTAACATGTACTGCCCTTGTCGTGTAGGGTCCTGCTTATGGGATCTGCTAAGGTTGGTATTGTATTGCAGGCCAGACATATTTGGCTGGGG
This sequence comes from Protopterus annectens, assembly GCF_019279795.1. Lineage (NCBI taxonomy): Eukaryota > Metazoa > Chordata > Ceratodontiformes > Protopteridae > Protopterus > Protopterus annectens. The sequence goes on along the minus strand of NC_056733.1, from coordinate 1,721,254,022 downwards.
GGGATACCTATCCATGCCAGATGTATGTTGTTTGGGTCTCTCAAACACATTAATGGTGCATGTGGACATATATGTTGTGGTTATGTTCCCAGTTCCATCTACAGATGTATGTCCATATATGCCTATATGGATATATATGTGTTCACCTTTGACAGGGGGACAATCATTCCATTGAATGGCCCTTTCAGCAAACTGAAAGGACTAACCGGTCATTTCTTACTGCACCACAGTTAAGAGAACTGCAGTTCTAAAGGCACGTTTGCTGACTCTCGAACTGCAAGTTGGAATACATATCATAATGGTGAGGGGCATGACTCCCTGCATCCCCCCTCTGGGGGGCTGGGCCCCCCACAACCCCCATACTGTGATATATGAACTCCTAGTGTGCACTACAGTGGGGATAGGCAATTATTCCCCATCCCCTCTATAGTGGCATCTGCAACCAAATTGCCTAATCTGCAATGAGCGAATGCATAGTGACATTCGCTCATTGCACGTTCGATGCATGTATTGCAAGATTGTGCAATGCTAAGAATATACTTTTGGCCTTCCAGCTTCAGGACACATGGATTTCTCCCTTTGAAAGGTGAGCCATATATATGCTGACATATATGCATTCCTAGTGCTGTATATTTGTGGGCATGTGAATATATATATATATATATATATATATATATATATATATATATATATATATGTTATATCAGTTTAAAGATGATATATATATATATATATATATATATATATATATATATATATATATATATATATATATACAGACACAAATACATCTACATGGTGGAATATATTCCCTGTAGTGTCTAACTGGGCTGGATGATATGTATGTGAAAACATCATGATTATGCATATCTGCCATGGCTTAGTGGTAAATCACTTTGTGTATGATGTGCTGGGTCCTGGTTACAAGCCTTGCAGGAGCTGTTTCTTTTGTTACTGGGCAGAACACACAAACCTGCTTACAACTTACGGTGCCTTAATCACTCTCTATCTAATGGGCCTTGTTCTGGCCAGCAACAAATTAAACATCTCTTGCAAGGCTCAAGCCAAAGACCCTGCACATTCTAGACAAAACGATGTACCACTAAGCCATGACAGGTACACAGATATTCAATTTTTCAGAAACATATCAGCCAGTCCTGTCATGCAACAGTCCAGAGAATGTATACCAACATCTAGATGTCTGCGTGTGTAACTGTAGTGCAACCTTAATAGATACAACATACCCATATATGTATAGATACACAGATATTCAAATATATATGTTGTTTTACTAACTCTATATACATATATATCACTATGCACATATACCTATATATCTGTTAGCAGATAAATATATCTATATGGGTATATATGGCCATATATCTGTAGATAGCAATTGCAGATTAACAAATACACCTATGTCCACATGCACCGTTAATGGGGTTGAGAGGTCCCACACACTATACGTCTTGTACAAATAGGCATCCCCCCACAGCCAAACAGATGCACCCTGCAATACACTACCAAGTACAGTCTGCCTCCCACAGGACATGTAATATATGGAAGCTGTCAACGTCCCCATGATACAGATACACAGACACATATATGCAAATACACACACACATATATATATGTGTGTATATATATATATATATATATATATATATATATATATATATATATATATATATATATATATATACCCATATATATATATATATATATATATATATATATATATATATATATATATATATATATATATATATATATGTGTGACTACACATACACACGCAGATATATTTACAGTAAGATGCATATGTAGGAGGTGCACACAATATGGAACAGCCACTATGCCTAATAATACAAGACCATATACCACTGTTACATACACTGGCCTCTGCAGTGCATAAGGGTGCACATGTGTTATGTAGGTGACACCCACACATATATGGCCCCAGCCCTAATGTATGTGTGGGGGATACAACAACAGTGGACTAATGGCAACAATGGCTGTGTGATATACTCACAGCCCGCTACAGAACAACCCCCAACAGCATGACATATGTGCACAACTTGGTATGTAGATGGGGACAGAGGCTGGAACACAGGCATATATGTGGAACACTGTTGCCATACACTAAGCAAGGTGCTGGTGTTACAGTATAGCCTGCAACATACCCTTAGTCAGGGAATTGAGATTAGATATAGGCATGGATGTAGCCATGTACTGACAGCATGCAACACACACACGCTGCCAGTGTCATATCTGACACAGGACCTGTGTGGTGGACGGGCAACACATGATAGGCATACCTCTGCCCAGCAAGAGTTTAGGCCCACAGTAGTGAGCTATGAAGACAGACTGCTTTCCAAGGTATACACACACACACACACACACACACACACACACACACACACACACACACACACACACACACACACACCCTGTAACACAAGTACACAACTCTACCCACAGTCTGTCTGTAGTTCCTGAACCTCCTACAAATATGTGTCCGCTCCGAGTGTGCAAGTTCTCCTGTAAGAGGTATTGCTACCTGCTGCCTGTATCACTGATGCCCACGCACATGATGGATGTCCATCACACAGGATATGTAAAGGGACTACGGCCACATGCTGTAGGGAGTTATAGTGGGTGGTTTCCATGACAGTGGTAATTCAATGTAGTACACATGTGTAATTATATATATGTGGCTATCTGGATAAGTATATGTACATATATTTCCACCATATGTCCTGGACATGGAGTGTAACCATACGCCAGCCCCTACATTCCCACAGTAGTAGTGCAAGGGGATGACAACTATGTATATCAGGTATATTACTAGACTGTTGCTACTGTCATTGGGATTGTCTTCACAGACATGGTGTGTGTGGATGCTGACATCTGCTTATAACATATGTGCCATTGGCTACTGACAGACATCCTAAGGAAATCATTGTAAGGTACCGCTGCTGGCATGTATTGCCCCAGTGGAGTGCAGCAGAGATATTGGCCACTATACGTGGAACTTCGGACACACCCTGTACAGTCCAGCAGTATACACATGATCCCTTAGTGCACCACATGTGTACCAGTCCTGACAATATGGATGTAGACAGCCATGTAGATGGGTATAGCACATAACAACTGGTATACATTTGACTACATTTACATATTACGTTTCATGGTATGATTTCAGATATTTGGGCAAGTCCTTAACATAAAGTGTTGTTGTTACTAAACTTTACATTTTTTAGGATGTATCTGGTCATCAAACAGAAACCTATATACATACAAAGCCAGAGACGAAGGTCGGCATAAAGGACAATCCCAGCTGAAGTACTATTTTTCTGGATATTTGTAGCATCGGGGAGGCCATTATTTGGGCTATCCAGTGTTTTGACAAAAAGTTATATGGACATGCCTTGTTGACCATAATACAGGCCAGCTTATGCCAAATCATATGTTGCAAGACAATTCAGCCATAGATTTATAGAACCAGAACTCTATTCTGGGGGTGTTTTTCATGGGTCTATATTAGAACACCAAACTTTCAAAATTTCGAGTGTTGTAATATCGAACCCTATTAATCGAAAATTTAAAACATCGAACATACAGAACAGCAAATTTTTTCCAGGGAAAAAAATTTGCTGTTCCAAAACACATACACACAACACAAGCACACCAAACAAACAGCAATCCACACACATACATCTAAACTCTTACACCTAACCCTACACTAAACTATACATACACCACTAACTATCCACTTACCTTAACCCAACCCTAACCCTAAGGTCCATCACTATCGCACAGTCACCTCACCTGTGCCCTAACCCTAACTCACCTACCCCACCCTAACCCTCATGTCCACACAATCGCACACTTACCTGAACCTGACCCGTAACTTTCCACCACAGTGCTGAAAATACTGAAGCAACAGAAACGGACAACCAAGTTTTTCCCTAGGAAAAAATTTGGTTTTCTGTTTTTTCGATATTTTCGCTGAAAACGGGTCGACATTAGAACACTCGAAATTTTGAAAGTTCGGTGTTCTAATATAGACACATTTTTCATCTCATTACGAGTGATGTATAGGGATTGTTGAAGGTGTCTTTTTTTCCAGATACAGATTTGATTACCAATCCAAATTTGTGCAGTCACTGCATTTGGGCTTGGATTTTTTATTGAAGCACAGTAGGGCACTAATGTGGATTTAATCACATTGTTAGAAGGTGTGTCAGCAGACCGCCATGATTTAGGGATTTTTTGGGTTAACACCAGCAGGTTAAGATGACTTGGGGACTAATAATAAGCCAATAGGAGACCCATGTACTTTGATATTTTCTAGATTAACTAAAAGTATGAAGATGTTGAGATCCCATATTTGGCATCTCAGGCTTTTTAAAGCCTATAAGGTTAAGGACATTACCCCACGTGGGCTTAGAGTAAAACTGGAACCCTTGGTCAGTGAGATTTATGAACAACTCACTCAGGATTGGGCCAAGCTCAACATCAGGCATCCATGTTATTTGTGGAGGACCTCAGTACCTACCATGAATGAGTTATAGACAAATATATTTTGGAGGTCAAACAGATCCGTGAGGAAGCCAAAGTTTATGAGGGGGAAGCAACTTTCCACACACATCTGAATACTCTAGCCAAGGATTTATCACAACTGGAACAACAACTTAAGAAGAAAAAGATTGATAGATTTAATAGGGATTTTAATGACTACCAAAAAGGGAAACCATTTAATACACAAAGAAGTGTTCATTTTCAAGACTCTACACAAAGGCACATTAAGAAAAGGAAAATACCTAGGTCTATTCTCAGGAATAGAACTGAATTTTCAGAGATAAGTTCTGGTGATGAATCGTCATCTGCTACTGACATAGATTCTATCCCCATTCAAGAGTCCCCAGCAGCTAAGAGGAAACCAATAAATGACCCTTTAGGGTCAAAAGACACAGCGGGGGTAGGAAGCACAATACCAATACACAACATAGAGCAACTTCTGAACCAAATGTTATCATAAGCAACAACAATGTACATAACATTTTGTCATACAATCTCACAGACAATGAAATAAAGTTGCCGAATAAGGGACTAAACTTTGTTCCTGCATTCTTTGTTAATGAACATGTTTTTGTAAATGATGTAAATGATTTTTGCAGAATTTTGAACCTAAAATTGTTTTTCTCAGAAACTGATCAAACTCAGAGATCTACTGACTTCCAGTTTTGAAAGTCACAGTTCATGCCACCTATGGACAGGCATGTCTCAATATTCAGGGAATGTGTTCTCAAAGATCTACATTTTTATGGTAGAACTTTTGCCAATACCAAACAGACTCTAACCAAAGATGAACAGGAAGCTCTAACTAAACTCAGCAATAATCACAATTTAGTTATTCTACCTGCTGATAAGGGTGGGGCTGTCGTTGTAATGGATTGGGAGAAATACCATAGGGAGGCCAAGAAACAACTATACAATGGCCTTTTCTACATGCATATGCATCTGGACCCAACTTTTAAGTTTAAGAAAGAGATAACGTCTTCTGCGTGGAGAAATGCGTGAAAGGGCATACCTTCGTTGAAGGTTGTGTGTCAAGGCTGGTAACTCGGCACGTAAAAATTAACTACCGACCATTAGTGGACCGGAGTTCCACTGTGGCGACCCCTAACCGGGAAAAGCCGAAAGACACAAACAAACATGAAGAAGGCATTATCACACAGGAAATTAAACATCATCTTACAGTTCCTGACCCCACATCACAATACTTATATTTATTACCCAAAATACATAAAGATCCTAAGGAACCACCATGTAGACCTATTGTCTCAGGTAAGGGGTTGGAATCACTGTCAGCCTTCCTCACAAAATACTTACAACCATTACTATCACTGGTCAGGTCAAGACTTAAGGACACAACCCAATTCCTGCAAATCATTGGGGATACCCAACTTGAACCAAGTTGGCTACTTTGCACCTTGGATGTGACAGCCCTTTATACGAATATACCCCACTGGGCAGGTTTAGAAGCCATACAATTTTGGTTAGATAAAGTGAACCTCTATCCACCAGGTTTCAATACTCAACTAACTTGTCTTACAGAACACATTCTAACTAAAGATGTTTTCTATTTTCGGAACAAATGATATTGGCAAGTCAAAGGCACTGCAATGGGAGCAACTTTTGCCCCCATTTATGCAGACCTGTTCATGGGATACATAGGGAAGCAGCTAGTTTATGATACTTCTCATAATTTATTTTTGGATAATATGGACATCTGGCGTCGCTTTTTAGATGACTGCTGGATGGTGTGGAAAGGGGATGATTCCTATGTACTAGAATTTGTTGATTACCTAAATGAAAATAAATGGGGAATTCATTTTACTTTGAATTGGGATATGAACAAGATCACATTTTTGAATGTGTTGATAAGTAGAGATTCGGATAATACATTACAGATGGAGACCTTCAGAACATTTCCCCAATTCAACACTTTGCTCCATTCTACTAGCCATCATCCACCCCATATTATTCACAACATACCAAAATCTCAATTTTTGCATATCAAACACATCTGCTCCACTAATCAAGCTTAAAATTCTGGGAGAAACAATTTATTCAACAGATTCCTCAGCAGGGGATACCAGGTGGGAACTATACATGGTGCCAGTATGCATGCAGCTAGATCTGATAGTGAGAACCTACTACAATATCAACCAAAACATGAGAAACAGGATAAAAACATATCTCAGAATATTCACTTGGTTACTACCTATGGTCGTAACACAAACAGATTTTGAGATATTATAAATAATCATTGGGATATTTTGTTGGCCAATGAGTGCTTGGCTAATATTCTTCCCCCCCAATGTTTATATTCATATCACAGAGGAAGGGCAATCAACTCATATCTCACTCATTATAAGAAGGGCTCCACCACTAACAACCATCAGACTACATTATTTGGAGATAGGTTGACAGGCAGCGTCCCTTGTGGACATTGTAGTGGGCAATCCACTGAGTACAGAAGAAGTTATCAGGACCTGGGGGGACCTAGGTTGATAGTAGTCATTCATGTGCACACATGGTTAAAACTAAGGAATTTACCAGCCACAGCACATCTAAAATATATACAATTAACATCATGGGCAATTGCAGTAGTGATTGGGTTATTTATCTAGCCAGTTGCATTTGTTCCGTCTATTATGTCGGACAAACCTCACATCCATTAAGATTTAGGATCAGTAAGCATTTGAGTGACATGAGAAATAAAAGGCATACAAATGAGCTTTACACTCATACACTAACCCACCACACTGCCAAATTTCAATTTACCATTATAGATAAAATTCAGGGGAAAAGAATGTGCAAGACAGGGTGGCATACCAAACTCAATGAAAAAGAATCAGGCTGGATAGTAAGGTTGAGAGCTGTTTTCAAACCTGACCTAAATGAGCTGAGCTAATGTGGCATGAACCAATAGGAAGACATGGGCAATTTAAGATGCATTATTTAAACAATGTGTGTGATTGTATGGATTAACACTGAGGAAGGTTATTTTAGCTGAAACTGGTCTGTTTGTTTTGGGTTAGCCACTTTTTATGAAATTAAAGTAATTTTCTAACCCACTCTGTTTGTGCTGAACTTTTTTGGTTGGTTTCATACATTTGGCACCATAGGTGTTGGATTCACACACTACTGTCTGGCCTGACACATAATGACCACTGGTACAGGGGTGCCATGGAGACATACCACCCACTAGATATTGATATACATCTGTACAGCATCTCACTGCTCTGTCTGACATACATAACATTTAAGGGGGGCCCAGCAGCAGTACATCTGGTGAGTATCTGCACATAACATCCCACTTGTTAAGTATACTAAGCTGCTAGGCATGTAATAATGCACTGTGCAGGCTACAGGCAGACTGGCTCCACACTGGCCTACATCTCATATGGGGTAATGCACATGCACCTGCATATATAGCAGGCTCGACAGCCATGTCAGAGCACAGGGTAAGATACACCTGTGTGACAGTGCATAACCACAACCAATGTGAACACAGACACAGCCACATATGGTACGCTAGCATAACATTACAGTATATGGACTATATGTTCTACACCATCCTCATATGTGCCACTCACAGGATGACCCTACATATACTGTGCTACCACACAGTCTGTCATGTTGGCTGTCTGTGGTATGGGACATGTGTGTGTATGGCCCTACAAACATGTACAGCAAAATGTTACCATACAGTGGGGCAACATGCAACATCTGGGAGAAGGGGAGCTAGAACAATGACATCTACCACAGTCTGTAAACAGGCTGAGGTACATATTAGCAATACACACACTGCTGACATTCACCATGATTACACAGACCTCAGTACTGTACAATCATCCACAGAATGTCCAGCTTATGTCATGAAATATAACCACTACTGTACATGACAGGTGTGGCAATCTGCTATATCACTGGCTTGTTTTCAGATATGATGACAGTATTTATGGTGTACAGCACATATGCATCACTTCATGCACGCCATATGTACAAAGGTTGACAGAGGTGTGGATGACAGCACATACACAGGGCCAGTATAGGCATGTTACTGTGTTAACCCCATATAAATTCCATTGTAACAGGGTTTGTTGCAATATATGTCCTATGAGGGATATGAATTCAGTAACTATCAAGGCCTTCACCATCTACACACTGCAATCCTCACACTACCTTCTGCATTCCAAGGATAGATGCACTGTGGCTAACACATGAAACCATGGGCACAACACTGCCCCCAGTCTGCAGATGACCCTGCAGATGGGGATTCCTCATATACATGGAACTGACATGGGAGGTATTGCTACATGTGCAACAGGCATATCAAGACAAACACTGTTAAACCAACATTACTCCAAATGCAGTATAGCAGCACTTACAGTCTGTAGTCAGGCCAGGCACATCCCCCTCCTGTTGGTTGCCCTCTTTCTACAGTGTATGCTGTTAGAGGTAAATCCCCAATTAATCTGGGATGCTGTTTGCCAAACATCAAATCTAGTTCCTGCTCACAGTGACTCCAAAGGCCCAACACCACCATAATGTTCCCAGGTATTAGTGTGTTTCCATGCAATTATCTATGGGATTGTTACCACAGCTGTTCCACATGCAATCAGCTAAGGAAGGGCTGCAATTCATGCAGAGGCCATCAGCTGATCATGAGTATCACGTAACATACACATGCTGCTGCCTAAGCAAGGCAGATGTGGGTCTCTACATCCACCAGAGAGGGAGTGGGGGAGGCAGACAGACGCAGATACATGTCAGGGATGGGTGGGAGGTTAAAACTGAAGCATGTTTGTGTAACACACCTACCAGCACAGGGTATCCACCCCCCCAACTGCTATGTAGTGCTATTACAGTTGTATAGAGTTATTGGATGCACCACATGGATTACCTGATGTAGAGCACTCAGAACATTTATGTCAAGGTGAGTGACATCTGCTTCAAGGATACGGTAGATATATGGTAGGTGTTGTACATGTGCCTGTCTGCATGAACATGTGCCAGCAACACAGACACACTCACAAAGAGATGCATACACATTGACACACTTGGCAGCACCAGGAGTGCAACTCATCAGTAGTGGGTTTGCCACAACACATCAATGTGCAGGTATCACATGCACCACATGGATCATACGGAGGCCATATGGGCAAAGAGAATGAGGAGATGTCAGACATCAGACAGCATGCTTAAATATGCCCTGGGGGGTTGTAGTGAGTGTGGATGTGGACATATGCACCATACAACACACACACATGTACACACAGGGTGCCAGTTCTGACATGCATGGGTGCATGTCTACATGGATGTGTGGTGGTCAACTGTGCCAGCAGGCTGTACAAGGGTAGGCAATGGGTATACCATGGCATCAGGCCACATGGCAATGGTCTGCATTGTGGCTCAAGGCTGTAGTTACTTCATTTTCCCACACAGGTGGGTATTGCATCCCCCATCCAGTCAGCTGGGTGACTATTGTGTGTGGCCAATGCTGTACACCACATGCTATGCATGTGTTCCTTAGTCCATGACATGGATATTGTCTGGGATGTACACATCTCCCACATGCATGTACAGTGACATGTGGAACTGTACCTGGGTTGTCTGGCCCATGTTGTGAACACAGCTTATCATCAGTTGTGCCAGTCTTGACCACCTGTGGCTGGAACTGGTAATGAGCAGCAGGTTTACCCTTCACCTACATTGATAGCATGCCAACAGCATTTCCTGATGTCAGTGTCATCTATCCATACAGGGCATGTTGTCAGGCATGATATGTCCGTTGTGAGTCACATGTGGAGACACCACAGGTGGTGCAAGTGTCCATTGGGGAACATGGTGGAGGTGTACTGTCTGCATGTACGTGCATATTGGACAGATGGTCAGGGTGACACGCCCTCTGTAGTCCACTGCTATCACTGCATAGTTACTATCAGTGGCCAATATGCAGTGTACTAACCACATATTGGCTGTTGCCTAGGCATGTGTGTGCATATGACACATGGGTTGAGTGTGTGCTCTGGGTAATAGTGGGGTTGCTAATTTGGATTGGCTGGCCTTGATGACACATGTATGGGTATGGCTTTGCACCCCAGCCTCCCAGCTTATTTACATCTGTTATCCCTGTATGGTTTACGTTGTGATATAAATTAGGGCCACCATAAAAGTAATGAGCAAAACCCCCTCCACATTGGCCACAGATGTCACACACTCACCTCTACACATGATATGAGTTAGACACACCTGTCATGTCTGGGAGTTGAAACCCTACCTAATTAGCTTATTACACTACATCACTACACAGTTATAGTATGTGCCACAGACATTACTGGAGTACTTCTTCCCCAAAGGTGTATTTCACAGTGATTGACATTAGCAGGATTACCAAAGTAGGGCATTTAAACCTGTACTGTGAGTGACTAGCCTAAAATGCATTGCTCCCTACACAAACAGTGAGACACACACAAAACATTGACAATTGTTATGTGTGGGTATAGAACCCCTGCCAAGGCCTATAGTACACTACAGCATGGAGCAGTTATTGGTCAAACCACAGGGATTACAGGGAACTTTCTCCCCAAAGTAGTATTTCACAATAAATGACATCAGCAGGATTGGCAATGTTGAGCATTTGAATTGTACTGCACGTTAGTAGCCTATGATGCATTGCTCCATATACAGACATTGAAACACATGCAAAACATCCAGAACTGGATTGGGTGGTGAAGGAACCCTACCACAGTTCTAAATCACAATACAGCAGTACAAAGTTACAGACCATGCTACAGACATTACTGGGCTATAACTTTCCCAGAGGTGTATTTCTAGGTGACTGACATCAGCAGCCTTGCCAACATTGGGTATATGAATTCTAAGGAGTGTGTCTGACCTAAAAAGCATTGTTCATCACTTAGTCATGAACAGACAGTGACACAAAGACACACAGATTCACACACAATTGCCAAGACTGGGGTTAGAACACCTACCTATTTTATTACACTATAACAGTGCACAGTTACAGGACGCACTACAGATATTACTAGGCTATGGTTTCCCCAGAGATGTATTTCTAGGGGAATGACATCAGCAGCCTTGCCAAAGTCGAGTATATGCATTGTTTGGGGTGTGCGTGGCCTAAAATCATTGCTCTTTGTGCAGTCACACACACACACACACACACACACACACACACACACACACACACACACACACACACACACACACACACACACACGCACACAGTTGCCAGGTCTGGGGTTAGAACACCTATCTAACTACTTTATCACACTACAGCAGTGCACAGTTTCAGACACGCTATGGAGATTACTGTGTTATGATTACCCCAGAGGTGTATTTCTAGGTGAGTGACATCAGCAGACTTGCCAAAGTCGAGTATATGTATTGTATGGGGTGTGAATGGCCTAAAAACATTGCTCTTTATGCAGTCAGAGACACACAAGCCAGAGGATAGAACATCTACTTAACTACTTTATCACACTACAGCAGTGCACAGTTACAGGACACGCTATGGATATTACTGGGCTATGATTCCCCAGAGGTGTATTTCTAGGTGTGTGACATCAGCAGCCTTGCCAATGTTGTGTATATGAACTGCACTGAGTGTGAGTAGCCTAAAAAGCATTTCTCTCTACACAGCAGAGACTGAGACACGCACACATACACACACTCACACAGTTGCCAAGTCTGGGGTTAGGACTACTACCTAACTAGTTTATCAGAACAACAGTACACAGTTATGGGATGTGCCATGGTGATTACTGAGCTACAGCTCCTCCAAAGGTGTATTTCACATCGGATGACCTCAGCAGGCTTGTCATGATACTGCTATGGGGAGGGCGGTGTGTGCATGGGCCATAACTCATTCATATAGGGGTTGACATGCCGCATGTGGGCACACACAGGGCCATATGCCACAGGTATGTGTATACAGCTACTAGGTGACAACTTCCTTGGGCAGTCAAGTTGCACAGCTGGAATGTGCAACACGCCATCATCTGGCAGATACTGGTGGTTAGTATCTGCAATGAGTAACACCTGCACCTCACGTGTTTGGGGCCCTTTGGCTGTGTGCTGGGTGGGACAGGCCCAGATGGCTCCTTGTCATGGTCACCCTCTCCAACACATCTATGTCTGTCTACCTTTTGCTTATTATAGTGTGTTGTCCTTAAATATGTCTGTATTCCTTTCCACTATGTGTGCAAGGCAGCAATGGTACAAACTCACATGTGTCTGCACTAAGAACTGCAACTGCCAGGTATGTCTGGTCCACTGTTGTTTGCCGACATGGCCTTCATGTGTTTAAGTGTGTGAGCATGCCCAGTATGGCCTTTCAGTATGTTGTTGACTGACATTGCCTTCATTCCTCTAAGTGTGTGAGAATGCCCAGTATGGCCATCTATATTGCATGTGTGGATCAAGTCTAGGTGATTTGTACTGTGGTGTTGACCTTTGTGTTGTACACCGACAGGTAGCATGCTGTGTCTGCAGGGTATACATCAGTCATTTGGCATTGACTGTTGCTACATTTCTAGATAGAGATGGGAGCACTTGACTGTTTTTACATTTCTACACAGATGTGGGGGGCACAACTGACTGTTACTATAAGTGTACATAGGTTGGTGGGGCACACCTTACACTTTTACACAGTTGCTAGGACTGCGCAGGTATGTCAGGAACACCATTTCAGTCTGAAGTCTTACCTATTGTGCTGGCTAGAGGCATACCAGTGTACTACAGATCATAGCTTTCACTACCTACATATTAGTTTCTTACTAACATCCAACTGTCTGGCCTGCTGTAGTCTGTCTGTGTTGGACTGGGGTAGAGGTTACCCATGGGGCTCATTCAGAGGCCATAGTACAGCATTTGTTTGTGTTTGTCTACACCTATCCTGCTGGCTGTGACTGTTGTTGGGTATGTGCCCCCCCACTGGCATGTGTGAGTCACTTACCTTGTGGGTGCCCCAGTATTGAGGGTGATGCTGCAGGGCTGCCTATGTCAGATGCACATAGTACACTCCCTATACATGGTTGAGCACAGGTAGTGTCATGTTTGGCATCCGTTTTACTGTATGTGCGAGTCGGAAAGAGGTGTCATTCCCTGGGTATCTACTGTGTCAGTGCATGTGCTATGCATTGTCTCTTTGCCAAGGCCAGGGTATACTGGGCACACCTCCTTCTGCCTACTGGGGCAGGCTCAGGTTGTTCATAGGTTCATACATTTATAGGTTGATACTAGGCTATCTGCCCTAGGGCATTTATAAGCCTAGCCAGAGTGTGTTTGGCTTTCACCACCCTTTGTAGATTAGTTGACTGTGCCTCTGTATAGTAGGTCACAGAAGATAGCCCTTTTAAGGTTAGTTTACTATGCCTCTGTCTAGTAGGGACACAGAAGAGATCCCAGGGGTAAACCTACGATCTCCCATCCACTCGTCAATATTTCTCTTGAAGAGGGTCATTGAGGGGATCTACCTAACATGGATTAGGATTTTGTTCCAGAGTGAGGGGAGCCTCTGAGATATGAATCTGTCCCTCCAGCATGTCCTATTTATTTCTGTACTGAGATTTAAGTCCCTGGAGCATGTAGCTCTAAGGGATTTGGATTTCCTGAGGTGGAGCATGTCCATTAATTCTGGTTTGGACATGGCTTTATACGTCAGGCACAGATTGCCTCTGAGTAAGCAGTAAGCAAATGAGTAGAGCTGGAGTTTCTTTAGCCTAACTGGGTAGGGCATCTGTTTGAGTCCCTTGATCCTCTTGGTGAGGTACTTTTGGGGTCTTTCCAGTTGCTACAGGTGTTGGGTAAGGTAAATCCCAAATGAGGCATTGTATTCAATTATGGGCCTGATGAGTGATGAGTAGAGGGGCACAATGACCTCTCTTGATCTAGATGTGAACCCTTTCTTGATAAGGTGGGCTATATAGAAGGTCTTTCTAACCACTTTGGCAATGTGATTGTCAAAGGAGAGATTGCTATTTACTTGGGTCCCCAAATCCCTAATTACTTCTTCCGTACTTAATGGATTACCACCTATGTGGTAATTTGTGGGCACTTTTTTTTTTACCAAAGGGGATGACTATGCACTTTTTGGCATTTAGCTTTAAGTCATGGCTCTGGCACCAGTTATCCATCTCTGTGAGACCCTTTTGGAGGATGCTTGTGTCAGTCGGTGAGTCTATTAGTCATCTGCGAACTTGGTCAGCCATAGTCCTCCCGTGTTAGCCTGTACCTCAGAGGAATATATACCGAACAAGAGAGGTCACAGGAATGAGCCTTGTGGGACGCCACTTGTAACTGGTTTAGAGTCTGACATGGCACCTGCAATTCTGACCATGTGGATTCTATCCCTGAACCAGTTTGCAACCCATCTTGTGACATAGGGGTTGATATTTACGCTGGTGAGCTTATTTATGATGCCCGAGTGGGGTATTGTGTCGAAGGCTTTTGCGAGGTCCAGGTAGGCTGTGTGGACTACCTTCCCTTCATCTATGGCCTTGGTGACTGTTTCAAAGAAGTCAACCAGGTTCAAGAGGCAAGAACTGCCCTTAACAAAGCCGAATTGGGTAGGATCCAGTGCTTGGAGGTTCCCAATGTCTTTGTTTATGAGTTCCATGATGATACACTCCATAGCTTTGCAGACCAGGCTAGTCAGGCTTATAGGGTGATCATTTCTGGGGTCCATTGTGGCACCACCTTTGTGGAGTGGGACCACTGTTGCTGTATGCCATTCCTTGGGTACATATACTGTTGTAAGGCTGAGATTGAACAGTGACTTTATGTGAGGGTTCAGTTCTTCTTGGAGCTCATGTAAGACACAGCCCGGGACACTGTCCGGTCCCATTGATGCTGTGTTTTTTGCTTTGGAGAGGGCAGCTCTCACCTGTGCATCTGTGATGTCAGGGAGGCTACACTCTGTTGGGATAGACATTTGCTCTTTTGGGGGGAAGGGGGGGGAGTTTGCACTGAACCTGTCTGCCAGGATGTTGGCAATGTCTGTGGGTTCAGTGTATTTTTTGTCATTTTGCACTAACTCAGAGCATATCTGGGAGTTGCCACCCAGGTTCCTGACATAACTAAAGAAGGCCTTGTGATTATCTTTAGCGTCTTGTGCAATTTTTCTTTCAAAGCTGACCTTAGATAATTTTATGAGGGATCATAGTTTCTTGCTAGTACTGATCAGAGATGCCTTCCCTTTTTGGGATTTTGCTCTATCATGTAGTAGCTTCCTCCTTCTGTTGTATAGCTTATTTATGGCTGGGGTCCACCAGACAGGTCTCCTGCCTTTGGAGGAGTGAGTCTTGGTTTTATTTGGGATAGCACGATCCATGCTTTCCTGTAGGTGTCCACAGAATGCGTTTGTAAAGGATTCTGCGGTTTGGGCCATATTTTCCACTGGCCCGGGGGCTTTGAAGGATTCCACCTTGGTTTTGAGAAGTGTGAAGTTTGCTTTTGAGAAGTTCTTCACCGTGGTTTCCTTGGCTGGGGACGGGAAATGGATGTCCAGTGAGATTAATTTATGGTCAGATCTTACCAATGAGGGGTATAATTCTGGTATGGAACATAGAGTCCCCATGTTGGTGATGATCAGGTCCAATATGTTTTCCCCTCTTGTGGGAGTGGTGACCAGTTGTTCCATAGCATTTGAGTTTATAAATTCTAGGAACCATTGGGCGAGGGTGTTGGGGCTTGAGTAGTGCTCCCAGTTTATGTTTGGGTAGTTGAAGTCACCCAATATGATGGTGTTTGGAGAGACCTTCATATTCTCCAGTGTTCTCAGGAAAGCTGAGTGGGGTTTCTGAGTTTGGGAGGGTGGTGTGTAGCAGGCTACAAACTGAAAGGCAGTTTTGCCTACTGTTAGTTGCACATGGATGGTCTCTGATGCTTCGTGCAGTGCCACTAACCTGGAGGTGTGGGTATCCTTGATGAATATGGATACTCCCCGTCTTTTTGTGGTTCGGTCCGAGTTTTGGGGCCAAAAAGCATGGTATTAGGTATAACCTGGAAGTGCTGGGGTGCTCTCGGGAGCCTTGAACCAGCTTTCTGTTACTGCACAGATATCAATATTTTCCATACTATGGAGAGCCTCGAGTGCGTGCATCTTGAGGTTTAGACTTCTGGCATTGAGCAGCATTACCCTTAGTTTCTTTTTCCTTGTGTTGTCTATGGAGGTGGGTTTGTCTTTTGAGCCTTGCCTAAAAAAGGCACTATGGGTTGGCAAGAGCCTTAGCCAATATTCGAAAGCCCAGGGGTGACAGGTGCAAGCTGTCCCTAGCGAAGCAACGTGGCTTGTCGAGCATGTCATCCCAGGCTGACAGACACTGGATCCCCTTTGAATGACACCAGTACTTTAGCCAATTGTTAAAATTGATAATTTTGTCTTTATACTGTGGCATCATTCTTGGTGAGGGTAAGATGCTACTCACGGTCAGGGTCATACTGGCCTGGGCTACATGATCAGAGAGCTCCTCTATGTCTCTTTTCATGTAGTCCAGGGAGGTACGTCTCAGGTCATTCACACCAGCATGGACAATGACGGAGTCATATTTGTACTTGTTTTGGAGTGACCTGAGTGCTTGTGTTATGTGGCAGATCCTGGCACCCGACAGGCAGCTTAAAGTGACCTTCTCCTTGTTCAGCCTGCTGTGTGGGACGTCAGTGTGTCTGACAATAGAGTCACCTATTACAAGTGTATTAGGTGTGTTGTTTAGCCTTAAGGGCTGTGACTGTGTGGCACACTGACTTTGTGAACTATGTGATACGTGGGTATTGTTGTGGGGTAGCAGTTGCTTGGATGTCTGCTTTGGAGGTCTCTGTTGCTTGGGCAGATTTTTATTTAGAGCCTCCGAGTATGTTTTTGTGTGTTTATGTGTTTGGTTTGCTGTTGCAATAGGTCTGTGTGAGACTGGATTTGTGGTGTGTGTGGTTACCTTCTCCTCCTGACTGACTGCG
This sequence comes from Protopterus annectens, assembly GCF_019279795.1. Classification (NCBI taxonomy): domain Eukaryota; kingdom Metazoa; phylum Chordata; order Ceratodontiformes; family Protopteridae; genus Protopterus; species Protopterus annectens. Next base: position 1,721,236,468 of record NC_056733.1, on the reverse strand, counting down.
CCAGTACTGGGTTGAGAGAGCTCAGCCTCCAGTTTGGCTATATAGTTGCATCTCTCACATATATTTGAGCTTGTTGGGAGGAGGAGATGGTGGTCTGTGTACATAAGGCAGTTGTAACATTGCCTCAAGATTCCCAGATTCACCAGCAGGACTGGAGAGTAAACCCGAAAATGACTTTTGAACATGCCAGAAGAGTATAAGGAACTACTTTTTGACTGATCAAAAAGGACCAATAAGGAGCCAAGTACTTAAAGGGAGTATAAGAGTGTGTAGTGCTTTAGTTTATTAGTGTTTAATTATAATATTACTTATACAAGCAACTGCAGGGCTTTAGAATGAAAATAGAGTGCTTACTTTGAGATTTAGAACAGTTCTAAGGGAAAAAGTGAAGACCAATAAGGAGCCAAGTACTTAAAGGAAGTATAAGAGGGTGTAGTGCTTTAGTTTATTAGTGCTTACTTATAATATTACTTATACGAGCAACTGCAGGGCTTTAGAATGAAAACAGAGTGCTTACTTTGAGATTTAGAACAGTTCTAAGGGAAAAAGTGAAGAGCAGACTTTGTGAAGCCGGGAATAGTTTAAACCCGTTTAAGCGGTGCTGTCCGATGCTGCTCTATGCGCAAAATCGTGCAAAACTGCGCAAATGCGGGTTTTAAAGCAGGGAAACTGAGAGAGATAGGAATTGACCCAAAACAGCCAATAAGCTACTAGTTTCAGGGCTGAGACCACTCCTCCAGGGACAGATAGGCTGCTCAAAGCTCTTCACTCTCACTGGTGAACAGAGAAGCTTCCTTCTATCCAAGTAAGGATATGGGCAACACAGGAAACTATACCACAGTCCGGAATTCAGCAAAACCTGAAATCTGGACTAATCTATTTCAGCAATGGCGGGAAAAGAGAATATTTTTTTTTTTTTTTGTTTTTTTCAGGAAACAGCAGAAAAACACAGAGAAAACACTGTAAATGCTATAAACAGGCTAGTGCACTTTAGTGTGTAGTCTACAACAGTTATACAATACAAAAATGACTGAAATTGATATAAAACAAGTGCAAAAACTGTAAAAAGCAGAAGGCAAATGCAATTTAAACTTTTTAAAGCACAGATCAATTAGAAATTCACTTTTATGTGGGAAAAGGCAGTCGGAGCAAAAAAACAGAGAAAAAAATACTTAAATCTGGAAAAGTCTCTCTTGGGTCTCTCTGTTGCCTGTATCACTCTGCAGGACACCACAAGGTGCTGTGCAGAGTTGTATATTGGCGCAAAACCATGCAAATGCGGGTTTTAAAGCAGGGAAACTGAAAGAGATAGGAATTGACCCAAAACAGCCAATAAGCTACTAGTTTCAGGGCTGAGACCACTCCTCCAGGGACAGATAGGCTGCTCAAAGCTCCCCACTCTCACTGGTGAACAGAGAAGCTTCCTCCTATCCAAGTAAGGATATGGGCAACACAGGAAACTATACCACAGTCCGGAATTCAGCAAAACCTGAAATCTGGACAGTCGGAGCAAAACAAAACAGAGAAAAAAATACTTAAATCTGGAAAAGTCTCTCTTGGGTCTTTCTGTTGCCTGTATCACTCTGCAGGACACCACAAGGAGGTGTGTGGAGTTGTATACAATAACAAACTTTTTAAATCACAGATTCGCTAAAAAAACTGGCGTTTTAGGTGGAATTAGTTAAGACAGCAAGAAAAGCAGAAAAGTGATAATCACTCCAAAGTCAATCTTTTGTCTCTCTGGTGGTGTAGACTCTGCAGAACACCTTGAATGCACTTGCTGAGCAAAACACAAGTGTAAAAACTGTGCAAATGAGGTTTTTATAGCAGGGAAGTGAAAGAGATAGAAATTAGCCCAAAATGGCCAATAAATTACTAACTTATGGGCTGAAACCATTCCTCCAGGGACAGATAGGCTGCTCAAAGCTCCCCTCTCTCACAGGTAAACAGAAAAACTTCCTTCTATCCAAGTAAGGCAATGGCAACATAGTAACTTGTAACGCAGCCCTGGATTCAGCATTAACCTGAAAACTGAAGTATACTAGTTCAGAAAGGCGGGAAACAAGTATATAATTTTTTTTTTCAGGAAATAGAGCAGATACAATCAAAATTAGCCCAAAAAGGCCAATAAACTACTAACTTCTGGGCTGAAACCACTCCTCCAGGGACAAATAACCTGCTCAAAGCTCACCTCTCTTATGAACAGAGAAACTTCCATCTATCCAAGTAAGGTATGGCAACACAGAAACTTGTAACACAGCCCTGGATCCAGCAATAACATGAAAACTGGACTATACTAGATCAGAAAGGTGAGAAACAAGTATATATATTTTTTCCAGAAAATAGAGCAGATACAATCAAAACAACACTTTACCCAATTAACCAGTTAAAAAGCTTAAAACTGAGCCCTGTTCTACCAGTCTTCAATCAGACAAGTTCTAACTGCACCGTCCTGCCACTAGGGTACAGAGAAACCTTCTCCAAAAAAGACGGCCTGTATCAGGGCACAAGTTATACAAACTCCTCTGAGTCTCTCTGCACCTGTGCAGGCTTTGGCACTGGTGGGGGGCTGTGTGGCCTTGCCCCATGCTGTTTCTGCTGCAGCTGTTTCTGCAGGATCATAATGTGTAGCATGGCACATACAAGGACAATTTAGGTACATGTAGTTGGTGAGTACTGCAAGGCTCCACTGGATGTGTCCAGGCACCGGAACCGTGACTTGAGCATCCCAAACACATGCTCTACTATGATTCATGTTTGTACGTGTGCCTCATTATGGAGTTCTTGTTCAGGTGTGTGTGCATTTCTGATGGGTGTCATCAGCCATGGCTCCAGTGCATATCCAGCATCCCCCACTAGGTGACCATGTGGGATGTCCCCATTGGCAAATGTCTATTACAGCTGCATCAGATGCCATGTGTGGGAAACGTGGTAGCTTCCAGGGCAGCTAGCACATACATTCATTATTATGTCCTGGGCATTGCACATGACCTGGCAGTTGATGGATGGTGGTGCTTTAATGCATATGTGCGTGCAGTCCATTGCACCCACTGTCCCAGGGTATTCTGCTATTTGGTGGAAGAGACACATATTGCTGGCCAACGCCTCACGGGTCATGGAGAAATATATATGCTTACCGACATGTGCTGACATGGCATCTAGGAACTGGTGGAGTACCCTGGATGCTGATGCCTTTGAGATCCCCATCATATCCCCAGATGGCCTTTGAAAGGTACCTGTAGCTAGTATTCTTAGGCCTACACATACCTTGGTATCCACTGGGATGTGTTCCCCTCTGTTGGTTTTGTGTGTCAGGCATGGCTGGCACAGCTCAACAATATGCTGTAGGAGGTCCCTGTCCAACCTATAGCGCTCCACTATCTCCAGCTCATGTAGGCCTTGGTAGGTTACCCTGGGTCTGTACACTCTTCTCCATCTCCTCACTGTGGGTTGCTCAGTAGCATTCACATCCTCACCACCCTCAGCCTCTTGCACATGCTGGTTTATGATAGCAAAAGCAGGCCCTAACATTTTTTCTTTTGCTTTCATTTTGTAAAATGTCCCTATCTGTATACACCGGTGGTGCAAAGTTTCTTGAAAAACAGAGGGGGGGGGTGTTTGCATAGTTTATAGTAGTGTGCTGGGCTGGGTTGGGCAGGTCTGCTGCCTGTGTAATTGGCTGATTCTGATACATTTCACCTGTCAGCTAGGCTAGTTCTCCTTGATTACCTTCCTACTGCTGTTTTCCCTTCCCATTTGCCTCCCTGTTTAAGCCTGGGGGCTCACCATGCAAACAAAGTGCTCAAATGTGCACAGAGCTGCTTTTTCCTGGTTTAATTTCCTTTTTCTTCCTGTACAACCCAGTGCGTGGTGCACACACCCGCTTACACTTTGTAGAGAGTGCTAGGCAGGTTTAGACACACCCCTAGCTTAGCTGTGCTAAGCTAGGCGCAATCCCAAGCCACAGGTCTCCATTCCACTTACAGTATGCCTGACACACACCTCCATGATGTCACCTATATCCTAGTCTTTCACCCAGCTATTTATACTCTTACACTCTTGGGACCTGCCTCACACCCTGGAAAAATCTGGGATTCACTAACCCTTCCCTCATTTGCATTGGATTGCCTTATAATGCATAGTTGCATGTCCCACACTGAGCCTTCCCCCTTAGAAACCATTACTCACTGGCCAGGTTGTCTTCTGACTGCCATTTACTTTCATGGCAGAATACTGATTTTAGTTAGAATGCTTATTTTAGGTTTATTTTATTATTTTCCCCCGATCCCATTTGACCGTCACTGCCCTATGCTTAACCAGGCAAGATCGGCAAAAAGAAAATTAAAAGTTGTTTATTTTTCTTTTTAACAGTTTGCAATGCCAATGGCCTTCTCCTTGGACATTGGCATGCTTCCTCAGTTATATGCACCCTTTATTTGGTGCTGTCATAGCTCTGTTTTGTGGATTGAAGAAATGTACTCGGTTACTAACTGAGTACATTTCTGTACACTGCACTCGTTCTGCACAGAGGGCTGCCAGCTTCCTGGATCACATATTACTCTTATTTGCATGGTTTTCACCTGCAAATGAGGGTAATTTGTATACAGGAGCTCAGTCCATGCAGGGTTAGCCTAAGAGCTCACGTGCACGTCCCAGGAGCTCGTTCCTGGATCAGACATAGGCCATATTGCCAAAAATATCTCTTAAACTAATCCTGCATGCTATAAAGGGCTTTGTAAATCCGGGGATCTGTAGTCACATTAATGTTTGATAAACTAATACTATTTAGTTGTTCCTGAACATTTAAACACTTACTGAGCAGTAGCTGTGGTGCATTTTTTATGCATTTATGATAGCTGGTGACTTCACCCATGCAGATCTTAGGGAGGTGCTACCCAATTACTACCAAATTGTGTTTTTTTCCCACAAGGGGAGCAAATACTCTGTACAAGGCTTACACTAACATAAAAGGGGCATACAGAGCTGTACAACAACCAAGCCTGGGTGGCTTTGATCACATCTACATAAAACTAATACCAGCTTACAAACCTCTCTTGATCAGGGATAAGCCCACTGTGAAACAAATCAGGGTCTGGCATGAAGGATCCATGGAAAATCTCATGGGCTGCTTTGATACCACAAACTGGAATGTCTTCATGGAGGCAGCCATGATGAACAATCTGGTGAACATAGATAAATATGTTGAGACAACTATGGCTTACATATCCAAATGTGTGGAGGATGTAATGAACATCAAAATATTAAAGTAAGAGGCAACCAAAAACCTTGGCTAAACAGCAAGGTGTATGAGGTTCTGATGGCAAAAAACACTGCTTTCAGGGCAAAGGATAAGAAGGGTCTAAGTGTGGCAAGAGCTAATCTAAAAAATGGTTTCAAGGAGGCCAAGAGGGAGTATGGAAAGAGGATGCAAGGATGTTTCAAGGATGAGAAAGCTCAAGAAGTCTGCGGCATGGTATTCAACAGCTAACTGACTACAAGACCAAGTCAGCTCAGTGTGATGATAGCAGTGAATTTCTGGACAGTCTAAAGACATTTTATGGCAGGTTTGTAGAGAAAAACAGCCTAGATGCTTTAAAGCTTCTCAATGACCAAAAGGAGGCAGTACTCAACTTCAGTGCTATAGATGTAAGGAACCAACTAATGAAAGTGAACCCCAAGAAGGCTGTTGGCCCTGATAACATTCTGGTGAAGGATTAAAAGGTTGTGCAGACCAACTCAGCATAGACCTGATGGACATTTTCAATACCTCACTTGTCCAGGAAAATGTGCCAGCATGTTTCAAAATTAACAACATAATCCTTCTGTCCAAAAAAGCCAACCCCCACCTACCTAAATGATTATGGTCCAGTGGCCCTTACATCAAATGTAATGAAATGCTTCAAAAGACTGGTTAAAAGGCATTTGACTACAGTACTATCCCAATCCTTTGAACAGCTGCAGTTTGCCTATTGGGAAAACAGATCAACTGCTGATGCCATTTTGGTGGCACTTCACCTCACATTTGAGCATCTTGAAGAGATGAACAACTATGCCAGGCTGTTGTTCATAGATTTCAGCTTGGCATTCAGTGCAGTGATCCCAATACAACTTATAGAAAAGCTAATCCACCTTGGCATAAATAAAGTGCTGTGCAACTGGATCATTGATTTCCTGACTGAAAGACCACAAAGGACCTGTGCTTGCAACAACACTTCAGGAGTATCACAATCAACACTGGCGTACCCCAAGGCTGTGTGCTGAGTCCTCTACTGTTCACAATTCTTACCCATGACTGCTTAGTGAAAGCTAGCAACAACCACATCATCAGATTCACAGATGACTCCATAGTGGCGGGACTCATAAGTGGTGATGATAAGAGTGGGTATATGAATGAGGTCAACTCCCTGACTGACTGGTGCAATAACAACAATTTGGACCTGAACATCAGTAAAACAAAATAAATCATTACTGACTTCAGAAAAAAATCTGCCATGCACCAGCCCCTCAAGATCAGTGGTGAAGAAGTGGAGAGAGTCCAAACCTCAAAGTTCCTGGAAGTACATATATCAGAAGATATTTCTTGGAGTACAAACACAGGGTAGCTAATTAAAAAAGCCCACCAGCGACTGCACTTCCTAAGAAGGCTTCGAGAAGAAAAGAACTCTATGAATGCTCTAAATATCTTCTACAGAGGAGCCATCAGGAGCATTATCACCAGCAGCTGCACTGTATGGTCTAGTAACAGCACAATGGCCAATAGGAAGAGGCTGCAAAGAATAATAAGAACAGAAAATATTGTGGGTGCTAGTCTTCCTACCTTACAGGAGCTCTTTGAAATGAAATGTAAAAAGAGGTGCCTCGAAAAACTGAATGAGACTTCTCATCCAGTGTGTGGTTGGTTCAAGACCAGTTATTTTACATTAAGAAGGTTTGCGGTCTGCACTCGTGTGGGAGGACAGGCTAGATTCTGCCCTTCTGAGCTGGGAATTTCTGGTTAAAGGATTATGGCACCTGCTTATTTGAACTGTTTCTTTCTGAAATTGGTGCACCTTGTTTGCTGTAGCATAGACTAGATTCAGACATGCTGAATCTAGCTTTGTTTGTATAACTTGAGCACTAATCCAAGCCATCATTTTTGGAAAAGGTTCCCCTGCACCCTAGTGCCAGTATTGTGCAGTTAGAACTTGTCTGACTGAAAACTGCTGGAACAGGGCTCAGTTTTGAGCTTTTTTACTGGTTAATTGGGTAATTTTTTAAAGCAGTTTGCTTGTTTTCTATTGTTATATAAAAAAGTACACTTTATTCATCTGATTTTACTGTGTTTGTGCTTCTTCCTACTTTATTGCATTTATTCTGCTGCATTTATAACTGCTTGTTAGTAGCCTGATTAAATTGTAACTGTTAATCTAAGCCTTTGGTTGAAGCACTTGAACTTCAGGCCAGTTGTTTTTACATTAAGAAGGTTTGTGGTCTGCACTGTTGTGACAGGACATGTAGCTTACATCCTTCTAAGTTGGGAGTTGCTGATTGAAGGCTTAGTGTCTGTTATTCTAAAAGTGTATTAGTTCTGGTTTAAGCACTTGGGCTTCAGGACAGTTATTTTACACTAAGAAGGTGTGGTCTGCACTCCTGTGGGAGGAGAGGGTAGATTCTGCCCTTCTGAGCTGGGAGTTTCTGGTTAAAGGCTTCTTGTGCCTGGTTATTTTAACTGTTTCTTTCTGAAATTGGTATGCCTTGTTTGCTGTAGCATAGACTATATTCAGACCTGCTGAATCTAGCTTTGTTTGTAAAACTAGAGCATTAATCCAGACCACCTTTTTTTGGAGAAGGTTCCCCTGCATCCTAGTGGCAGGAGTGTGTAGTTAGAAATCGTCTGATAGAAGACTGCTGGAAAGGGATGCAGTTTTTAGCATTTTATTGGTTAATTGGTTAATTTGTTTAAATCAGTTTGTTCATTTGCTACTGTTATATTAAAAAAATATGCTTTATGCATTGCCGCTTAGCTAGGGTTAAACTATTCCTGGCGCCATAAAGTCTGCTTTTCAAATTTTCACTTAGAACTAGCCAGTTTATTAGTTTTAGGACTCAAATCTGCTTATTTGAGCTCAGCACTTGTTCAGAACTCATGGCAAGCCCTAAATAAGCTACAAATTACTACAGCACTCAACTTTCCTCACTTGTCTAGAGGAAAACTGTTTTTAGTACTTAATAAATAAGCACCTATCCAGGCATGTCTAAGGGTCAGCTCCTGGTGTTTTTTTCTGTCTACCTGATGAATCTGGGCATCTTGTGGCACTGCAGATATTGCCTCATGTACACAGACAAACCTCTCCTCCTACCACCCAACACTACAACCTGTGAGAGATGAATTTATATAGCCAAACTGGAAGCAAAGCTCTTTTCACCCAAGACTGGACTAGACAGTCAAGAGGAGAAAGTAAACACTTGCACCACACCACACTCATCACATAGAACGTCAAAACCTACACCACCAAAACATACACATAGCAACACAAAACACACACCCACATTTGTGGAGGCTCTCAATAAAAATCTGCTCAAGCAACAGAGACCTCCAAAGCAGAAAAGCAAGAAAACTCCACCCCCAACACAACCCAAATGACACATAGCCCACAAACTCAGTGTGCCACTCAACCACAGCCCACAAGGCATAACAACATACCCAACACTCTAGTCATAGGTGACTTAATAGCCAGGCAGACTGATGTTCCTCTCACCAGGCTAAACAAGGAGAAAGTCACTGTCAGCTGCCTGTCAGGTGCCAGAATCCACCACATAACGCATGCACTCAGTTCACTCCACAACAAGTACAGATATGACTCTGTAATTTTCCATGATGGTGTGAATGACCTGAAATGTACCTCCCTGGACTACATGAAAAGAGACATGGAGGAACTCTCTGATCTTGTAGCCCAGGCAGGTATGACCATAACCCTGAGCAGCATCCTGCCATCACCCAGAATGATGCCACAGTACAAGGAGAAAATGACTGACTTCAACAATTGGCTAAGTTTCTGGTGTCATTCTAAGGGGATCCAGTATCTGTCTGCCTGGGATGACATGATCGATAGACCATGATGCTTTGCCAGAGATGGCCTGCACCTGTCACCCTTGGGATTCCGGATACTGGCTAAGGCTCTTGCCACCCCTGTAGTGCCTTTTTTTAGGCAAATTTCAAATGACAAATTCACCACTGTAACAGGTACAAGCAAGCAAAATCTGAGGGTAATGCAACTCAATGCTAGAAGTCTAAATCTCAAAATGCATTCACTCGAGGCACTGCTTAAAATGGAGAACATCGACACCTGTGCAGTGACAGAGACCTGGTTCAAGGCTCCAGAGAGCACCCCTGTATTACCAGGCTATAATTCATACCACACCTTTCGGCCACCTAACCTGTACTGAAACACTAAAGGCGGAGGCATGTCCATATTCATTAAGGATATCCACACCTCCAGGCTAGTTACTCAGCATAATGCATCCGAGATTATCCAAGTGCAACTAACTCTGGGCAAGACGGCAATCCAAATTGTAACTTGCTACAGGTCCCCCACCATCCTCCAGGATTCCCACTCCTCATTTCTTTATGCACTGGAAAATATTAGGGTATAACCCAACACCCTGATAATGGGTGATTCCAATTATCCCACCATTAACTGGGAAAACTACTCATGTACCAACTCTTTTGCTCAACCCTTTCTGGAATTCATAAATTCCAATGCTTTGGATCAACTTATCCACACCCCCACCAGGGGCAGCAATATCCTAGACCTGGTCATTACCAACATGGGTGACCGGTGTTTTACACCAGAGGTCAATTCCTCGTTGGTCAGATCCGACCATAATCTAATCACCCTAAACATTCACATCCCATGTCCCCACCCCCCATTAGGGAAACCACCATAAAAAATTTCTCCAGTTCCAACTTCACGCTTCTTAAGATAAAAGTGGCAAACTTCATGACACCCATGCAGATGGACAATAGAGGTACGACTGCTGAATCCTACACAAATGCACTTTATAAGCACTTACACAAGTGCATGGATCGTGCTATCCCTAACAGAACCAAGATGCTATCCTCCAAAAAAGGAAGCCAATCTGGTGGTCCCCTGACATAAACAAACTCTACAACAGAAGAAAGAAACTGTTTCAAAAAAGAGTAAAATCCCATGATTGGAGAACCCCCTGGTCAGCCTCAGCAAGACGCTGAAATCCCTCATAAAATCCTCCAAATCTAGTTACAAAAACAAAATTACCACTGATTCTAAAGACAACCACAAAGCATTCTATAGCTAAGTCAAGAATCTCAATGGCAACACTCAGATCTGCTCTGAGTTACAGCACAATGGCACTAAATATACAGAACCTACTGATATTGCCAACATCCTGGCAGATAGGTTCAGTGCAAAATTTACCCCCCCCCCTCACCCCCTAAAGGGCCCATCTCTCTACTGGAAGAATGCAAAGTTCCTGTAATCACAGCTGCACAGGTAAAAAACACACTCTCCAAAGTCAAGAACACAGCATCCATGGGACCTGACAACATCCCAGGCTGCATTCTACATGAACTACAGAATGAACTGGCACCCCACCTAAGCACCATGTTCGATCATACCCTCACCTCTGGCTTTGTGCTCAATGAATGGCACACAGTGATGGTTCTCCCACTACACAAAGGGCGAGCCACCACAGACCCTGGGAACTACCACCCCGTTAGACTAACAAGCCTGGTCTGCAAGGCCATGGAATGTATCATCATGGAATTTATAAACAAAGACATTGGTAATCTCCAAACTCTGGACCCCATCCAGTTCAGGTTTGTAAAAGGCAGATCATGTCTCCTAAACCTGATAGACTTCTATGAAGCAGTCACCAAAGCCGTAGATGAGGGTAAGGTGATTCACACAGCCTATCTAAATCTCGCCACGGCTTTTGACACCATCCCAACTCTGGAATTATAGATAAACTCACTAAACTAGCTATAAATACCTATGTCACAAGATGGGTTGCCAACTGGCTAACTGACAGAACCCACACTGTGAAAGTAGAAGACTCCAAATTCAACTTCAGACCAGTGATAAGTGGAGTACCACAGGGTTCAGTCTTGGGTCCTCTCCTGTTTGGTATCTACTTTTCTGAAGTACAGGCTAGCACAGACGGTCTGTGGCTAATGAAGTTTGCAGATTACTGCAAACTAGGAGCCATAATCGAAACTCCTAACTATGTGGACATCCTACAAAAGGGCCTCACTGAGACAGATGCCTGGTGTCAAAGCCATGGTGTCAAGCTCAATGCCAAAAAGTGCATTGTCATCCCCTTTGGTAAAAACTCTGTACCCATGAGCTACCACATCGGTGGTAGTCTACTTAACACTGAATGTGTGATAAGAGACCTTGGGACACAGGTGGACAGTAACCTCTCCTTTGATAATCACATTGCCACAATAGTCAGGAAATCCTTCTACGTGGCACACCTCATCACAAACGGTTTCTCATCCAGGAAAAAAGAGGTCATTGTTCCCCTCTTCTCACCACTCATTAGACCCATTATAGAGTACAGTGCCCATTTTGGTATGTACCTCACAAGACATCTACAACAACTGGAAAGGTCACAGAAATACCTCACAAAGAGGATTACTGACCTCAAACAGATGCCCTACACAGACCATCTAAAAAAACTCCAGGTTTACTCCGTCGCATATCACCTACTCAGAGGCAATCTCTGCCTAACATACAAAGCTATGTCAAACCCAGAGATGTTAGACATGCTCCACTTAAAGAAATCCCAGTCCCTCCACGCTACACACTCTAGGGACCTAGACCTTGTCACCACAATAAATGGAACATGTTGGAGGGATAGATTTGTGTCCCAGAGACTTCCCATACTCTGGAAGAAACTACCTATCTATATCAAACAAAGATCCTCATTAGCACTCTTCAAGAAAAATCTTGTTGACTGGAGGAAATTCCCCCCTGGGGTTACCTCTGTGACTCTGCTCAACAGGGGCACAGGAAAATAATTTTCTTGGATGGCAAAAGTCAGGGTACTTTTTTGGCTAGGCTTATATAGGCCCTAGGGCCAATAGCCTAGTACCTACCTATGAACCTATGAACCTATGAGTATCCTCTGCAGGACCTCTGCATTCACGAACAGTTTGTATCTAACTGCAATAAGACTCATTAATGCAGATGTTAATCTGGATGTATAAAAACTATAATAGATTGTTATGATCTCTTTATTTTCCTTTTTTTCCCGTGCAGTAATTTTATTTATTTATTGCATGCTAAAATTAGTATATTCTCATTCAACTGCAATTCCAGTCACTTCCTTATGTGCAACTCCAATCATTTCCTTATGTGCAATATCACCCAGTCTCACCTCTGTGTATAGTGTACTTTTCTTTTCATGTGTTAATCATCTAGTAGTCAGAGTTGTCCAGTGTATATAAATAGTGTGCAAGCATGTGCATCAGCTAACTAGACGTATACATTTGTACTATAGTTATTGTTTATTATTTAGCACCTATTATGTCTTGTCTTTTTGTGTTTTTTTTTTCCCTGTAAAAGAGCTGACACTTGAAATTTCATTTAGGTAGCACCTGTGTTTCCTGAACAGGCTTGCCAGATGTCTCTATTTGGGCGGGACTGTCCCGAGATCAGCAGCCTGATCCCGAGTCCCGTCCTGCCAGTTTAAATCCCGGCCAGCCTCCGCTTTGTTTTTTTTTTTTTGATTGTCCCGTATACCTGGCATACGGGCCAATCAAAAATTGCTAAACACGGAGCTTCTTGTGTTCCACATTAAACACGAAAAGCTCTGTGTTTAGCGATTTTTGATTGGCCCATATGCCGGTATACGGGCCAATCAAAAATCGCTAAACACGGAGCTACTTGTGTTGAATGCAGAACTGCAGTGCATTACACACGAGAAGCTCCGTGTTTAGTGCAGAGCTACTGAGCTACTGTTCTTTAATGTGGAACTGTGTTCTGCATTAAAGACCTTTTTTTTTTTTGGTCTTCACTTGCCGTGAGAGACCTTCTTTTTTTTTTTTGTCCCTACCTGGGGGGCTGGAAATCTGGCAACCCTGTTCCTGAATAACAGTAATGTTTCTTTGAATCTCTTGAATCTTTAAACTAACACTTCTCAGTCACTCCCTAACCTTAAACTCCCATCTTGCTTCCTATCCTTAAAACTCTAATGCCACTTTCTAACCCTAAAATGCCCCTCTTGCTTTCAAAACTAAGTCACCCTCCAAACTGCAGCCTAAGCAGTACTTCCACCATCCCCTTCTACTTTATCCCCACTGCTACCAAACCTACCTAGCTACAACTAGAGCAATAAGTTTGGGCAAGGTGCAGCAGGTCCACTCTTTCAGCATAGCTGACAAAACCTCCCCTGAAGTCATATCTGAATCTGTGAATAAGCGGTACCCCATTTGAACTACATGATACTTGAGCCCTTGGATTTGGGCCTTCAGTCTTAGAGTTCCAGAGGCTCTAGCACTTCTGGTAGACACTATATATGAGACACTATATATGTAGATGCATTTATATGAAGATCAGCAGGAGTGCAGATACAGTCATTGCCGAACAGTAGTTTATATGTCCCCTTGCTATGTCATATGGTGTCTATATCACTTGAGCAAACACTTAATTGAGCCAATTGCTATTTGTAGAACTGTATTAAGTCAAAGCTCAATTAAGCGAATGCTCGGTTAAGCGAAAAGTTTCCCAGGAGAAAAAAACAGCTGCCCACACACTGATCAGAACAAACAAAGCTAAATGTTAAACCTCTACAAAGTGGGGGGGTTCTCCCCTTCACACCCCCAATGTGGGAGGGTTGTGACCCCTACCATCCTAACTAAATATACCAACTCTGAAATTGCAATACAGTGGGGAAAACGGCAAATACCCGATGATGGCCAACCACGTCCTTTCCCATGGAAAAAATTTGCTTGACCAAGCATTCACTTAATTGAGCTTTTGCTTAATACAGTTCGACAAATAGCGATTTGCTCAATTATGCATTCACTCAAATGATATAGACCAGTCATATGATTTAGCAATACACATTGCTCATACCTGGTAGCAGCAGAAAATTCTTCAGTTTTCATCATGTATCGCTATACACCATCTAATAGAGTTAAAATATTTGTATCGTGCTGTAGAGCCACTAGCAGCGAAACTAACTCCATAACTGGCAAAAAACAGGACTGATATAAATAAATGGTAGTATAGTAACCATTTCACTCAAAGTACTGCTAAAAGAACTAAGATAGATAGACAGACAGACAGAGATATAGATATGTTGGATCCGTATGGGTCCCCGAACAGCAACATCATCGAAACAGATTCTGCCGGGCATACTTGCGTGAAAGTGCTTTTCACCGAAGAAGCACTTTCGCATAAGTATGCCTGTTGCGGAGATCGCACTACAGTGGTGATAAGGGCAAAATTCCCTTTTCCCCACTGTAGTGTGACCTCGGAGTGAGAATATTAAAGTAGTGGGATTGGGGGTGGGGGTTGCAGGGGGGGCTCGCCCCCCCCTGCAAAAACATAAATGTAATGTATTTTTTTTTAACACACTTTAATGAAAGTGTTTTTTCAGTGAAAGTGGATTTGTTGAAGTGTGTTTGGTGATTGTGGATTCGGACTATTGAACTTTCATTCAATAGTTCTAGATCCAGATATGTATATACCCACAACATATTTTGTACATTATGATAAGAACTTGATTGTAGTATACAGAATATATATATTATGGTAGTAGAAAAAAAAAATGCAGTAGCACAGTATAATTTGAATCACTTGGACAAAGGCTGGAAATGTGCAATGTCAGACTTACTTACTCCTAAGAGATTAGAATTTGGTAGTCACCCTGATCAGAAAATGCTGTGGAAATAAGAGAATTACTAGAAATCCTGCAGATTTACTTAAGGAGTAACAGCAGAAGACTTGTGGATATATGTAGGAACTACAAAGCTGCTTGGCCAGATCTATAACACCAAGTCTGTCAGTTGTTAAAAACTGTTGTGCTCCTTTGAGAAGCATTAAAAATGGACTAGAAAAAAGGGTTGAACTGTAAGTAACCAGAGCAAAATTGTGCTTATTGTATTATGTGTACGTTGGGAATGTGAACTTCAGTTTAATTTTTTACTGTTAAAAAAACTGCACTTAAAATAAAGTATTGCCAGTATATTATATTGGTTACCAAGCATAAGTATCATATGGTGCTGGTGAACTCTGGCTAGGTCAGTGCATAAACTAAGAAGTTTGACACACTTGTAGCAGGTGGTTCATTGGTGACAGCATTGCTCTTCTATCTTCTGCTGAGAATTGGGATGGCATTGTATATGCACTATTATGCAAAGTCTAGGGAATGGTAACCAGATAAGCTGCATGCAAACAATTCACAAGATGTATCAGTGCAATTCCATCTGTTCCTATTACATTAGTGTACAACATCTGGATGCCATCCTTACACAGTAAGCAGATGATACCAATGGAATTATAAAGCACAAAAAATTAAATGCATGCACCTCTGTGAACAAGAAAATATAATCCTAAAGTGCACGTGTTTTTATTATCTTGTAGCATCACATGGCAAACACTTCCATTGCATGACTGCAGCATGCTGCATATTATGTAACAAGTTGCATAGTATTATTCCATCAAAAAAGGATTAAATTCATAGAAATTCACCTACACTAAACTGTCACATATGCGCAGAGTGCTATGGTATAAATTCACAGTCTTTCAACAGCATAGCGTTTTCATTCTCTGAAGTAAGGGGAAATTTGTTTTGTTGCAACTGCTAAAAATAAACTGGTTTGAACAGAATTGCAAAAACCTGTGTGATAAATCTCACCAGTCTAAAAACTCATGGCTTACAGAAAAAGAACAAGCAGGTTCCTGTTGAAGTTTCACGTTCTCCAAAAGAATGGAAGAAAAAGTAGGACGCTCAACTTTAAAGCAGTAGTAAAAATAAAAAGTAGCATTTACAAATAAAGAGATGTCTTCAGACAAGGAGTAGCTTTGAGAGCCCTACTTTCATTTTAACCACCTTTCTGTTGTGTGATACTGCAAAGGGTCTTTCCACCACTATATTCTTTTAGACTGGTGAGGTTTTTTACAGAGAATTTTTTGAGTTGGTTCCCCAACTGGAATTTACCTTCAGGATTTGTTTTGGAAGGCACTATTTGTTGGATTTCCCATTGAATACAATTGGCAGATGATAAAGTCATTCTTTTTTAGATCAATATTAATGAATTTATGTATGAATGCCATGATGGCTTTTCATGCGGCTGGTAACAATATGCTAGTAGTAATGACACCTAGAAGTGCAAAGTAGCAGCATGCAGCTATATAGTGCAACAGGGACAGCATACATTGTTCAGTCACACTGTACATTAGAAAACTGCTCTCTATCAGTTGATCTGGACCTATATACCTTATGCAATGTTATTTTCTTTTCCACAGTGATTGTAACACAAGCTTGAACACTCTGTAATGTTATTGTCATGTAATTGCATTTAATCTAATAGTACTGTTATGTGGAGCTTTTCTTACCGGGCCTCCAGTGAAAATGCATTATTATGCCCAGTCAGACTATTCTGGTCAACAAATGTAAAATGAAATAAATAAATTTACATTCTACCTTTATGCTAGGAAACAGCTATGTCAAAAGTCATACGAATAAATGCTACACAGGTTATCATCTGGCATGAGTGTGTTGGATGTAGGTAGTAATGCTAATTGGAAACATCAGGCAACATCTCCAAGCCTAGCAGGTTTCTTGCGTGGAACAAGAGCCTTCACCTAGATAGTCAACAGAGTTATTAGGGAAGATGTACCTAAAGGACAGCAGGATATCGCTATGGAATCTGCAGTAGGTGTTTGTACTTCTGTCAATATATCTGAACTAGGCAGTGTAATAAAGACATCTGCTCCTTCTTCTGAATCAGGCCATCCACTAGGCTGTACCTATCTACATGACGCTGAGCTTCATGTCATTCGACTATACAATGTGGATCTACATGATGAATCCTTTTTGTTGCAGTTACACTGCTATTTTCTGCCCTAATGCACATTATCAACAATGTCAGGATACATGTTTCTCCAAAAAGGGCAGGGTCCATCTCAAAACTCAAGATGATACTATTATAGAGATTATCCTTTAAAAAAGCTCACTGGAAGTTATAGCAAATCTATGCAGATCTATGCATGCTGCCACTGCATGGTTGATAAAGGTCTTGACTACCTGTCTTCCAGTCTCTTATGCATTCCTGATTTGGACATAGTCCAGTTTGTATCTTTTTGTATTCCTCCCTACCAGCAGGACCTAGAATTATGGCCCTTCATCCGACAGCCAGTTGGTGCCTTTGTTGAGTGGTATCAGGAGCCAGGAATTTTAGTGAAGGCAAAAGCTCTATGACCCACCTTATCTGCCTCTGGGATCTCAGATCAGCTCATCTATTCCACTCAGAGGTATAATAGATGGCTCAAGTAGTGCCCTGTGACTCATCTCCTCAGCACTTCAAGTGAAGAGCCTAACAAAAAAAAAAATCATGGGCTTCTGTAAACTGCAGGAAGACATGTGGCTTCCTGCAGACAGTACCTAGTATGTGCACCCCCCCAGCTCTTCAACGGAAGAGCAAAAAAAAAAAAAAAATCTACAATCAGGTTTTCTGGAACTCCTGAAATGCAAGAACCAATTAGGTCCCATTTCTGCTCCCTGCCCCAAAACCTTCTCAAGCAGATGTTACAATAAGCTTACACCGCAGCTCTTACTAAATTAAAAAATAACGAAAAATAATTTGACTACACATAGAGTGATACAGCTCTCAGGTATATCTGCAAATGCAATACCGGATTTTGAAGGCCAGTATGCATTAAAGAGTGAATGGGATTGGCTGATCATGCCCAACACTTTGCAACTGGAGCAGTTGCTCCTTTTGCCACACTGTAGCTATGCTACTGGCTCCAGTGCAAGAGTTTCATGGCAGGAAGCAGATAGGCTGCGGGTCTATATATTGTCACTGTTTCTGTGCCAACTTTAGTATAAACTGTGAATGACTGTAATGTTACTGTTCCCTGGAATGCTATCACTTTGAACCACAGCAGCAATAGAAATGTTTTAGTGATAGGTGGCCCACTTGTCTGGCACACTGACACTTCACTCTCAAGGCTGGACATGGAGTGGGTTAAACTGAGTTGTCTTTATGGTGCCAGGATCTCTGATATTATAAGGACCTAAGCACTCCAATCCTTGACAAATACAACTATGAATATAATAGTTATACATGTAAGGGTAAACATCTTGAGATGTAAACCCTGAGGGGTATACAAAGAAACATGCCAGACATTTCCATGCATATTACAAATGCAGGTAAGGTTCTAGATGTGAATGGAGTCCTCCCTTCCCTTTGAACAATGCCTACATTGTATCCACTATAGACTCAAGCACAATGGCATCAAGAGTGGAAACATGTTCGGGTCGTGCTTGCCTCCCCATAGATTCATAGATATTCCAAGGCTACTGAGTCTC
Organism: Protopterus annectens; assembly: GCF_019279795.1. Classification (NCBI taxonomy): domain Eukaryota; kingdom Metazoa; phylum Chordata; order Ceratodontiformes; family Protopteridae; genus Protopterus; species Protopterus annectens. Next base: position 1,721,217,904 of record NC_056733.1, on the reverse strand, counting down.
ATGAGCTTTCATGTGTTGTCAGTACCCTCCATAAGGCCTCACTTCCATTTTCCAGAAAGGCCACACCAGTCAATCCATAAGTAAATTTGCTGATACCCATCCAATCATCTGGTTTATGTCTAATGGAAGACAGTGAGATGCACTGCTTAACAAATACAGGAAGTTTATTGAGGCAAGGTGTTATAAACCTATCCCATCACCATGTTTTATTTATCAGATGATGAAGATTTCAGTTCCTAGTTTTAATATTGTTGCATGTATTGGGCATTTTGAGAAACAGGTGGTACAGGACAATTGGGTTTCTAATGCTGCTATGAATGCGATAGCGATCTCCCGTCAAAAGTCATTTAACCAGACATTGCACCCATATCATGCCTGGAAAGGGACACTTTGTCCAATGGGTTTACTTAGTTAAAAACAGAGGAAATAAAATAATAGTGAGGATTCAATAAACTCTGTGTAGGTTCTGTGTAGTGTCTACATGGAGTGTATCCATGTACACAAAGTAGTGCCTGTAGTGGCAGCATGCAATGAATATTAATCATGGTCTCTGTGGTTAAACAAGGTATTGTGGCATGCATCATTTCATCTGACCATGAAACTTGTCCATGAATGTGGGAAGCGCTTCTGCATACTACACAGCTATACAGATTTATGCAGAATGTCCAGATGTTTTCTTCATATTTTTGCCTGTTACCCATAAAATTGTGTATTTCTGGAAAAATCATTGCCAAGTCTTTGATGACTGAAGTCAGAAAATAATGACAGACATTTGAGATCCAGACTTCATATGCATCAGAAAATTCATGCTAATGCACAACCTGTTATTCTATCAACTATCTAGTTTGTAAGAGCAATATTTAAAAATTGTCCCTATATCCATGCCTTTGTCCCCCATTATTTATGGAGTGGTTCAGATGCCTTACTCTAACAGGTTGAGAGCTATGCATGTCTGTGTAAGTTTGCAACCTGCAACAGGTTGATTGCAGGACAATTTATCTCCCTTGTCTGACATTTATTAGGATTATTCCTAATTAATAGTGTATGTGTAATTGTGCACTGATGCATTCAATTAATACTACTGCACATCGCTTGACATCGTGCAAACCCAGTAAGTGAGACTGTGCTTCTTGAAGTTAACAATGAATACTAATATAGGGGAACTCATCTAACTAATCTTGTGGCAACAGATGGTAAGTGTCAGAATAGAGTATAGATGGTGCAGCCTATGCAAACTTTTTTTTTTACTGTTGTGACATTACAGCTTATGCAAATAAAGGGCTACATAGACAAGTGTTGCCTCAACATTCTTGTGGCAAGAGCTGTAAGTTTAGGACTACTGTAGACATGGTCCTGGGTTTGAATACTGTGTATTCCATATGCATTTAACACTTATTCCACAGCAAATTATATTTACTTCCACTTATAATACATAACATAGTTTTGTTAATATGAGAAAATGTTGATAAATGTATGGTTCAGCTCTCCCAGTTGAATAACAGAGTTGCTCAAGTGGCTGGGTAAGAAATAAGCATGGAATTGGATTGCTTGAGATTGCACATTCTCTACTGTTTAATTCATTTGAAAAAGTTGCACTCCACTTACCATCCTGCAAGCTAGTGCACTTGGTTTCCTGTGTTTGGGTGATGGTATGCGGAGAGCGGCTTTTTTAAATGTATGGAAATGCAGACACTGCTCACTCTCAGTAAGTGCATTTGGCAGGAAAATATGCTATTTCAAGTGGAATTTGTGGGAAATGCATGTTAGACATTGAGCTTAATCTTGTGTAGATATGGCTAAGATCTTTATTGGGCTCCTGGTTAAGGAGTCTAAGATCTTTATTAGGCTCCTCGTTAAGGATCATGAGCCCCAGCTACTGCAGGGGAAACTATACAGGCTCCCAATACAAATCTGAATCCTGGTCTAGTTTGGCAAGGGCTCTGCCCAGTGTGACAGGTATCCCACACACTGGGGAACAATGTCATCACCATTATGATGACCTCTGATTGAGGAAATGGGATACCCTTGATCATTGGATTGGGAAGTGTGAGGAAGGGCGGACTCTAGATATGTGTACATAGTCAATGCATCTAGTAATTTAAAATATTAAAGCTGAATATGGGAAAAAATGGTATTCATAATGCTTTTTTCTTCTTTTTTTCTTCTCACAGCTGTAGAAGACAGGGCCTCGAATGTGAGGTCCCGAGCAAGGTGATTTGCCAGGATAAGAGAAACATGCGCTATGCAAGCATAATTATATAAGGTACTATAACGGCAGCCTTAACATCTGAAGATGGATTAGTTGTTATATCATACATTTGTATGAGATTGGGGGCGCATATCTAAACTATAAAAACAGGTATACATACATCACTCTGTAGCATAGGTCTCAACTGTCTATATTTACAATGACTATCCATATTTATAACTCACTGTTTTGGTCTGTTCATTGTAACATTTATGGTTGTATGGCAATTAATTGATACTGAAGTCACTAAATAATGAGTGTCAAAATGTATGTTAACACAAATCCTATGCAGATTTCCATGTGTGTAAGAGCAATATTTAAAATATGTTCCTATGTATGGGTCATTGTACCCACAGTATTTTATGAACTGTCCGGATATCCTGATCTAAAAGGTGGAGAGGTATGATCTGTAACACCAAGCAACAGTTGCACATTCTCAGATAACAGTAAACATGAATTTATACAGTGTAAAAGGAAAGAATGCTTGCATTATACTGTATTCCAAAGGAAAAGTACAGTATCACAGTAGTCACTGGTTGTGGTTGACATACCACACTCCCCATATGTAAAACTCAGTTGTTTACAATACTATGTTAGGTTTTCATCAATAAAAATACAGTACTGTTACGTATTCAGCATTATAGAATTTAAGTGCAGACCTCTATAGTTGTGGCTTGAATGGCCTGCTGTCAAATGTAATCAGTGTACATGGAACATGCATCTGTAATATAGTGTGTATGTGTTAAGAACAGGGAAGTATTCCAAGTAATAAAGACATTTCCTAGCAGTTAGTAGTGTTAAAAGTAAAATATAACAGAATAGTGCAAATTAATTGTAGAAAGTTTTATATATCACTAATGTTTCTTATTTTTCCACTCTCTTTTCTCTTAATTTTTTATGGTTTTCTTATGTTTCATTATTTTCATTTTATTATTATTTATATAATTTAGAATTTGTATTATTATTATTATTAGTGTTTATTTCCTATGTTTTGTTTATGTATAATTTTATATTGCTTTGTTGTGAAATAGTTTTTAATTTATTTATCATTGTCTGTAATTATATTATTACATATTTTTATAATAATTTATTCTATTAATTTGTTTCCTTTTCATTTTATTTATGTTCATTTGTGTTATGTTTTATTTCATTATTACTTTTCATTGTATGTATGTTTTTACTACAGCACAGCAGGGTATGCCAGTTCCCCATAATTGGTCTACACTCACTCGAAAGGCTGAAGGACCAAGGCCCAGTAATTCTGGGCTGCAGCCTGGCAGCCCCCCCTGCTGCTTCTGCTATACTTGGACCCTCAGGTAATGCTGCTCCAGAGGATAGGCCCATGGTCTCCTCTGGGAGCAGAGGCAGAGGGAGTGCATTCATTACCCAAGTGGAATTGCCATGTGTGGTGCATAGACTGGTGCACGAGATTGTGGACACACTCCTACACCAGATGGAGGACCTGATTTCCATCCTGGTATGGCAAACTGACTATAGGCACAGACATCGGCCACTGCAGCCAGTGGTGCAGTGATGGAACAGTGATAACAGTCCAATGGATGAGGAGTTGAGTCACACTGTTACCATGCCTGATGTCCATGGGACCTCGAGCTCCCCATCCCCATCCTAACCATAGTGTTCACCCCCTCTTGTGCCCTCTACCAACCTTGCCTCTTGTCTTGTATGTCTTGTCTGTCGGCAAATGCATCCTCACCTTCCCAGCTTGCCTGCCCCAGACATGCTTATGTCTCTTCCCAACATTCCACATTCCACTCTCTCTGGTGATAGAGTGGACATGACTTTTTATTATCTCTGGCTTGTGTGATAGTTTTTGTAAAGGAAATTAGATCAGTAGTAGTGCTATGGTAAGGGTGAAAACCATGTTGTGTGGATGTGAGTAGATTTTCCTCTAGGACATAGTCATGGAGTTGTTTGTGAATACATTTTTCTAGTAAATTAGAGAGAGGAGATATAATGGCTATGGGGTTGTAGTTAGACAGGTCTATGGAGTGACCTCCCATGTGGATAGGAATAGCATTAAATTGTTTCCCTATAGAGGGAACAGTGGATTCTTGGATAGATCGATTAATAAGGATGGAGATGGTATAGGCTAAGGAGCTACTAGTGAGCTTTAGCAAGTATGGTGGCAGGTTGTCTGCTGAAGGGGAGCATGACTTGAGCTTGCTGAGAAGAGATTTTTATGTAGGAAGTGGGGACAGGTGTGAGTGAGAAGATGGCAGTATTTGCAGGCTGGGGATTGGGAGATGTTAGTGGTGTTACTAATGAGGGTTAGTTTGGAGATGGAGTCTATGAAGTAGGAGTTAATAATGTTGGCTGCTTTCAGAGGAGAGCTGTTAGGACAAGGGTTAGGTGAAGTAGGGTTGCCAGACTGGAGAATTTTATTAATACTATTCCAAAATATTTTAGGGTTACTGTGATAAAGAGATTGTGGTTTAAGATAGTAGTTTTACTTATCAGTAGTAGTTTGTCCTATCAGTGGTGACCTGCCTTTTAATGAGGCTACAGATTTTCTTGTATTTTTGGAGGTGGATCTGGGATTTACATTTTAACTAGTTTTTCCAGGTGTTGTCTCTTTCAAGCATTAGGGAGTGGGTGGACTTTGATAGACAAGGTGCAGGGTGGGATTTTATTCTAATTTTCCTGGGGGGGTGCCAGGGGGTGGAGTATACCAAGGAATATAGTTTTGAATTTTAGAATGGCTTCATCAAGGGGTAGGTGGATAAGATAATTTTCCTGGGGGGGGTGCCAGGGGGTGGAGTATACCAAAGAATATAGTTTTAAATTTCAGAATGGCTTCATCAAGGGGTAGGTGGATAAGAAGGAGTAGTTAATGGCAGAAAGACAGTCATTTAATAGCATAGGGTCAAAATTGGAAAGGGCACATTGTTCTACATATTTGTGTGTTTTGCAGTGTTGTAGGGCAAATCTTTGGATGCAGATGGGTAACTGGTCACTTAGTGAGTCAGGTAGTTAGCCAGGAAAGAAATTGTTTAGTATGGTTATATTGTTGTCTGGGGGAAATGTAGATCAATGGTAATTTTTTGCGGCTGTTAAGTTTGCAATTGACCATTAAGAGTTGTACTGGTTGAATGTTAGGGAGAGAGAGTTTGACAGGGAATATGTTGATTTTTTTCAGAATTGAGTATAGGTAAGCCTCCACATTGTTTATGGACCCTGTCAAGGTGGAAGATGTATCCAGGTAGAATAATTTTATCAGTGTTGTGAGGTTTAAGCCATGTTTCTGTAACAGTTACGATATCAGGTGAGTATTGGGCAGCCTAGGAGGGGAATTCACTGATTTTGTTGAGAATGCTATGTATGTTGAGGGAGTATAATGTTAAGAATTTGGAGAGGGAGATGGGGGATTGGCGGAGAGTGTTATGGGAGGTGCTATCGATAGGTTCTGGGTTTGGGTGAATATCTCCTGATAGATCTTTTAGAGTTTATAGTTAAAGTAAGAAGTTCTGGACATAAGATAATAATGACACAGATCTGAGTTTCACACTTCATACCCTGCAGACATGTCATGCTAAAGCAATACCTGTTATCCTATCAACTTTCAGGATTTGTAAGAGCAATATTTCTAAATTGTCACTATTCATGGGCCTTTGACCAACCATTATTTATGGCTTTGTCCAGACACCTTACTCTTGGAGGTTGAGAGGTATGACTGTCTGTTATAGTGACAGCACTGTAAATTGTTTAGCATATATTGCAGCATAGTAGTGCAAGTATCAATGTATTCCTGTGTTTCTTTCTTTTATCACAGGTGATCATTGACATGGTACTGTGTCCCCTGTGCCACCTGAAGTCAGTGTCTCATCCATCTCTGATGATGATGATAGCCAAAGTGAGGCACAGCTGGGGGTTGCAGAGGCAGAATCTGATGCAGAGGTTGACACTCAGTGACCGTCCTCATTGTCCCTGTATACAGCCAGTATGCCTATGCATCCCCAGTCCACTGAGGCCACATGTGGAGGGCAAGAACATTGACAGGGAAGCATGGCTACCGCTACTTCAGACCTTTAGACTCTGGGCATAGCCAAACTGTTGGTGAAGTGCCACACAGGGATCTCAATAGGGCTGCTCGGAGGAGGGCTACTGTCCATCCTCTCCCTGGTGCAGCTGTCTCTTGACATGTAATGCAATGTATGTTTAGGGTCATCATGGAAGCACAGGCACATTCAGAAAGACACTCGAGAGAAATTATTAGGATTCTAGATGTGTCACAGTCTGACATCTGTGACTGCCTCCATGGTGTTGTTAATTTCATGCATCAGATGAATAACAGAGTGTAGCAAGGTGTGTCTGTGATGGAGCTAGGAGTATCTGTCAAGGAACACACATTGTCTGTGATGGAGCATCTTCTGGGAGGGAAATGGCCTTGTGGGTGTAGGTCAGCAACTACACCTGCTGAGAGTCAAAGTGGCCATGCCCGATCATCATCTCATAGTGACAGCACTTTCACTGCTCTAGTCAGGGAGTGTGCTGTCCACACCTAGATGTGGCAGGTCATGGGGTCATGGTCCTGGGCATTCCTGTGAAGGAAGCATGTCCAGCAGACATCTATCACCTGCAGGTAGTAGCTCTGCATCCGATCTTAGGCATGGAGGTGCCAGTGCAACCTCTGACAGAGCCAGTTCTAATGGTTGTGGGTGACAATGATGAACTTTCAACTCTACTATGCATGGCTCACCAATATATAGACACACAGAGCTAGCACTGAGCTTGGCTATGTGCATGCAGACACTCATACACCAGTGTTACACTGTGGCACCTACAGACACACACACAACATTTTCATGGTCCATCTTGCCTACTTCACTTTCTAACACACAGTTACATACCTTATTTGCCAGCCTATGCCTCCTGCACCCTCACACAACACCCTGTGTAACTGATGATAACTGACCCATATCCTTGTTTTCTATCTTTTTGATTAAGGGACGGGAAAGCTATGTGTCTTATGCACAGGTTGAATATTTACATAAAGAGTGATTACATATGCATGTGTGGTGTTGAACTGATGATTGTACCTGCCAGTTAGAGAGAGATGCTGCTGTCATCCTTTCAGTACTGTACAATGGATGATCTCAAAAGGGTTGCAAAGTTAACAACTGAAATTTGTAACATACAAGTCGAAATATCCTGTGTACTTATTTTAATTATTGAGTTTTGGTGCACATCAGAAGTCACAGCATTAGATTGAGAGCTCAGGATTTTAGGTATGCACTGTACTCAACTCTCATCAAAACAGTAATACAGTATATCATTATTGCTGGCATGTACATCACTAAGTATAAAATAGGCGACTAGGCTAATGACCTGATGGTGTTTAGAAGCCTAGCCATGAAATCACAATATAAAAGTTGATGTCAGACACCATGTATGGGAAAGATTTGTTTATCAAGGACTACACATGTCCAGGTGAGAAGCAGAGGCACTGCAGGGCAGAGATTGACAATTTCACATCAAGTCATCCAGTCTGTTATGAAACAGTGTCATGGAAGTGCTTGGCATGACATGGTTTTGGAGACTAGTCTAGGGGAGTGGCAACCTATGGGAGATGTATCTGTCTCTTGGGCATGTCCTACATTTGCAGTTCTACATTGATGGCCCTTTAACAGCTGACTGTAGTCTGAAATTATATATGTAGGGGCATTAGTTCCATCACAAGTGAGTCACAGATGGCGCTATAAGGCATACCTAAGTTACCTCAAAGCAGTCCATATCATACTGAGTGCAGTGACATCTACATCAGTCTGTCCATATTAGACACCTGCTTGATAGCCTGATGTATATTACTTGTAACTCTGGTATCTGTCAGGTTTCTTAAGGTTTCTGTTGCAATACATAGCAAAGGGAGCATTACATTCAAGAGTAGGCCTGAGGAGGGATGACTCTAGGGGATATAGAAATTAATGTGATAGTGCTGCAATGGCTTTGTTAATCTGATGCAATATGTAGAAAACCTTCCTCACAACAGTAAACACATGTTGCAGTCTACTTGTGTTCCAAGGTCTATCAGTACAGATTTGGTGATTAGGGTATTCAGGATTATGTCATAATAATCTGAAACATTGTTAATACCAATGGAAATGATGATGCATTTATCAGACAGTCGTTTAACAGCACATAGTTTTCATCAGTCTGTGCAAGCCCCTTTTGAACAGCATTCACATTGTTAGGGGATAAATGATAGTGCCTAGGTGTCATTCAACCTCAAAGTTGGCAAGCCACAGACACTCGGTTTTGGTCTGGACTTTTGAGACATACATGGCGAACAGAAATGGACACAGCAGTGACACTTGTGGTGACCCATGGGTGATGATTCTGATCCTACAAGTCAAGTCTCCCACTTTGTATGAGTGTTGCTTGTCTGTGAATCAGTTTGCAAACCACCAGACAACACAGCACTTGATATTCACCTGCTTCACTTCTCACTGACCCACAAATGTATGATTGTGTGAAAGGCATTCGCCAAGTCAAGATAGACAATATCGATGATGTGCCCACATGCTATGTCTTTGGTCACATAATTGAATACCGTCAGTTTTAGCATGCACAACCTTTCCTGAGGAAAACCATGCTGGAACAGATGTAGTGTTTTAATGTCAACTCTGTTGTTGTATCTGACATCCATGAAAATCCAAGCCATTTTCTTACAGTTGAGGCTTGTGAATCTTAAGGGACTGTAAGTACATGTGTATGCTGCTCATCTACCCTTATATAGGGTGAAATAGCTTTCTTGTTTTAAGTCAGGGTGGATAAAGGTAGTACTCAGACTGTGGTTGCCTAGTGCAGTAGTTCGCTGGTCAAGAACATTAAGAATGCACTTTGAAATGCCATCTTGTCACATGGAGGCTGTGTTCCTATCCTTGGAGAGAGCAATGCTTACTTGTTTGTAGTAGATGGAGGTTGGAGGTGATGTTGAAGATATATATTGTTTATAGATTCATAGGTTCATAGATTAGTACTAGGCTAACTGCCCTTGTATGCCATTTTAAGCCTAGCATGTTACCCCACATAAGAATCAAACATTGTGCCCTGTGTCTGTAAGGTAAATACCTATTATGTTAAACTTGTGGATGTGTGGGGGATATTTTTTTTCCAAGCACATCTACTAGCTGGTTTTCATCTTACACAGGTTCACTGTGTACAATACCATTTACAATTAATTCAGTACACATCTGAGTTCTAACTTTGATGTTGCAGAGGTATCAGAGGAAAGCCATATTGTTATCCTTGGCTATGGTTTGACATATTTCCCATAGCTGCTGTGTGATGATTTTACAAGGTGTCTTATTGTCTTTTTCAGGCTGGGGATGTTAGTCTTCCAGTTTGGGATTTACACTTTTGTATTTGTAGACATCAGCCTTGTTCACTTACCTATATACTCAAGGAATGTCAGTCATCCATTAGCATGGTTATGATTTTATTAAGGATCTTATTTTAATCTAATCAGTTACATCTGTGTTTATACATTTGTATAGATATTTATACAGGCAATCAGTCTATACCTTACTATAATAGTTAATGTCCTCTGTGGAAACTGGAGTGTGGAAAATGAATATACCATCCCTTAGCATGGTGAAGTTACAGTAGAAAAATGTATCTTCATTTGACCTATCATTTTTTAAATTCTGTACGTATTACAAATCATGAGTAAATACTTTATATTTGGACTGAAATAATGGAGCCCCTACACATGAGTGGTTGCATTGGTCAATGCTATTTGTGAGGACTAGATCAGGAATATTACAGACACTTGTGGAGTGCTGCAGACATAGTTACATGCCATATGAGTTATCAAAGTCCAGGAATTATTGTGCAACTGAGTTTGGTCTCATGTGATTTACACAATAAATGTCATTAGTGTTGATATCATAGCTGATTTGGTTGTTTTGTTCTACTTTAATTGTTACAGGTACTTATGACTATGCTGTGTGTTGATTATTTTCACAGAAGTGGACATAACTGTTAATAACATTTGGGGTTTCCTAGCCACAGTAAATTGGAGTTACATTAACTCCATAGACTTATGTTGTTTAACCCCTGAATAGGAGGAATTATCTTCAGTTTGGAGAGATAATCCACCTCCTGTGGTTCCCAGAACTTCAAATTGTAGTCTGAATGTGTGGAAGGCATTGTAGCCTTGCAAGCCCAGGTTACTTACTGCAGCCTTGAATCATATGTCTGTGACTGGGCAGACACCCTCCATTTCCACTGTGACAAATGCTGACAAAAAGCACAGTTTCTGATGTAAACTCCTACAGTTTAGCAGCATGACCCATACTTTGTGGTAGTTACATATTTTCACATAGTAACCTCCATTTTGGTGACATTGCCTAATGAAGGCATTATGGATGAGGCACATACCTTAGCCAGAAAACAAAAGCCGAGAGTTGGCAGGTAAAGTCCATGTCTTGCAAAGCAGTGTGGTCTATCCACAATGTCATCCCATACTGAAAGGAACTGAATCCCCTTAGAATGACACCAGACATAACCAATTTTAAATGATTGCTTGTTCTTTATATTGTGTCATCCTAGTTGAGCTTATAATGATGTTCACTCATAGGGACATACATGGCTGAGACACACATTTAGTGAGCTCAGTCATGTCTGTCTCCGTATAATCCCTAGAGATACATCTCAAGTTGTGCATACCAACACTAACTATGATGGATTAATAGTGGGACTTGTGGACAGACTTGATTGCATGTGTGGTGTGACAATTACTTGTAACACACAGCTGACCCTACATTTGTCCTTGTTTAAGCTGGAGTGTGTGGCAGGTGTATGTCTCACTGTACAATCAACTATAAGGGCAGCCTTTGCAATAGATAACCATTGCCTTAGGCATATCCTTCTTGAGACACTGATGCTCCTTTTTTATGTGTATTGTGTGCTTTGGGTTTAGTGTTAGGTGTAGCATGGTTGTGTTTTGGATGTTTCTGCTATTTCTGTAGGTTGCTGGGGACTACCTCTGCCCATGACAGTACTTCATTGATGTTGTAGTGCAGGCCTGATGCATTATCAGCCTAAGTCAATAAATGCATGTAAATTAGGCTATCAGATGAAAAAGTGGGACAATGACAGATTGTAATGTGAGGTGTGATCCTGGTATCTGCATAGTGAATAAGCAAAGGATGGGTGTATGTGGTATTGTGCTATTTTTTGGAGGCTAACATATGTGGTATATAGTAGGAGGGCTATCCAAAATGTGATCTATACTTCTGTTGTGGAGAGATTAGATGTGACATTACTGCTTGTTTAACTGACATTTGGGCAGCTATGTTGATCTGTAAATTACCTGCTCTGCTAGATAGCATCGGCCAATTGTAAGGTAAAATAATTGAATTGTTCTTCTGCATCAATAACTGCAAGGTGTTAATCTCTCTGCACACAAAAACAGCAGAGCAGATAAGACAATGGAACAGTGTTAAAGCTCAAAAGTATACCAGAAACAGTTACCTTACAATATATAGTCCTACTGTACACTCCAGGCACAAGGGTATAGGTGTATTTTCTCACAAATCATGTGTCATGATGTTTACTTATAAACAGGTGAACTGAACTGGATTCATGAAGTGTGAATCCAGTTTATAGTGTGGGCAACACAACTGCAACAGAATAAAAGCCTTAAATGACTATTTGTTCATAAAATTACATAGGCAACAGAGTCAAAAGGAGCGCAGTTTTTTTAAAATGTAATCATAGCAACACAAAGAACATTAACTAATTTTTTATTACATAACTAACAGCAGCAAATGCATATACTGCAGGGTTTTTATGTCATAACAGTGGATGAATAAAATGTGTGTGAAACAGTGTTTCATAGGCTGCTATAGTACACTCTCTGTGGAATGTCTAGAAACAGCTCTGACACACTTACCACCTCTCCCCCCAGTTGACTGCATTGAGACCTGAACCCCTACTTATCTACATACAAAGAGTACAGAACACAATACTTAACACACACACAACAGCACAAGTCTGATTTTAACAGGACTGCAGGTGGTCTTCAAGTAGATGATATCAACAGGCCATTTGGGGACAAGAGGTTGGAGGCCTGCTAGAAATGGATGTTTGTGCAATTCCAAAAACACTGCAAAACCATGCCATTGGAGATGTTGGTTTGGTTTTCACACGTCCACTCTCTTTTATGGACACAGATAGTTGATTACAATGAGAATAGACCCCCTACCTATCTAAATACAGAGACTACAGCACACAGTACTTTACACACACACACCACAGCAAAGGTCTGTTTTTAACAGAACTGCAGGTGCTCTTATAGAAAATGACAGCAGGCCATGTGGGAGGCAAGTGGTTGGAGGCCTGCTAGTAATGGATATTTGTACAAGCACAACACTGCAAAACCATGCCATTAGAGATCTCAGTTTGGGATACATCCTTATACTCTTTTATGGACACGCACACCCAGTTGACTGCAATGAGAATAGAACCCCTACCTATGTAAATACAGAGACAACAGAACACAGTACTTAATGCACTCACCACAGCACAAGTCTGATGTTAACAGGACTGGAAGTGGTCTTATAGTAGACTACATCCCTAGCCCATGTGGGGGAGAAGACGTTGGTGGGCTGCTAGAAATGGATGTTTGTGCAAGCACAAACACAATGCAAAACCATATTATTGGAGATGCCAGTTTGGGATACACACTTGCACTCTCTTTTATTGACCAAGGCACACAATTGACTACAGTGAGAATAGAACCCCTATCTAAGTACAGAGACTACAACATATAGCATTTAATGCACACACCACAGCACAAGTCTAATTTTAACAGGACTGCAGATGGTCTTATAGTAGATGACATCAATAGGCCATATGGGGGAGAAGAGGTTGGAGTCCTCATAGAAATGGATGCTTGTGCAAGCAGAAAAACAATGTAAAACTATGCCATTGGAAATGTCACTTTGGGATACACACTCACTCTTCATTATGGACACACACACACACACACACACACACACACACACACACACACACACACACACACACACACACAGTCTACTGCAGCGAGAACCAAACCTCTAACTATCTAAGTGCACAGACTACAGAGCACAGTGTTTAATGCAAGCGTCATGGCAGAACTATAATTTATGTGATACTGCATGTGAACTTATAGCAGGTGAACTTACAGTAGATGACATCAGAAAACCAAGTGGGCAACAACAGCTTAAGAGGCCTGCATAGGCAAATCACTCCTTAGTGTCATGTGAGGATAGTACTGTAACAGTAGTTTACTGTTTAGAAGTCTAGCTATGTAATAACACAAGTCTTCTTATTGAGCATATTTGGCTGTTTGAGTTTGGGAGTGCAAACCTGTGAGCACCACTAAATGGTCCTGTCCATAAAGGAGCACACAACATTATACATTACACATTTTGTTTTGTGTTTGATATATCTGTTGTAAAATTAAGGCAATGTCAGGGTTGTACCAATTGTCGGTGTGGTTGGTGGTGGGGAAACAAATCGATGGATATTAAATGTATGTATATAAATTTATATTGTGCTCTCAGTTTGCAATATTTACACATATAGTCTTAGGTCAGACAAAGCATCTGGGAAATATAGAATAATAAGAACACAGATCTATATATATATATATATATATATATATATATATATATATATATATATATATATATATATATAATGTAATAGTCACCCATAGCAGAAATCCAATGCATAATGCACTAAGTGTACACGCATGATCATTTGGGTCTTTTATCAGTTTGGACATAGATAAGCAGTGCACAAATGCAAGGCACATTGCTAACATCTGAGGCTTTCTGTTATGCAATATATATGTACTACTATAGCCCACTCCTATCACTACTCCAGACTGGGATTTCCCAATTAGTAAGGGCAATAACTAAATATATCCAGTTTCTGTTGGCAGTCTGACATAAATCTTATCTGAGTTTTTACTGTTTCTGCAATGCTGCACTTCATGCAAACTAGCTAAGCCTTATCCAAACTGTTTTCAACACATGGCGCACCACACAAATGTGGTATTAGAACAAAATAAAGATGAAAACAGTATGGGACATAGAGTAAAGTCTGTTCAAGACACTACTTATTGCTAGTACATCTCCAAAATTTCTACTTATATTAGGATTAGAACTCTTAACAGCAATACAGCTTCAGCAAACAAGATAGCTGCCTTAGTACTTTTGGCCAAAGAAGCAGCTTGTCAGAACAGAACCGGGGTCATTCATCATACAACCACCTACTTAAAAATGCAAACTGCAATGTGTAGCCTCACTTTTTAACTTCTCTCATGAAAGATGTGCCAGTATTTTGATGAGGGGGGGTTGTGTGAATGCTTCACAGCAGTACACAACCAATACATGAATTGGTACAAGTTGTGTAAGTTGTCTGGCATCACTTTTAATATACATATGTGAGTAAGAGATAGATATTAGTCCCTAGGTCCCTAAGTGGCCAGTACATGTGCTATGGCTTGTCTCTTAGCCAAAGCAAGGACATACTGGGAATGTCTACATCTGCCTACAGGAACAGCAGCTGGGGGGGTTCCTCCTCCTAGTCTTCCTGTTATTGTAACTTTGGTGACCTAGGCATTGGTGTGGGATGTATGTCCTTTCCCCTTGCTGATCCTGCTGCAGATGTTTCCCCAGGATCAGACTGCAGAGCATAAAACATACTGTGACTATTTGTGTACATGTGTGGGGATTATACTGCAAGGCTCCACCAGATATACATAGGCAACAGAACCATGACTTCAGAAGCCCAAACACACACTCTATGATGTTTTTAGTTTTTGCATGTGCCTCACTGTGGTGTTCTTCCATGGGTGTGTATGCATTTCTGATGGGTGTCATCATCCATGGTTGTAGGGCATAGCCAGTGTCCCCCAGTAAATGGCCCTGTGGGATGTCCTCCCTAGTGACATGTGGTACAGCTGTGATGTGTGCCAGATATAGGAGCCATGATAACTGCCAGGGTTGCCAGCACACTAATCCCCTGGGCATTGCACATGACTTGGCTGTTGATGGAGTGGTATCCGTTGCAATTAATGTAGATTCTACCATACTCACCAGGTGGTACCTTGATGTGTATATGAGAGCAATCTATGGCACCCAGTACTTCAGGATAGTGTGCTACATGATAGAACTGTTGAATATTGCTGACCCTCTCCTCAGAAGTGAGGGGAAAATATATGTGCTCACTGGCATGTATAAGCATAGCATCTAGGAACTAGTGGAGGATCCTAGATGCTTATGCCTGTGACACACCCATCATGCCCCAAGCTGGTCTTTGAAAAATACCTGTAGTTAATATTCTAAGGGTTACACATACCTTAGTTTCCACTGGGATGGGTTTCCCTCAGTTGGCTCTGGCTCTGAGTTGAGGGCAGCAAAACTCACAGAGTTTTTGTAATTTGTCCCTGTCCACCCTGTAGTGCTATACAATCTCCAGTTCATGTAGCTGCTGGAATGTTACCCTGAGCCTGAATACTCTTCTCCTTCTTGGCCTAGGCCTATTGTCAGCAGCACCAGCAGTACTGACTTCAGCCTCTAGCACATGCAGATGTAGAATAGCAGCAGCAACTCCTAACATTATGTCAGTTAAAATTTCCAAGTCTCTACTCCAATGGTATTGAAGTATTGAGGGAAAATGAGAATGTAATCTACATGGATACTTTACACATTTTTGAACAGGTCTGCCATGTGGGATTAGGTAATTAAGATGCAGTTCACCAGCTTAGACTGTAATTATCATTATTAAAATACTTGCTTGAGTGGTCAGTAGTGCGCTATGCGCAGCTCCACAGAAAGTTGCATAAATAAGGCAAGAATAAGCAAAATTTATTATTTTTATCTCTGTTTTCCTGATACCGCAAAACCATGCAACATAAAATGTAAAAAGTAAGCTTGTACATCTTATACTCACACCCAGGACCCATCAACATTGTTGCCCTACACGTACAGGTGCTGCCACAGGAATAGTTATGTAACAAGCTTTTTATTGCTCCTTTCCCCATTGATCTGATAAGTGCAGCAATGTGCAAGCATATTGACATAAAAAAAGGAAACTGACACATCCCCCGATGTCATCACTCACTGCTGACATCCATTGGAAACATAAACACCATGTAGATCCTTACATGAAGTGAACACCCTACATGATTACTGTTTTTTGTGATTCAATAATTCTACTGATTCTTGGCCTTATTTGCATAATAACAGTGTTGACAATACATTATAATACAGTATTTCAGCATTTTTTACATATTTTAAAGGGCTGCATTGTGTAGAAGTTTATGATTTAGTTGGGGATGGATTGCAAAAGGTTCATTTATGTCAGAGCAGTTAAACTCAGAATTTTTTTTTGGAGACCAATTTTCTAGCATCCACAGGGTGTACTTAGGCCATAATATATGTTGTGCTATCTGTTAAGGTCAGTTCTGTACAACTTTCAATATTTTTCATTGGCCATGTTTCCGTGTAGACTACACTACCATCAAATGCATAGATTCTACATGGCTTCATTTTAGGTTGTTGGATAGCTTAGTCATGTCGGCTTGCTTCATTAGCATAAATTTCAGCTACGTGTGCTGAAATTTGCATTCCATGAAAGGTTCCATATTTGCACGTGAGTGTGTGTGATTGCACATCCCTACACGGAATTTACTAAATCTAAAACTTGCCGTGCTCGGATACACATCACACCATGACTCGCAAACTGTAAAAATGGTTCATTGAATACCCCAGAATAGTTAAAATCTGTCCCTTTTTTTGCTTTTTGACCCCCCCCCCATTACTTTTGGCTTTATCCAGAATTCTTGCGAAAAGAAGTTGAGAGATATTTTGGTCTATTCTTTGTAAAATTTGGGGTACTTTGATAAATTGTTGGGAATAACAGTCACTAAAAAATGACAGACATGAATTTTAGATTTTGCATCCAGCAGAAAATGCGTCATCATGCATCATTAAGAAAATGCTTGGTCAAATTACAAATATGCACAGACATGCACAGACACGCACAGGCACACACACAAGCACACACACACACACACACACACACACACACACACACACACACACACACACACACACACACACACACACACACACAATCACACACACACGCACACACATACATACACACCACACCACACACTACACAAAACTGAAGAGAAACCTTCTATTCAGGCATTGCAAGAATCACAAAAGTGAAAGAAAAATATTCACTCTCATTTGTTTCTCAAACCCAATACCTCCAGATATGCTGGATAGAGGGGTTCCTACCTGAAGGGAAAAAGCTGTTAAGGAAAAGCTGAATGCCATCTACCCAGAGGCTCTTGTTGATACTGCTGCAGTGCTGTTAGCATGGTACATATGAGGTTTTATTCCCAAATGACAGCTAACGTTCTCCTTTCACTTCCTTTATTTCAGAAACTGCTTACTAATGCAAAACTTGATACTTAGCAACCTGATATTTAAAATCTTTTTTTAACATTTTTATTGAATTATCATTTACAACACAGACAAATACATTTATATAAAGCAAAATTAACATGTTCACGGTTACAAACATTATACCTCACATATATTCTTCTGTATGATTTTCATCCATCCAATATTATATAAATTTCTCAGTTCCTGACATGCCTTAAACCTGACTCCTCAAAACATTATTCTGCATATATTGTTCTCAAAATTTCTATTTTTTTCTATGTGATTTGCTTCTACCCTTTTCTAAAAATCCCATTTCCAGTCATTTTTATCTCTGTTGTAAAATTCACTACATCAAATATGGTTGGTTTAGACTTTGATTTCCATTTTCTAGTAATTGTTTTTTTTTTTTTTTTTTTTTTTTTTGGCATCCAACAGAATTAAACTTAACAAGGCTTTAGTACATGCAGACAATTCAGATACTGTATCCCAGCTCAAAAAAAATTTCCTTAGTTACACCCATTTGCTAACCCAAAATTTCTAAGTACATATCTCTCAACTGTCCCCAGGGCTGGCCTTAGCTGAAATGGCACCCTAGGCAAAATAGTACTCCAGCGCCCCTTAAGCCCCACCCACAACAGCACCCCTTAAGCCCCACCCACACCATACTCCTGAAATACCCCTATAAGCCACATCCACATGAAGGTCGCTCCCCAAGAAAGCCACTCCAGTCATTTCCTTAAATTATTTAAATGCACTGGAAGAAGATACCTTGTAATATAGTTAAACTGCAAGTGAAGGAAAGTGGAATTTTTTTTAATAAGCCTGCTTTATCTGTTGCTCCTTCACACATTTTACTGTAAAAGTCATGTCCTCAGAAAATACAAGCCCATGTGCCTTCTTTCAAACAGATGCTCAAGTTAATCTTAACAGTTTAATTTACTATGGGTAGGCGAGCAAGCCTTACAGTTCAGTGAAAGTAGAATAGCAACCTCTCTCCTCCCTGTGTACAGCAGCTTAAACTAGAACAGCACAAACACAGATAGACTTAGCATGAAAACCAGCATTCATAGAAAATGCATCTGACCAGTGGAGGAATAGGTTTACTTTTGGGTCGTTTTCAAAATAGACTCCTTGCACACATTTTAAGGCAATGCATACATGAATTTGTTCTTTTATTCACCTTCCTGATTGTATTAAATTATATTCCTTGTATAATACAGCACCACTTGTTAGAATGTGTTTTAAAATTTGTAGTTTTAAACATTTTAATAAGCAATGAAACAAAGTATAAACCAATAACAAAATTACCCATTTCAGAAAATTTCAACCATAAAAGGCAACCAACCAAGACTTCTGTCATGACAATCCACCAATATCACTCGAGACACAGTCTCTACAGAAGTAAAATCATTGGAATAATTCCACATTAAAAGATATCTGTAACTAATGAAGAGGTTGCTACTGGCAAACAACTTTACACCTCAACGTTTCATCTACAAATTCAGTGCCTGTTGCCCTTGCATTAATCTATATTACATTAAAAAATTTGGTAAACTGGTAATATTGCAATAGGAAATGACTAAAACCGACAAGTTCATAGTTACTAGGCATCTCATACAAAAGGAGGAAACTCAGGAGTGTAGAACCCCTATTCCTCCTTGTAATGCACCAAATAATCCGCAATCATATGGGTACTGCGATATCAGCACTTCATCTACATGGTGTGGGAGTAGACTCCACAGCCTTCTGCACCAAAGGCAATTATGCTACTAACACTGCTTTCAAATTCTACAACAATATGCCATTTCATAAAACAGTTGCACATTGAAAACGGGACTTAGCATGAGCAGCAGTAAACTTTCCTTTGAAACGTAATCCCTTGAAAATACACCGAAACTCAGTCCCTTGAAAATGCACTGAAAACTCCATTCCCTTAAATGCACTGAAACACAAACTCCTTTCTGTCAGCAGTCGGGTAGGTGGTGTAAAGCAATGGTTCCGAAACCTTTATGGACCAAGACCCACTGTTGAAAATGGTAATTTTCATGACCCATTACTCACATCAGTATGTGTAGCACTCCTGGTCCTCCTTAAAAGAGAGGACGCCGGCACCATGGAGTGTTTTTCCGGGATTTAAAGAGGCCATGTAAACTACTCTCACTTTATTAGCAGAGAAAATCATGGTCAAATGGGACCCTAGGCAGTGTAATAGATTGAGGAGGCCTCCTGAGCAGCCTCTCTTGCAGCAGCCCCCTCCCCAGCCATACCAGTGTTTTGTTACTTGGCTATTTCTCCCTAGTTACTATGAACAATGTTCAAACCTCAGTGTGTATACAATTAGGTATTTTCTGCCATTGAAACAGCATTAAAACCTACATTCAAATGAAATGCATCTGGAAAGTGGAGAATTAAGTTTACCTTTGGGCTATTTTCAAATTACAGGCTCCTTGAACACAGTTTTATGGCCATGCATTCATGTATGTGTTCTTTGATTCACCTTCCTGATTGTAATAAATTATATTCCTAGTATAATACAGTACCAGTTGTTAGTATGTTTTAAATTTGTAATTTTGAATATTTTTCCAGCAAACAATGAAAAAATTTGACCCAATAATGACAAAACTGCCCATTTCAGAACATTTTAACCATAAAAGGCCACTCAAACTTGTCATTACAATCCACCAGTATCAATCAATACGTAAGGACAATTGCGGTGGTGCAGCGGTTATCGTCGTCACCTCACAGCAAGAGGTTCTCCTTTTCGATGCTTGGCTGGGGTGCCTTCTGTGCGGAGTCTGCATGTCCTTCCTGTGGTCGTGTGGATTTCCTCCGGGTGCTCCGGTTTCCTCCCACAAACCACAAATCTGCCTACTGCCATCTCTTATTTGTGAAATACTGGCCTTCACATTGAATTAAAATTTAAATGTACACACATGTTAAAGCTCTGGTAATGACAGTTATTTTTTTTTAAGTGGTTTTGTCTCCTTTTTAAGTAGAAGCCATAAACCATCTTCAAAAATGTCTGATAGAGCAATCATAAACACCAAAGTACATTTTCTGCAAAGCTAAATGCCTTCTCTGTCAGTGCTGACAAGGTCACTACATATGTACAATGAGAAGAAAGGGAACTGAAAAGAATGCAAAGCCTGGAAGAGAATACCATCACTGTCAACAACTAACAAGACAAATTGCAAACAAAATTTGTAAAATGTTAAAGATATTACTATTGTTTTTAATACACTGCATATTTCTCAAGTCTGAGGTGAGACATCTAGGGAGACACACTTTTATATTTACTTTGATTAGGCACTGTACAAAACTTCTACACTGGCTGCAGTCACTCCAGTAACAGGATTTTTTTTAAAATAGATCAAAACTGCAAGGCTTAAAACTACCAATATTACAAAACGTAACCATGCCTTCTCAATATTTTTGAACTGCATGCACCTCCCCACACATTTGTGGTAGCATGCTTTCTGTATAAATGACAATAGAAGACTGCAGTGCAACAGAACAACTGCAAAACAGGGCAGCACACAAAAAATCATTACTACTTCTATAAACCAGTCAAATAAATTAAACTTCTATTATTTTCATTCATGCTAAATGTCAGCATCTGAAATGCCAACATGTAATGCAATTGCATTAAAATATCCCATTCCAATACACAGGAGCTACCTATTGGCTTAGCCTTATAGGTCAACGGGCTGGCAAAAAGGAGTTTCTGGAAAACAGCAGTCAGGAAAGGTAACAGGCTTAACCAGATGCACGTATAGATTTCATCCCTGTCAGATATTAAATCTTAATCAGGCCAGAAATCTCAAGAGTCTGATCCTTGGAAAGAAGACACTTTCCCCTTTGGAAAAATTAATATGGCAATAAGAGTTCACATAACCCAAGGATGACATTATAGACTAAAGACAGGGAGTTTTCTAAAGTATACATTAATAAGGGACTTTGGTTCAGAGGCTGACAAAGGAAATATAACAGCAATGAACAGTTTTTTTTATAACCGATTACTAGGGCTAATAAAGAAAGCATGAATAAGTGAGGTTATAATTAATCAGCAAGTTTAGTATATTTTGTACCTGGAAGATAGTGATTTAAACATGAATTAAAGACACTCTCCAGAGATTTACGCAAATGTACAGAAGAGTCTTAATAGAAAGAAGTGCCTACCTACACACCGACACATAGTGAATAACACATATGCCAGACTGATTTGGTTTACTCTCAGGTTGTGTCGAACGCAACATATACACACGTATAAAAAGAACTAAGATACGAGTCGTATCTGTACTGTGAACACCTTTTATTCCTGCCATCTGTGCCCTAATATATATAATATATATAAACAGAATTACACACGCATGCAAACACTTACCTTTTTTCTAAAGCAAACTGCCACGTGGATTTAACCCCCGACCCGACTTCACGGAACTGCTATCTTAAAATTTGCGCGCGACTGAAAATTGTATTTACTTCCAAGCTGGCGTAAGCACGCATGATTCTCATCACAGGAGAAGATGCTAATAGGGCAATTGACCTGCTGCAGCTGTAAAAGTGGGAGGGCGCTCACCCCCCCATGGTTCTGACGCCCTTGTATTTTTTTTCATTGGTTTAGTTAGTGCATTCTTTCTTCCCGCCACTTGCTGCAGGCACTGGGAAGAAAGAATGCACTAATTAAACTAAACAAATAAATAAGCCAAAATTGCGCCCTTTAAAATGCCGGCCTGTACGGCGCCCTAGGTGGTCGCCTAGTTCGCCTATGCCTAAGGCCGGCCCTGACTGTCCCTGATTTTTAAGGATGTCCCTGATTTTGACTCACATCTTAGCTCTGTCCCTCCTAAGCCCTCCTAAAACTGGTGAGCTTTGAAGTAAAGATGTTGACTTAAACGGAATTAATAATAAAAATTTATTAGAGTTATAGACTTATTTTACTTCACAAATTGTATATTAATTCATATTCTCCTATTCTGTCAATGTCTCAAGTTAATAGTACTAATATTTTAAAAGTGTTCCTGATTCTCCCTGATTATTTCTGGATTTGTGTCTCATTCTTGTGAGATTTGTCCCTGATTGATTGAGAACTATGAGTACTTTGTAGGGAATTTTTAAAGTCTGCAAACTCATTACACTCCCAAAACATATATTCTTAGTTACCTGTTTAAAGTCTACCTGATTGCTTCTGTTTCTTGAACTAAGAAGTTGAGACAGCAGAAAGAGTTGCAAAAGCAAATGGGAGCTGTAATAATCAGGATCGGAAGGCTCTCAAGAGAGTTGCAAGGTCAGCAGAAAGAATCATTGGCACCCCCTTACTCCTCTGGAAGATCTACACAAATGCCAGTGCATAGACAGGGCCAAAAAGATTTCCAGTGATCCAACAGATCTTGCCAATGGTCTGTATGCTCGCCTATCCTCTGGCAGGAAATACAGAAGTCTGCATTGTAAGACCACCAGACTAAAAAACAGTTTCTTTCCGCTCTCCGTTAACTGTTGAACTCTTTGGAAAAACAAACCATGACATCTGTTACATAACTAGCCTATCAAGGGGCTTATTTTATGGATGGGCAATAACTAAGTGCAATACTAAGGTGGCTCACCTACACACTGAAGGACTGTAAAGTGCAATATACAAACTGTGCAATAATTCAGTCTAATCATAGATATGCTGCTATTGTTTCAATTTTACTTTGACAATATTACCTTCATATTGTTCTTTGTCTTCCTTGTCTCCTGTTCTGGGATGGGTGTGGGTCACTGCTGTCCTACTTTACTTACAAATTGCTACTTATTACATTTCTACTGTGATATTTTATTAATTTTTCTCTATCTATATGTCCAACTGTTTCCTGCATTGAGAATGAAGCATTGTAATTCCGTTCAGCTACACTGCTGTGTAGTTCTGAATGACGATAAAGTTTTCTTTGACTTTGACTTTTTGACTTTAAAAAGGTTCCCTTGTATGATTCTGCCAGCACTGAGCTGAGATACTTTTCTGGGCCATTATTTTTGAATCTATTCATTCACTTGATCTCAAGCAGATATCTGAAGTGTACAGTCATACAATGTGTGTGTGTGTGTGTGTGTGTGTGTGTGTGTGTGTGTGTGTGTGTGTGTGTGTGTGTGTGTGTGTGTGTGTGTGTGTGTGTGTGTGTGTGTGTGTGTGTGTTTGTCTGTGTATGTGCATGCGTAAAGGCTGTCCTTATTTTTTTTCATTTTTGCATCTTGTTCCTCATAAAATGAGTGGCTTTCTGGTAAAATGTGGACTTTTGTAGTCACTAAATAATGATAAACGAGTTTCAGACTCTAAACCCTTAGAAAATGCAAGCTATCACAAAACCTGCTATGACAGCAACCTTATAAGTGTGTAATACCAATATTTAAAATCCGTTCCTGATTTTGGGTGTTTCTCTTAGATTTTTGAGCTAAGAGGTTGGGGGGAGGGGCATGGTGCATGTAATGTGTTGCACTGCATGTTTTTACAGCAGTGAACTGAAATACACTTCTCTGTTATTATTTATGTATTTGTTTATTCATTTTATCACAAGCAAACATCTGGTTTGTATGCAGTCATACTAGGTGCAGTAACTGCTATTCACATCTGTGTATGCATATGAATGCTTGATTGTTGCATCCCAGAGTCGTCACCGTGTCAGCGAAGGAACCAATTGTTGTTAAGCAGGAGTGTCATCATATCATCTTTGTCCTTTTGGTATGATCTTTGGTTTCCTTGTTTTTTTGGAATGATGACTGTGTGTTTATTATTTGGCTGTGAATAAACTGGACCATGAAGTCTACATGTTTAATGTTAATATTTTATCTATGAAAACATTTTTAATTTAGCTTTTTTTTTCAGGCATGGGTATAAAATACACTGTGTCTGGGCTACAGTAGTTTGCTTCGCATTAAGTTGTTAATCAGCTGCTGCCTGTCATGCAGGGTTTGCTTTCCTCCACCTTTATTTGCCTTCTGTGTGACTCAAATCCCTTATGCAGACAGTGTTCTTGGGCTGTTTGTGAAAAGGGACATGCATCTAATGGGCTGTCCTAGGTTCTTAGCAGGTATGTTACACATTTGTCTTGAATTCTTGCACCTATCACCATAGCTGGCCTTAGGCATAGGCCAACTAGGTGGCCGCCTAGGGCCCCACTCTAGCAAGGACACTTTTCCAGTATTTATTTGGTGTAGGTAGACCAGGATGGGGACACTGAATGGTGTTGGGAGGGCACCATGGAGCCCTTTTGCCTAGGGCACCAGTTGACCTAAGGCTTCTCCTGCCTATCACATAGCCTCTAATTAGTACTTCACTAGATGCTGTTTGACAATGAAAGTTTAATGGGTTATCAGATGCATTTTCAATCCATTTGAGTGCCAAGGGAATGGTGGTTTGCTGCTGCTCATGCTAAGTATGATTTTAGTGGGATGATTTTGTTTTGTTCATCAAATGTCTGTCAGTGTTTTTACTGTGAAATTTGAAATAAGTTTTAAACTAAATCCAAATCTGTGGAAACAGTGTAAAAGTGAAGAAGACAATAGTTACTGCAACACTTATATTCACTAGATAAACTGATGCTGCTCATCATGGGAACTCTCACCTGGTTTACTTACAAGAATTGTATGCACACTGCAGAACATTTATATGATTTAATACTCATACTTTTGCAATATATGTATCAAGTGAGGGCTTGTGATATGTAATTTTGTATTCTGCTGTTATTCATTTGCAAATATAGTAGCAATTGCCATAACACCTTTAAAATGTTAAATATCAAGACCTTCTTGGTAGAGGATTTCAAGTAACCAATTATTAAGTGCCTCAGTCACATTTCTAAAAATGAATATGCTCAACATTATAGACTTCAGTAATGGCAGTGAGCAAGAGCAAATTGTAAAACTATCTGCTATGGGCTCTAATATCCTTAATAAGGCCCTTACCAACCAAGCCCCTGCTTGCACCCCAATGAGGATCTCTTCATGCCTGGTTGAACCCTGATCACAAGTCAGTCATCTTCTCTGTCTGGCCTAATGGTACCACTCCACCACCAAATAAGACCATCTTCAGAGACTTCACCATGGTAAACTTACTTCAGCTTGTAAGAGGACCAATGAAAAATTCCTGCAATCTCCTGCAAATGGCTGCCTGAGAGGGCTGTTGCATTCACCTCCGACTTTTACCAGCATCTAAATAGCTGTGCAGAAAAGTCTGTACCCATCCTTCCTAAATATAATTATACATTCTAGATTAAACCTCTTTTGTGGTCAGTACCCATCCTCCCTAAATACTGTCCTCCCTAAATATAATTATACATTCAGGACTAGATCTCTTTTGTGGTCTATACTTGCCCTCCCTAAACTTAATAATACAGTCAGGACTAAACCTCTTTTGTGGTCTGTACCCATCCTCCTTAAATATAATTATACTTCAGGACTAAACTTCTTTTGTGGTCTGTACCCATCCTCCTTAAATATAATTATACTTCAGGACTAAACTTCTTTTGTGGTCTGTACCCATCCTTCCATTATACATTCAGGACTAAACCTTTTTTGTGGTCTGTACCGATTCTCCCTAAATATAATTGATTCAGTATTAAATCTGTTTTGTGGTCTGTACCCATCCTCCCTAAATATAACTATACATTCAAGACTAAACCTCTTTTGTGGTCTGTTCCTGTCCTCACTAAATATAATTATATGTTCAGGACTAAATCTGTTTTGTGGTCTGTACCCATTGTCCCTAAATATAATTATCCATTCATGACTAAACCTCTTTTGTCATCTGTACCCATCCCCCCTAAATATAATTATACATTCAGGACTAAACCTCTTCTGTGTAACTCCCATATTACTAAACTAACTCAAAAAGTAAAACTTAAATTTTTTAAGAAATCCTACCCCTCTTATCTTAGGAAACTCTGAAATATGCTGGCAAGGGACCTATGAGTACTAATAGAAAATGTAAAGCAGAATACAAGCTTAAGGACTCTTTGGATACCAAAGAAAACTTCAAGTCTTTCTTCAGTTGTATCAGAAAATTAAGGAATAATGTCTAAAAATGTATTAAACTTCTCTGTAATGATATCAAATATTCTAGTCCCAACTATACAGCCAGTATATTAGGAGGCACATTCAGTGTTAACTTTACCCCAGTTGCCATCATTGTTGCCCCTATTATCCCTGAAAAATTAGTGTCCCCTGAAATTGCTTTGGACTAAGTCTTAAAATCCACATCAAAGGCTTAAAATAACACTACTATGCAGTCAGACAACACACCAGGCTGCATTGGAATCAGTACAAGGTATATACTATCAAAGCTTTTATTTTAAACTGTTGAACCTCAGCCATCGGGGCTTATGCTGAATGCCTAGACAGCAGAGACTGTGACCCCCTACACAAGGGTACCCCATCTACAGACAAGGATAATTAGAAACCCATTAGCCTCACCAACCATAAATGCAAACCCATGGAACATATCATAGAATTCATTTGATCTAGAGACCTATTCAGACTGGTTTTGTGAAAGACAAGTCAGTTCTCCTGAACCTAGTAAGCTTCTTTGAAAATGTTGCAGAGGTTGTGGACAGTGATCACTCAGAGCACACTGCTAACCTTAACATAGCCTAGGCTTTT
Organism: Protopterus annectens; assembly: GCF_019279795.1. Taxonomy (NCBI): domain Eukaryota; kingdom Metazoa; phylum Chordata; order Ceratodontiformes; family Protopteridae; genus Protopterus; species Protopterus annectens. Next base: position 1,721,190,547 of record NC_056733.1, on the reverse strand, counting down.
AATACTAGACCCCCATGCTGGTATTGGTAAAACATTATCCAAACAATGCAAACTCCTATACTCTCTGTTGGAATGTAGATTTACTATCTGACAAATTGCAGGCTGTGAAAGTCTCTAGTAATCTCTCTAAATTTAAAGTTGTAACTAGTGTGGTATCTAAGTGATCAGCACTGGGTCCTTTGCTGTTTGGCATTTATTTTGTTGACATTCAGTCCAATATATTGCACTTATGATTGACCAAGTTTGCAGATGACTGCAACCTGTCCACTGTTTTCTGCTCAACCACTGATACTAAACTGTACCAGCAAGGGCTGGAGTATACACATACCTGGTGTACTGCAAGTGATCTGAAGTTACATGCAAAAAGAGTGTAGTGTGGTAACATTCAGCAAAAAAAAAAAAAAAAAGTTCCCACCTCCTATGTTATAAATTGTACTCCTTCTCAGATAAACCTGGTGATAAGTGGCACAGCATGTAGCACACTTGATTCTGCTGTGGGGAAATCAGAAGGGAAAGGGTTCTATTCCTATTCCATATAAATGGATTAATTTTTCAAATTGCTGACACTGCTGTGCAGCATTAAGTGGTGCTGCATTCCTCAGTGTGCTCCTTCGAATGAGACATTAAACTGTGGTCCCATCTGGTTGAGTCTGTTGTAGATCAGGTTGATATAAAATAGACCATGGCTCTTATTTAAAAAAAAAAAAAAGAGCTGGAGACATTTCCATTTGTCTGGCCGAATCTCCCCTAGTAGTATAAATACTACTTTGAGTCTCACTAAAAAGAGGCCACTAGCCTTGTGGGACTAACCCACACAACAATGTAAAAATAAATAAGAGACCCGGATACTTAAGTGGAAATTTGTTTCTCATTTGATCATCATGTTCACACTATAGTCAGAAATTCTTATTTGGCTCATTTAATTTCCAAGGAAATGTATTTCCTATTTGGAAACCAGGTGGGTGGACTTTTCCAAAGACACTTTTCAGCCAGATTTATGAGTTTGAATATCTTCAAGATCTAAAAAAGTCATTCTGACATTGTGTTCTACTGTTATCAGTCTCATCATTAAATATTGTGCTCTATTTTGTATGTGCAAATAAAACAATATATTGCATGCCTATACATTCCCCAGAGATACCTAACAACCAACTAAAGGCCTCAAATCATTCAGCTATCCTGAGAGATTAGCCCAGTTCTTCTTACAATCAATAGCATACAGGGTGCTCTGTGTTGAGTTGTGCTGCCCTCCTAGCACCATAAACTATCCATTTATATTTCAACTTTTCTTTCTTTGTAAAGCTAGTGGCTCTACAAACACCTGCACTATGGAGATAAATGTACAGCAACAAATGAGCAAGACTCGCTGTTGAGATAAGTTGTAATCTCAATGCATTTCCACTTGATGGAATGAGTTATCACTACAGATTGAACAAAGGGCTACTTTTGCTAACTTTAAGGCTAGTCTTGATGACTGGATGGGTAAACAAATTTATACCAGCATTATCGTTCACAGCTCTCCTTGATTTGGAAAGTTATTAAGCGTTTGAAAAAGGAGTTACTAAGTTTTAAGTCTGTCTGTTGCATATGGCTAGGCACCTTCTAGTCCTTTTAATTGCATGCCTAGTATTGTTCATATATTCTTATGTTACTAAGGCTACATCGTGATGCATTTCTTAACACATCGTGTCCCATCCTTGCAAATTGTTTAATATCACAATACAAATCAAAGAGTCTGAATACAGCTGTGGTAGGTTTTCACACTTTATGGAAGAATTTCACAATAATAAAATAATGTTTTCTGTATGATAACTATAATTCTACTAGCTGTCCTCATTTTTTTTTTCAAAATAAAGAACAAAAACTGGAGTACTGGGTGCTTCTGTACCTAAAAATTCAATCATTTCTATGAATCTGGTATTTTGTATCTGATTACCTAGACCGTATATATATATATATATATATATATATATATATATATATATATATATATTTTTTTTTTTGAACATGCAATAGCAATACCTTTCTTTACCATCAAGTGATGATAACTTCCCTAAATCAGACTTAAGAGCTCTACAGCAGAGGCTGCTGAGTCTTACTACACACGTGATGTCCTCTACTTTCTGCTATAGAACTTGACCTGCACTTACTAAATGATGTCTGTCCAGTGTTGCTCACCATGAAAATTGTTAACAATGATATCAATGAAACAAATGAGAAAAACATTTTAAAAAGAAATCTTACTTAAAACCCTTACTCCAAGGAACCTTGAACATTGTGCCACAGAAACTAGACAGTATATCAGTGTATTTCTGTTACTGATAAAGCTTTAACACACATCACTGCTAAGGGTTAGTTAAACTATGCTGTCAGGAAAGTGCTACAATGCCAGTGATCATGCCCCCACCCCATCGCTGCAAGCAGTAGGCATTTGGTAAATAAATTATGCTAAGCATGCTGAGGTAGGATAAAGAACAAGAATTTTTACAAGTTATTTGAGGTGTGCTGTATTAATAATAATATTGTTATTATAGTATTAGCATTAGTAACTCATGAAAAATAGGCAATAGGACATAAAGCAAGGTGGCATCTGCATAATGAGATGATATACTGGCTACCATCAATGAAAACATCATAGTGGGTGTACACAGTTTCATTTAATTAACAGTGTTTAACAGATATTAAGAAAAATATGACTAGTTTTACATAGCATTAATAAAGCAAAATACTTCCGCGGTGGTGCAGCAGTAGCATTGTTACCTCACAGCAAGGGGTTCTCCCATTCGATTCTCAGCGTGGGTTGGGAGTGCCTTCTGTGTGGAGTCTGCATGTCCTCCCTGCAGTCGAGTGGGCATTTGAAAGACATGCATTGAATGGATATGCCTTTGTTGAAGGGTGGGCATCGGGCTGGCAACTCGACACCATAAAAAAACAACTGCCAATCATTAGCAGACCAGAGTTCCACTGTGGCGACCCCTATCCTGGAAAAGCCGAAAGATCATCAATAATAAAGCAAAATGGATTTGATATTGTCTTGACAGGAGCTCAATATAAGTAGTTTGTATTAGAAGATACTTGTAGAAATAATTATATGAAACAAATATAAACACTAATATAAGCATTTGTTTGAGAAATACTGTATTGATATTAACAGTACACTAATATTGTTCTCAGTGTCCCACAAATGCTAAGTCTTGTGTGAGGTACCAAGATGCCATCTAAAAGCTGGCCTGATATGTTTTCCATTCACTTTGAAACAGAATGATATATACAGACTTGATATCATTAAGGAGGGTTTGCAAAAGCTTATGGAAATATGCAATATTTACCACATTTTATAAATGCAGAAATGGAGCTTGATAGTGTCATTTTGGATGTGGCACATGCAGGCATTTAATGTAAAATCTGACAATAAAACATGACGGCAAATGTAAAGAATTCCAGAGTTATAGATGGTTGCTTGGCATAATGGTTATGACTATTAGCAATATTTCCATAGATGCATTAATTTATATATACTTATTTACTGTTTTTGTTGACTGGGGTAGTCAGAATGGGCTGTGATGGCCCATTTTCAGTGGTGACCTGGAGAGAAAAACTCTGGTTACAAAGCTGGCAGTTTTATACAACAGAAAAGAATGTTAAGCTTAAAGTTACAATATGGACACTCTTTTATCTAGTATAGCTAACTTTCAGTTATTGTATCATCAGTAATACATAGAGTCATTACATATCAGTACATGATAAGTTGTCATTTACACTGAAGTTTAAAATGTAATTTCCAATTTTATATTTATGAGTAGAAGAAATATGACAGATGAGGTGTTGGAGACAGAAGAAAGCTGAGAGGAGGTGAGGAGTATGTCAGTAGTAAGTATATTTGTCAAATAATATAGAAAGAAGGAAAATTGTAGAGAAGTTGGGGTAGATGTACAAGGTAGTGATTATAAGTTGGAAATTTGATGGAAGGAAATAAATTGTCATGGGGTCAGTGGAGACAGTTGAACTGGTAGTAAGTGCAAAGTGATAGAAGTCAATAACAGATTATATTGAGAATTTGCTTTGTTGTGGTATAGAGTGGTAAAATAGGTGTATAAGGGCCAAGGTAATCTACCTGGGGAGGTGCGAGACCAGAGAAAAGTGTTTTTATAGTGTTGTTTTAGCAAGTTTTTGAAAATGGATAAGCTGTTTTGTTGTCTAATGTTGGTAGGGATATAATTCCAGATGCTGATGACTGATACAGATTAGCGCACTGCGGGAGATATGTAGATGCTATTGGCTATTTTTTTTTTAAATTGCTAGTTAAAAATTGTTCACTATGATGTAGGAGTCCAGTTTTACTGTGGGTTTTCTGTATAACTTGCTATACTTGAACATCATATTTTAGGTGGTTATCAATAATGGCATCACATAAGTTTGATCACAGTGTTATTTGATGTGGTGATGCAAAAGTTATTTTGGCATAGGTTACAGATTTTGGTGTGAAAACAGTAACTTGGTTTTCTTAGCATTCAACAGGAGATGAGAATTGTTGAGCCAGGTTTCTATAGAAGAAAAAGCTTTTTGGGTCTGTGAGCCACTAAGATGTAACTATCCGTGTAGCATCATCAGCATATTGAATGACAGCTTTGTCATTAGTAGTAGTGTAGAGATCATTAATGAAATGTTAAAGAGTATGAGGGCCAGGACTGAGCCTTGTGGCACTCCAGCCATGGTGGGCAAGAATAGTTATTGTTCTGCCATTTTACTCCTTTTATCCTATTAGGGAGGCAGCTGTGAAACCTGGAAAGGGAATGGGTGTCAAGGTGTAGTGAAGATAGTCTAAGAGAAGAACCTGATGGGATACAGTATCAAATGCCTCAGATATGTCAAGGAACTAAAGAATAAAATTTCCAGAGTCCCTTTGGAAGTTTATATGATGGGTGAAATGATGGTTAAAATAAAGAAATGCTGAGCAGAAGAGAGGAAGTTATTATCTGTTAAGTGTTTCAGACATCGGGGCTATATACACTTTTTGAGGATTTTTGATTCTGGGAAAAGAATTGCTATAGGAAGGCAGTTGCATAATTTGCGGAGTCTCTTCCTTTTGTATAAAGAAGTAATTAGTGACTGTTTCCAGATAATAGGCACAAAGATAGCTTTCTTGGCCAGATCTGTCTCCAGAGGGAGAGGGAGAGGTATAGTAGATGCTGTTTGCCAGCTTTCATTGTTTCTATGAATGTATCTTTGTTAAATTGAGTTACATTATAGACAGTGTTATAGTTGGCAGTCTTTTAAGAAATATTGGAAGGCGGTCACTCATAGACTTTGGCTGGTTACCAGAGGAGGTACTTTTACTTGGGTCAGATGTGAGAGTCTAGTCTAGAATAAAAAAATCTGTTGCAGTGTTTGCTGTTCCTGGTTGGATAGGCATTAAGTTATAAGATACTGATATACTGCAAAAGTAGTGTGGCCTAAAAGTGAACAAATGCTGACATCTTAAACACAGCCTTATCAAACTTAATTTTGCCACTGATATTTTCCATCTAGCGTATACATTTTTTTTATAGTTTTATATGAAAGCACCAGTCTAGCTGCTATTACAGGGCATTTTAAGCCTTGCCAATTTCTCTTTAGGTGCTTAAGTTAACCTATCCCATTTAGTGTTAAATTGGCCTTATCCATCTCATTGTCAATAATTGTATATTACCTCTATAAGTATAACTGGAATCATATCATGGATAAATTGGGCTCCTATTATATAATTGAAAGCATGAAACAGCAAAATAGCAAAATGGTATATAAGCGATTTCTTTCCTTGGGAAATAAATCACTTGGTCGCCTCCGTTACTTTGCTGTTTTCCTCACTGTAGTGGGATCTTGAAATTGGTATATTTAAGTAGGGGGAGTGTGGGTGGTAAATACTTGTTTGATATGGAGATCATTGAATACTACTGAATGATAAACTGACCCCTGGATTCAGCAAGCTCTGCATGGAATGCAGGAATAGTGCAAGAGCTGCTGCAGGCAATATGGCCAATGAGCGATCAAGGAACGAGATCCAGGGACCTGCACGAGCCCTCCTACACTATTCCTGCACGGACACCCCTGCTATATGGTAATTACCTCATTTGCTGATGAAAACCATGCAAATTAGGTGAATTAGCTATCCAGGAAGCAGTCAGGCGTCTGTGCAGGGATAGTGTATCCTGCAGAAATGTATTCAGTTACTAACCAAATACATTTCTGCAAATTACAAAGCGGAGGCATGACAGCTCCAAAGAAAGCATGTGTTCAATGTAGTAGGCATGCCAATGGGCAAATATATGGCCATTGGCATGAAAAATAGTTGCAAAATTATAAAAAATAACTTTTTTTGGCCGATTTCAGTCTTTTAAGCGTGGGGCAGTGGTGCGCAAATGAGATTGGCTCAAAAATAAGAAAAAAAGTTGGAAATAAGCTTTTAAACCCAAATCAGCATTTTTCCATAATAGTCAATGGCATGCATAAGACAACAATACCAGGGAATAGTGGTTGCTAAGGGAGAAGGCTGAGTGTGAGTGTGGTAACTATGAATTTGCATTCTGTTTTATGCAAATGAGGGGACTGATACTGAATCACAGATTTCCTCTCAGTGTTAGCTTGCACCCAACCATGTAGGTGCAGCAAGACCATTGTATAAGTATAAGAGGTAGATGGCACCATAAAGGGGAGTGTCATGCATGCTGCAAGCTTATTGAAGCTGTGTGGCCCGTGTTTGTTCTTAGCTAAGCACAGCTAAGGAAGGAGGTGTGTCTGAAGTTGCCTAGCAGTGTTTACATTGCCTAAATGGGTATGCGTGCCACGTACTGGATTTTAGAAAAAGAAAAAAAAAACAGGAAATAGCAGCTCTGCTCACATCTGAGCACTGGGTATGTGCGCCATGCCTCGGGGCTTAAACGGGAAGGCAATGGGAAGGGAAAACAGCAGTAGGAAGGCAATCAAGGAGAACTAGCATAGCTGGCAGGTGAAGCTAATTACAAATGGAACAGCAGCCTAGCGTACTACTATAAACTACGCAAACACCTTCCAGTCTGGTTTTTCCCACAAACTCTACACCACTGGTGTACACAGACAAGGAAATTTTACCTGACAAATCTAACAAAATGTTAGGGGCTGCTGTTTCTCTCATAAATCAATATGTGAAAGAGGCTGAGGGTGATGAGGATGTGAATGCTGATGACCAACCCACAGTGAGGAGAAGGAGAAGAGTGTACAGACCCAGGGTAACCTACCAGGGGCTACATGAGCTGGAGATAGTGGAAAGCTATAGGGTGGACAAGGACCTCCTACAGCAAATTGTTGAGCTGTGCTGCCACGCCTCACACACAGAACCAACAGAGTGGAACCCATCCTAGTGGATACCAAGGTATGTGTAGGCTTAAAAATACTAGCCACAGGTACCTTCCAAAGGGAAACTGGGGATACCATGGGGATCTCACAGGCATCAGCATCCAATATACTCCACCAGTTCCTGGATGCCATCTCAGCACATGCCGGTGAGCACATATATTTCCTCAATGCCTGTGAGGCGTTGACCAGCAATATGCATCTCTTCCACCAAAGAGCAGACTACCCTGAGGTAGTGGGTGCTATAGACTGCACACATAAACACATCAAAGCACCACCTGGAGAACAGGGTAGGGTCTACATAAACCACAAGAGCTTACCCTCCATCAACTGCCAGGTCGTGTGCGATGCCCAGGACATTATCTTAAATGTGTGTGTTGGCAGCCATGGAACCTATCACAACTCCCACATCTGGCATATGACACAGCTGTACCAGTTATTTGCCAGTAGGTACATCCTATATGCTGGTAACCCACTAGAGCCGTGGCTGATGATACCCATCAGAAATGCACACACCCCCAAACAAGAACTCCATAATGAGGCACATGCACAAACCAGAATCATAATAGAGTGTGTGTTTGGGATGCTCAATTCATGGTTCTGCTGCCTGGACATATCCAGTAGAGCCTTGCAGTACTCTCCATCTACATGTACATAAATGTTCATAGCATGTGCCATGTTACACAATATGATCATGCAGAAACAGCTGCAGCAGGAACAGCACAGAGCAAGGCCATCACAGGCACAGAGGGACTCGGAGGAAGAACAACCTGAACCTACCCATGTAGGCAGAAGGAGGTGTGGCCAGTATGCCCAGGCTTTGGCAAAGAAGCAATGCCTAGCACATACAGCGGCATGGTAGGGACCCAGAGAATGACACTTCTCTCTGACTTGAACATACAGTAAAAGGGATGGCAAACATGACACTACCTGTGCTTTACCATGTAAATGGAGTGTACTATGTGCATCCGACATAGTCAGCCCTCCAGCACTATCCTCAATACTGGCAAAGCCACAAGGTAAGTCACTCTTGCTATCAGTTGCTGAATGGAGTAGTATGTTCTGATAGTTGTATCTATGGTATGGACATGAGCATGCAAGGGAATCGGGTGGCTGAATGGGATGGCAGCAGATAGTGGAACCCTATATGGGCAGCATGAACTCCATAACAAATACTGGTGTCAACATACCAGGCAGTACTAGACAAGTTGACAAATCCCACTGCAGTACATGTGGTGGCCCAAATGTGTGTTCATAGGACACACACACACATGCATGTCAGTGAGGCTCACATACCCAACACCAGCCTCAGCCAGCAGGACACGTGTAGATGACCATAAAGAAAGGCTGGGCTAAGGCCTCAAATTGATAGAAATGGTGAACAGCCCCCCTCCAGACCTACAGAGACAGACTACAACAGGTCTGGCAGTTGTATATTAGTTCTGAAGGGTAACAGCTACAAACAAATGCAATTTGAGGGTCATGCTCCTCAACGCTAGAAGTCTAAATCTCAAAATGCACTTACTCGAAGTACTCCTTAAAATGGAGAACATCGACATTTGTGCTGTAACAGAGACCTGGTTCAAGGCAGCAGAAAGCACCCCTGCACTACCAGGCTACAACTCATTCCACACCTTTTGGCCCCAGAACTTGGACTGAAGCTCCAAAGGTGGTGGTGTTTACATATTCATAAAGGATGTGAACACCTCTAGACTGGTAGCCCAACATAATGCATCTGAGATACTTCAGGTGCAGCTAACATTGGGTAAGACAGCGATTCAGGTCTTAACCTGCTATAGGTCCCCAACCATGTCCCAAGATTCACACTTCACATCCCTAAGCACCCTGGAGAATATTAGGGTCCAACCTAACACTCTCATACTGGGCGACTTCAACTACCCCTCCATTAGCTGGGAAAACTACTCATGTACCAATACACTTGCCCAACGCTTTCTGGAATTCATTAATTCCAATGCCCTGGATCAGCTCATTCTTACCCCCACTAGAGGTAGCAACATCCTTGACCTGGTCATTACTAACATGGGCAACTGTTGCTCTACACCAATAGTCAACTCATCCTTGGTTAGATCCAATGACAAGCTAATCACTTTGGAAATCCACATCCCTCCCACCCCCCCAAACAAAGGTAACCACCATGAAAAACTTTTCCAAAGCTAACTTTGGGCTCCTAAAAACAGAGGTGGCTAACTTAACGGCACCCATGCAAATGAAGAATAGTTGCATGACCGCCAAATCATACACCAATGCACTGTACGAACACGTACACAAATGCATGGATCTCGCCATACCCACTAGAACTAAGACGCTCTTCTCAAAAAAAAGGAAGCCAATATGGTGGTCCCCTGCCATAAACAAACTCCATAACAGAAGAAGGAAACTGATGCGGAATAAGGTGAAGTCCCAAGATTGGAAAAAAACCCTTATCAGCCTCAACAAAAGGTTGAGATCCCTCATCAAATCCTCTAAAGCTAGCTATGAAAACAGAATTGCAGCAGATAATAAAGACAACCACAAGGCCATCTTTAGCTATGTAAATAATCTCCATGGAAACACCCAGATTTGCTCTGAGCTACTGCACAATGGTACCTCCTATACTGAGCCAACAGATATTGCAAATATACTGGTGGACAGATTCAGTCGTAACTTTACCCATCTCCCCCCCAACAGACCAATCACAATACCAGTAGATTGCTAGACACCCAGTATTACTGCTGCACAGGTTAAAACAGCACTGTCCAAGGCCAAGAATACAGCTTCTATGGGACCTGACAGTATCCCTGTCTGTGTTTTATATGAACTACAGAGTGAACTGGCACCTCACCTATGGGCCCTGTTCAATCACAGCCTCACCTCAGGCTTTGTCCCTACCAAATAGTGCTTTGCTGCAGTCATCCCTCTCCACAAAGGAAGAGTGACTACAGACCCCGGGAACTATCGCACAATTAGCCTGACGAGTCTGATATGCAAAGCTATGGAACGCATCATCATGGACTTAATAAACAAGGATATAGGGAATCTCCAAACTCTGGATCCTACACAGTTTGGTTTTATGAAGGTTAGATCATGCCTGCTCAACTTGGTCGACTTTTTTGAGTCAGTTACCAGAGCTGTGGATGAAGGTAAGGTGGTTCATACAGCCTACCTTGACCTGGCCAAGGTCTTTGATACTATTCCACACTCAGGAATCATAGAAAAACTTACTAAGCTGGGCATCAAACCCTATATCACTAGGTGGGTTGCAAACTGGCTTACAGATAGAACCCGCAGTGAGAAAGTAGCTGACTCTAAGTCAGACTGCTGACCAGTCACAAGTGGAGTCCGACAGGGTTCGGTCCTGAGTCCTCTCCTGTTTGGTATCTACTTCTGTGAAGTCCAGGCCAACACGAAGGGACTCTGACTGACAAAGTCCACAGATGATTGCAAGTTGGGAGCTATTATTAACTCCCCAAGTGATGTTGACATCCTACAGAATGGCCACACTGTGACCAATGACTGGTGTCAGAACCAAGGCCTTAAGCTCAATACCAAAAAATGTGTCATCCCCTTTGGGAAAAACCCAGTTCCCATGAATTACCACATCGATGGTAGCCCACTGAACACAGAAGATGTTATAAAAGATCTGGGAACACAGGTTGACAGCAACCTCTCTTTTGACCACCACGTTGCCACTGTGGTCAGAAAGTCCTCCTATGTGCACATATCATTACTAAGGGTTTTGCATCCAGGAAGAAAGAGGTCATTGTCTCCCTCTACTCTTCCCTCATTACTCCAATCATCGAGTACAATGCCCCATTTGGCATGTACCTCACTAGACACCTGCAACAACTGGAGAGACCGCAAAAGTACTTCAGAAAGAGGATCCTAGGTCTTAAACACTTGCCTTATATGGACAGACTCAAAAAACTCCAATTATTCTCTGTCTCATATCGCCTACTTAGATGCGATCTCTGCTTGACTTACAAAGCCATGTCTGATCCAGCTCTGTTAGAAATGCTACATCTAAAGAAATCCCAATCCATCCACAACACACGCTCCAGAGACCTCAGCCTCATTACCGCAATCAACAGAACATGCTGGAGGGACAGGTTCATAACCCAGAGACTGCCCATGCTATGGAACAGACTTCCCATACATGTCAAGCAGAGCACCTCACTGGCCCATCTCAGAAGAAATCTTGATAAGTGGATGGGAAATAGAAAATTCACTCCGGGGATCACTCCAGTCATTCTACTTGACAGAGGAACTAGGAACTAAGGTTGGGTGTGATGATGCCAGGGGATCTGTACTGTACTGATATGCCTCCAGTCTGCATGATAGGTCAGAATACAAAATTAAATGGAAGCCAACAGAGTACCTGAAATACCAGTACAGTCATAGCAAATGTTTAAAGTCGTCAGATGTGCCCCCTCCCCACAATCCTATGCAGAAATGCAGTAGCATGTAGGTGTGGGTTTAATAACAGTGGAGCACAGATTACCCGAGCTGCCCCAATCTACAGGATAGATTTTTGCATGTGTACAATATGCAGGGGTCCATATGTTAGGTTGTTGTGTGTTCAATATTGTCTGTAAGTGGTCAGCATATAGGCATGGAGAGTTGCATCTTGGTGGCCTATGCACAGTACTGTGAATGACAGGGCCATGTTCTGACAACTGCAGCACCAACCACAATGCTTCTCAGTAATACTCATGTCAGCAGTCATCCATACTCACTGTCTAGATGTCAATATCTGTCACCATCTGAAAGATGGACATGCCATGAATGTGGGCCCATACATACACACAGTATACAGGTGGAAGTACCCTATACATAGCACATAAAATCTAACTGTCAACTGCACACAACTTTGGAATTGTACATACAGGTTAGCAGCATTTTAGTTGTCTGTGTAATATGGAATACTGATGTAGTCTGGCCAATCACTGGCAGACTATAAAAGGTACAGTTATGGAGTAATGAGAGACTGCCTATGTCCCCGCACAAGGCAGCATAAGGGGAATGTCCCATGTATAGCTGTGAGTCAGCTGCAAGTAGCTTCCATATCACACATGCACTCAGCTCACCCCACCATCAGCCACAGGTTTATCACAGGTCATATCCTTGCTGCTGGGAATGAGTACAGTATGACCCCACTTCTGTATGGTAATACCCATAGAATACAGCATGCAGAAGAGGTGTCCCATGGAGGTGTGTCCCTAGCTGTAAGCATCACCCTGCCTGCATCCAGACCAATGTATTATTATGGACAGGAACTATTGCCATTAACACCTCGCACACTTACCCTGTCACTCCAGGGGAATCCACTGGCTCACAGCCTGGAAATGTAGGAGTGACGGAATGCACTGGCCTGCTACAGATGGCTTGCATCACTACCAAATGGCCTACAGTCCTCTGTCAAAGGCCTGTGCCTCACCTGTAGTGCCAATGTATGGTATCTCATGGGATCCCAACTAACAACGTAACACAATAAACAGAACACAAATTCAAGGCCATGTTGACAAATCCCAGTAGCATGCCCACCATGTCCTACTGCATGAACTGTGGACCAACTCCTACATACTGCTGGGATGAAGGGCCAACTATAAGGATACTTCTCAGATATTGCTTGCATAATGTTAGGAAGAGGATAGAATAACAGAGTGGGGGTTGTAGAAGCATGGACGTCATGGAATGTGTGAAGTCTGAAACTCTGATGTGTGCCCATACTACCCCTGCCTGAAAACCCAGTAATGGGTGGCTAAAAACCCTGCTCTTAAACCACAATGTGAAGGGGAACTGACCAGATATATGAGCCCTGCCTCTGGGTAACCTGGGTGAATCTGTACAGCTGAGAGGTATGGCCATTCTGTTACGTCGATATATGTGCAAGAAGGGGATCCTCAGCCACCATAGGACCAAGGTGCTGGACCATTTACACAGACCCATCAGCAAGTGTCTGAAGCTATCCCTCCAGAATGGCATGAGTGTGCAAGAATATGTAGACTGCGGACCACAATACTGGACACAGCTTCATTCATCTTGTATTTCCCAGGAAATAACTGTGAGAAAATAATTATATCTGTCAGTAGTTGATGACATAATACATCACAGTGTAAAACATTACATATGTCTGAATATCTCTGCTAACACCAACTATGTAACACAAGCAACACAGACAGCAATAGTTACATTATCCCACTATCTGTTGCCCATTGTGACTCCATGTTGTCAACCTATCTACAGATACCTGCAGAAACAGGTTGCTAGCTGTAGGTGTAGAACATCAAACCCTGGGCTGGAGTACAGCACTACCTGGAATGGATTCACACACTCAATACAATAGGTCATACTAGGCATGCTCCTACACATGGAGAAATTAAGCCCATGTCTAACACATTGGACTATACATATTTGTCACTCGCAGATGTTTGTGCACACACATCAAATTGTACACCATTCATGCCTTGCACACACACGCTGGATATGAATACTCACACATATCCAAGGCCAACACACTATAATATGTCAAACATACACACACAGAAATGTGGGGAAGAGAGAGATAGACAGTGACAGAGAAATTTCCATTATGAGGCCTGTCCCACCCACCACACATCCAATTGGCCAATATCACATGATGTACTGATGTCAATCATAGTAGACATTCTTTTTGGTAGCCCTCAGCCCTATAATGTCTGTGGTGGTTGTGATAACTGTGTAACATGATAGTACAAATCAGTATTCATCTAGAATTTGTATACCCAGTCCTTTTAAATGTAATGTTGTTTGTGACCGAGTGTGTGTGTGTGTTTCCAGAGGAATGATTTATGGCCCATTCACACTCACTGCACTTCCCAATACCCATGTTAGCACTCTTGCTGAAGTCAGTCACCTTGAAATAACCATCTGGCCAAGTTTCAGCCGTATAAGCTATGTGGTGGTTGTGATATGTGTGTGATACTGTAGTACAGAAAACTAGATAGGGAACTGTGTGTGTGTGTGTGTGTGTGTGTGTGTGTGTGTGTGTGTGTGTGTGTGTGTGTGTGTGTGTGTGTGTGTGTGTGTGTGTGTGTGTGTGTGCATGTGTGTGTTTAGATGAATGATTTTAAGGCCATTCACACTCACTACACCTCTCATTGCCCTACTTTAGCATGCCTGCTGATGTCAGTCACCTTGAAATAACCATTTGGCCACTTTTCAGCCCTATAAGCTCTGTGGCACTTGCGATAACTGCATAATATTGTAGTGTAGCAAACTAGTTAAGTAGGAGCTCTAATCCTGGTCCTGGCAACTGTGAAACTGTGTGCGTTTGTGAGAGAGAGAGAGAGAGAGAGAGAGAGTGTGTGTGTGTGTGTGTGTGTGTGTGTGTGTGTGTGTGTGTGTGTGTGTGTGTATCTTTGATGACACCTGATTTTATGGACATTCACACTTACTACTCTCCCCTTACCCCTCCTTTAGCACTGCTGCTGATGTTACTCACCTTCAAATATACCTTAGGACAGCTCTCCAACCTAGAAGCTCCATGGCGCTTGTGATAACTGCATAATACTATAGTGTAGCATACTAGTTAGGTAGAAATTCTAATCCCAGACATGGCAACTGTGAAACTTTGTGTGTTTGTGTGAGAGAATGTGTGTGTCTTCGATGATACCTGATTTTATGGACATTCACATGTACTACTCTCCCCTTACCCCTCCTTTAGCACTGCTGCTAATGTTACTCACCTTCAAATATACCTTAGGACAGCTCTCAAACATGTAAGCTCCTTGGGTTTGTGATAATTGTGTAATGCTATTGTGTGGCATACTAGTTAGGTAGGAGTTCTAATCCTGGACCTGTAAACTGTGTGTGTTTGTGTGATAGAGTGTGTGTGTCTTTGATGATACCTGATTTTATGGACATTCACAAGTACTACTCTGCCCTTACCCCTCCTTTAGCACTGCTGCCTTTGTTACTCACCTTCAAAGATACCTTGGCACAGCTGTCCAACATGTAAGCTCCATGGTGCGTGCCATCAATGTGGAACAATGTAGTAGCAATAACTACATAGGTATGGGTTTGAATCTTATCCGTGGCAAGTGTATGTCCATACCTCAAAGATGTTGGCCCTATTTACACCCAGTACACATCCCAGTGCCTGACTTTAGCAGTCCTGCAGATATCATCCACCTTAGAAGTACCTGTTGCCAGCCTAAACCCAGGTAAGGTCAGTGGTGCATGTGGTAAATGTGTAACATAATGGTCTGAAAAGATTGTTAGGTAGAGGTTTGAACCTCACCCCTGGCAAATGAAAATGTGTGTGTAGGGTACAATTATTTTTGGGATCTCTCACCCACTACATCACCCAATGCCAGTATTTACAAGGGCTGGTGATGTTCCTCATCTTAGAAGTACCTTGGGACAATGCTCATTCTAAAAACTCTGTGGTGCTTGCGATAAATGTGGTACACTGTAGGAGCAATACATAGCTTGATAAGGGTTTGAATCACAGAACTGGGAAGTGTGTGTGTGTTTGTCACCAGTATCTTGTGTGGGGTTGCTGTGATTGTGAAATAGCAGGATCCATTGTGGAGATGATTTTGCTAAATTATTATGTTGAGGACCTAGTATATGTCACAATGTCCACATTACAAGACCAACAGATGTCAAACACGGGAGAGGTTGGTGTGGACAATCCACAGCCCTACATGTGACAGTATGGATTAGTGAACAATACAGGCAACTCTTCTATTACTCAGACAACACTCTCCATCCATGTATCATACAGAAACACACTTGGCTAGGCAACAACAACTATATTGGTAGTTCCCTGCATATTGCCTCCCAGATAGTAGCCACAGTGTGATAGCAGTGTACAACATACCTGTTGACCACAACAGTGCCACTGACATCAGAAAGTACTTTGATGTGTTACATCTCCTGACTGAGTGTGGGTTATCCAGCAAGTAAAAGGACATGACACCCTGTTCCATACCCTCAGTAGCCAAATAAATGTGTACAGTGGCCCTTTTGCCATGTTCCCCACCAAATAAATGTGTATAGTGGCCCTTTTACCCACGTTCCCCACTGGAGTCTGCAAATGTACCCCACAAAGGGAATACCAAGACTAATACACATGCCCTGTATGGACAGATGCCACTAACTCCACTGAATATCCGTATCATACAAATAAATCTGCAAATGTACCCCACAAAGGGAATACCAAGACTAATACACATGCCCTGTATGGACAGATGCCACTAACTCTACTGAATATCCGTATCATACTGTCAATGTAGGTGCAATCACAACCTCAGTTACATAGCCAGGTCTCACCAAATGAGGTCAGGAATGGTACATCAGAAGACAACAATCTGTCCACACAACATGCCCCAGGGACTGCAGGTACACTTCCACACGTCAAAGAACATGCGTGTAGGACATGTGCATGTCCATGTTATGGAATATAGATCACATACATGGGAAGCAGTGCACATCACTGACCACCCATAACAGAAACCCAGATGAGTGGATGGTGAATACATTGCCCACCCCTGGGGACCACTCAAGGGACTACACCCCTGAGCCACACTGGTGTCATGTAGCCTGATACCAAGGTATTCCCTTGGCCTAGCCTTGTAGAGCCTTCAGGCCCATTCACCTACAACACACCTGTGAAGCAATGAACCTATGGATCTTAGTACTGGCAAGTGTGTGTGTGTGTGTGTGTGTGTGTGTGTGTGTGTGTGTGTGTGTGTGTGTGTGTAGAGGTGAATGATGTTGAGGCCATTCACACTCACTACACCTTCCATTGCCCTACTTTAACACTCCTGCTGATGTCAGTCACCTTGAAATAACCCTCTGGCCATATTTCAGCCCTATAAGGTCTGTGGTGCTTGCAATAACTGTGTAATATTGTAGTATAGCAAACTAGTGAGATAGGAGTTCTAATCTTGATCCTGTCAACTGTGATAATGTGTGTGTTTCTGTGAGAGAGTGTGTGTGCGTCTTTGTTAACAACTGATTTTGTGCACATTCACACTTAGTACACTTCCATTACCCCTCCTTTAGCACTGCTGCTGATGTCACTCACCTTCAAAGATACCTTTGGACATCTCTCCTACATGTAAGCTCCATGGCATGTGCAAAAACTGCACAACACTGTAATAGCAATACATAGCAAGGTAGGGGTTTGAAACTCACTAGTGGTAAGTATGTGTTTGTGTGTGTGTCATCAGTATCCTGTGTGGGTATTGGGGTGATTGTGCAATGACAGGATCCATTGCAGTGTGGATTTTGCTACATCATTATATTGAGGACCTATATGTCCCAATGTCCACATACAAGGCCAACAGTTTTCAAACACTGTAGAGGTTGTTGTAGACAATCCACAGCCATAAATGTGTACTCCCATGTGCAATTACTATGAGACAGTATGGATAAGTAAACAATATAGGCAACCGTTACAGTACCCAGATACCACTCTCCACCCACGGATCATACACAAACACACTTGGCTCTTACTCCCTTCCTTTCTTACTTTCTCTCTGTCTCTTTCTCTTGCTCTGTCTCCCTCTCTGGTGGATGTGGAAAAGTACGTCTGTTTTGCATAGGCAGCAGCTTGACTTTTGTAGGCAACGCTAATGATCAGCTGATGGCCTGTGCATGAATTGGAGTCCCTTACTTGCTAACTGCATGTGGAACAGCTGTGGTATCATTCCTATAGCCAATTGCATTGAAACACACTCCTATAAGTAAGCACTTCATATGGGTAGTGGCCCTTTTCCTTCACTGTGAGTAGGACTTCATGTGGGTGTCTGACAAACAGCATCACAGAGGGTAGTTGGAAACACCTCTTACAACATGCTCTGTGGAGACAGGCCAACAAACAGGAGGTTATGTTCCAGACAGTATTGCTGTTCTACATTTGAAGTGATGTTGGTTTAACAGGGTTTGTGTGGATATGGCAGTTCTACATGATTTAAAGTCTGGCATGACAGTGTTATGTGGTTGAGGAAACTCTCACCTGTAGGGCTATCTGCAGACTGGCTAGAGTTTTGAGTCTTAGAAGTGGTGTGCTACTCACACATTTCATATCTTTAGAAATGCAGTAGCATACTCTGATGATTGCAGTCAGTACATGGTGACATCCATGTGTGTTACTGACTTCATATCCCTCAGAAGAGATATGTCACAACAAACCCTGTTACACCAGGAATTTTCTCAGTTTATCACAGCAATATGTCAATATTGGCCCTGTGTTTGTGCCTCTGTCCCCCCAAGTCTGTCAACCTTTGTCCATATGTCATGCAGTAAGAGGTGCAGATGTACAGTATATCATTATTTACTGACATCATTCCTGATAACAAGCCAGTGATATATCAGAATGTTAGACATGTTATGTATAGTAGGCCTTATACTTGAGGACAAAACCTGAACATTCTGTTGTAGTCTGTACAGTAGTGAGGTTTTTGTACTTATAGTGATTTTGACAGAGTGTCAGTATTGTGTAGCAGTGTATTGTGAATATGCTACTTGGCCTGTGGTACAAACTGTAGTAGATGTCAGTGTTCTTGGTCCTGTTCTATCTGACGTTGTATGCTGCTCCATTTTCTGGTATACGATAAGGATATATGATTGCAGGGTCAGCTGAGACATGTCCCATACCATGTCCCATACCACAGCCAGGCATCACACTACACTGTGAATTGGGCCAGTATATGTAGAGTTAGTGTGTGAGTGGCAAATATGAGGATGGTTTTGTTCACACAGTCCATATACTGTACTATTAATTAGGCTTACCATAATGCGACTGTGCCTGTGTTGAGATTGGTTGTGGGTATGCACTTTCACACTGGTGTCTGTTACTCTGTGCTGTTGCATGCCTGTAGTGCTTCCTATATTTGCAAGTACATGTGTATTCCCCCATAGGAAACTTTGGTCAGTGTTGTGGCAGTCTGCCTGTAGTTTACACAATGCTTTGTGACATGCCTAGCAGCTCAGTGTATTTACCGAGTGTGATGTTATGTCCAGATATTTGGCAGATGTACTGTTACCTGGCCACAATATGTGGTGTTTATTTCTGAAAAAGCAGTGGGATGCTGTGAAGATGTATGACACTAACTAGTGGGAAGTATGTGGGCTTAGGACCTCTGCTTCTCCAGTTAATATATGTTAGGACAGACAGGAGGGTGTGAATGCATCAGCTGTGTGAGCTTATCTATTCCAGTATTTGTGTGATATCCTCATTTGCATGGCTGTAAACATCCCCTTTGTCAGGCTTGTTCCACACATCTTGCACTAAGGAGTTCTGTGTATACCTCTGGACTGACCAGATTGTTTCAGACTGTCCATGTTTATTGGTCATATTTCTGTTGTATTCCACAGGATCATTACTGTGATTTGTATGGTACTTCACTATGATGATTTTATGATGTCTGTCAGTAACTGATGGTGTACATGTCACTATCAGAAGTGACTTCCTACACAACATGTCTGTTGACACAACCCCTGTTACTGTAGCAACATTCTACATTTATAACTGCAATACTTACATTACCTTTCCTTGCACTAAGAGGTTGTGACTTATGGTGCTGAGGTATGGCTCCACTACATGTTACGGGCATATGTTATATATATACACACACACACACACACACACACACACCATTATCATGGGTTTCAGTGAGTACAATATCCAATGTGGGATGTGGGTGCTGGGCATACTGTCATTACACCATGCTACAGCCAGTACATGTCCCAAGGTCCACTGTATGAGGACCACTGTCACCATCAATGATATAGGTAACTGATTACACTATCCAGCTTAATAATGCATGTGCTGTGTGCAAAAACTCTGTAACAGAACAGACTCATTGACAAGGTAGTTATCACTGCTAAACCCAGGTCTGTCAAATGTATCTATGACTGTATGTGTTTGTCAGTGTGTATATGACAGTATGTCATACTATGTATTGTTCATTAACAACAAGTACATCCCCCATTACCATACTGTACAAGGCCTGTTGATGTTCTTCACTTATCAGGAAACTTGGGACACACCTCACCCTAAAAGTTCTGTGGTGTCTGCAATTAGAGCCAAAGACATTAGGAGCAATAAGTACCTAGGTATGGGGTTCTACTCTCAGTATTGCCAAGTAAGTGTGTGTGTATGTGAAGGGATGTACTTCGGTTTGCAGAAAATATATGTTCCAGGAGATCATTTGTCCGAGAACTAACTGGCTAAAGGTAACAATTCAAAGCAATCAGCTTGTGGAAATACATTCAAGCAAAACTAGTAGTGTATGTGTAAATGCCCTCTTCCCCACTGTACAGAGATACAGGAGTTGGTATATATACATGGGTGTGGTTGTTGTGGCCACAGCAACCCACATTGGGGTTATTGTTGTGGGTATCCCCGCTTAGTGTGCTGTTATACTGTACAGTTTATGTTAACAGGTTAAGTAGTTCTTAATCACACTATGTGTAGTTCTATGCCACCCCACACCCTCCAAAGTGGGGACTGTGCCACCCAAACCAGCACACCTATGTTTACCAACTCCAGGATTGCACTACATTGAGGAAGAGGACATATACCTTGCCAGTACCATCATCAATGTCATTAAACAGGCAAACTGATTATTTCCTGATGTGATGTTTTGGCAATTTGGTATGGGTGGAATTACATAGGCCAAAATGAGTTCAATGCAAAATTAAGTACATCCATGTGAATAGTATTCTCTGTGTATTGCATCATCACGAAAGCCTCTGTGTGTGTATGTTATTCATGGACATTTCACGTGTGCCACCCAGTACACTTACAATTGTCCACTGTAGAAGAGCTGCTGACATCATCCACCATACACTCACCAGTATACACCCCTCAGACCTATCAGCCATGTGGCACATGCAGTAACTGTTATACAGACCTGTTACCTGTGTTCAGCTGTACCCGGGATATGACACAGTCAATGTGTCACCAGAGTGCTACACCCCTTATAGGACAGGACAGCAGACCAACATCCTAGTGACACACAGTTAGCTAGAACACAAACAGAATACATTATGGAGACCACAATCAGTCAGTGTTAATAGCTATAATGCATCATGGCTGGACAGTTACACACCCTAACGTGTAAGCATTAATCATTCAAGCTGAAAACACGTTAAACCACATTACACTGCTAAACCTTAGGACATTCACCCCTTGCATCAGAACCATATAGCTTGCCCCTGCATTGATGGTATGGATGCCAGGGATGTGGCACATGCATCATCATATGCACAGGGTGTGTTGCGGGTTTGCCAGAGGCCTAGGCTGAACTGTTTGGTTGACATCATGTATGTGGGTTAGGGGATTCTTTATTAAATGGACTGTGCAGATGTGGTCTTTGTAGGTATGGAGGTGCCCTAGCTGTGTTGGTGAAGTGTGTGTGTATGTATGCACACATGTCTGCCATGTGGCTGCCCTATACAGTGGTTTGTTGGACAGCTGCAGACTGTACATGGCAGAGTGTACAGTTATCTCTCTCTGGCCATGGACATGGGAACTGTGCCTGACAGGGGTTTGTCGGGCACTACCAGGCAGACGCCCAAATATGGTACTCTCCCCTGATGATGACAATTGTCCACTGGATCTGCATCACTGTTGGGACCGGCCAGGACCATGTGTAAGTGGCCTGCTGTGTTGTGGTGTGGACAGCCCCCCACTGCAGTACTGGTGCTGGTACTGCCACTACTGGAGCAACTATGAGTTGTTGCACATCCACGTAGACCTGTATGGACACTAACATCAGTTTGCCTGCAGGAGGGACCCTGACCCACCTTGCCACTTGTGAAGGACAAACTAAAAAAGTAATTTAAGACCTGTACATTATGGTTTATCTCCACACACACACACACACACACACACACACACACACACACACACACACACACACACACACACACACACACACACACACACACACTTACAGGTGAGGTGTCACAGAGAAATTACACAGACCTCTCATTACCCACCAGTCAAAATGCATGACATATGGCACTCAACAGCAGCCATACTCAATCCTTGTTACAAACATTATACATGTCTGTGATGCATGATTTGTGTTAGTAGGTGATGCCCCTTCTCCTGGAACACACTGCACTCATGTACATTGTATTGCTGTGGACGTGTACAGCACACTGGCATGTACCTTGCACCATACCTCATGAGTGTACACACCATTGCTGAATGTGCATATGTGTGGCAGTTATGTTTGCTCTGTTTCTCACAGCCCCTGTGTGTTTGTCTGACACATACCTGCAATGATATATGGACGGATATCAATAGTTAATGCCTGACTTCTGATTTGGAGATGTCATCATCAGCAGTGCATGTGCGACCAATAAAATCCAATTACAGTGACAACCTCCAAAGCTTAATGTAGATATGAGAAATGTACACACCCTTGTTGACATGCCAGCCTCTTCCATGATATGCAATGGAGCCACAATACTGCATATGTGAACATTACACACACCTGATATGTGAAATATGACTTGTGCAATCCAATGCAGTATCAAACAAATGTGATAGCCATGTAGATGCTGAATGAGATGCATACAATATTTGGGTTGCATAAGTGTGCACACCCTTGACACAATAATTTGTTGTAGCACCTAAGTGAACTACAGCAGTCACAATTCCTGGAAGGGGTATACTAGCATGGCCCATCTTCACTTGCCATTATTTGGTCACTCCACACTACAAATGTCCCCTGACTCTTCCATATTGCAAGGTCAGCTCATCTGCACAGCCCATGGAGGTCACACAGTTGCTTCACTATTGCTGTGGAGTCAGGGTTATGTCTGGCACAATTCATGACATTGACTGTGTTCAGATACAGCCATTCTTAGTGAGCTTTGGATGTATGCTTCAGTTTATTGTTGTGTTTCAGGATGATACCCATCCCCATCCTCAGCCTTATTGCAGATGCTTGTCAACTATGGACCACACATGAGTGTTATTTTGCAGTGTTCCAAATTCTGAATGCCATGTCTACCGGCCTAGTTCCTGCTAATGAACAGCAAACCTAAAAGTGTACACTGGCACCAGCGAGGTAAAAATGGGGATGATGGCCCTGAAGTGGAGTGAGGTATTGCTTGTGCACCACATGTATCTTTATGAATACTGTCTGTAGGTTTCAGCCTTGGTCTCATGACACCATTACACATTGCAACACATGCCTTTGGGAGACTTGATGTTATGCATATGCTACCTGTAGAGAGCCCTTCCATCTGATTAGCCTAACCCATAGGTCACACTTATGCAGATTCCAGGTGATTGTTGACACAGGTACTGCACAGGCAGTACGTAATAGACATTCCTGCAAGTCCCTCAGTGTTGCTGCATGTTTCTGGACAACCTCCGTGACCAGTTTGCAACATGCGTTAAATTCTGTTTTGGATGGGCATCTGATTATTTTCTACATTAATGTTGTCGTATGCTTCATACACACATACATGATTGTCTGCACTGTTTGCCATGGTATATGCAATGGTGAAGTAAGGCTACTTTTCCCACTCCTGAGGGGTACCTTTCAGATATGGGATCCATTTCATGGTTTGTAAGATGTGTGCAAGCCACAGCTGCCTATGTTGCAGGTGAGTGGGCAAATGTCATGGATATACTTCTTGGACAGCAGACCATTACTTGGTGTGACATTCAAGCCCTGTACTTGATGGAAGGTGTGTACTCAAGAAGAGTGAATGCTGTCAGTACCTCACAAGCTGCTTCCACAATTTTTTATTTGGAGTGCGTGCACACATATGCTTCCATTGTTTGTGAAGGTATGTATTCCCCATATTTGTTGTCCTAACATAGGATTCCATATTACAAATTAATTGCTCATGTTAGGATCACATTACAGGTTGTAAAAGATGTGGAATGTGGTATATCAGGAACAGTTGCCACTGTAATAGTGGTGTATACACTGTTGTAGCCTCTGTATAAGGGTAATGTTTCAGACATGTCCCTACTGTAGGCCATTTGTCCCACCATTATGTTCATCTCTGTCCACACATATTGCACTGACAGGTTGTTAGATGTACTGCAGGACTCTTACATACCCTTCAGATATGCAACCATGGTGACCACTGTGATGCAATGAGGTTAACAGCAACAATAAGTGAACATGTATAGCATGCATTATGGGTAGATGTGTTAAATGTGTGCATGGCAAATAGCATGGCCATAACATGGCCGGTGTATTGGCAAACCTGAACAAAATAACTCCATACTCACCAGCTGCAGGCTGCTGCCCCAGTTGTATACCAGAGGGACCTAAATAGTTGTGTGAGAGACGTAATGTCAGAAGCCACACCTGTGACATTTGTATAGGGTGGGACCAGCATTTCAGCACATCAACAGTACAAACCCACAATACTAGAGACTATGCACATCTGTTCATTACTACACTGCAGCAACAGACTATCTTATCTGACATATGCATGAAGAAACTTTACAGATGAAAATGGATAAGCAACACTGGTCTGCTAATGTGCCCTGGGGCCTTACCTGCATGCTCCTCATCCATTGTGTGGGTGGCACCCACCTCCATAATGCTGCCTTCAGCTTGCTGGCTTGGCTGGCGGGAAGGTGCCCCAAGGCTGGGGAGGAGCTCCTCAGCATGTGTCACTGGGGGCTGGATGGTATGACCCCCCCATCTGTGGCTAGCTGGTTCCTCCTAACTGCCGCAGCATGCTGATGGGCATGGTGGATCAGATCTGTGCAGTGATGCTGCACCTGCTCATAATTGCAGTTGTGCAGGCTAACATCATTTTCCTTGTGGATGAGCTCATTCTACAGGGTGGTCCTCTCCTGCAGTTCCTGGGCCCTGTGCCCGAACAGGATGGCATGATGGACTATGAGGTACTGGATTATTGCATAATTTTTCAGGGGGGTGTGTATGCAGGCAGACGTTCCTTGGACATTGTACCTCGAAGACATAAACAGGAAAAAAAAAGGTTAGAGGACCTCATGCAGTTGTCCACTTGCACATCAACAGTGGGTATTCTTTGCAAATAATCCAGATATGGCCCTGTGTTTCAGCCTCTGTCCTCCACCTATATACCAGGCTTTGTCCAGATGTCATGCAGTAAGAGGTTGATAGGTATGGTCTATCCTTATTTAGTGCTGACATTCTTGCTATCATTCCAGTGATGTTGTGGACTCCCACACAACTTGTGGGGTAGGGTCCATATATATGAGGGCTACAGCTGGACAAAACATGTGTGACCCTGTACAGTCTGGAGGTCAGTGTATGGAGAACACTGTTATATGTCCTTGTAAGATAATTTATGGGGGACGGGTATTAAATGTTTTTAACCTAGGCTGTTACAACATGTGAGGGATATCAGTAATAAGAAACATTAAGGTATATGGCTGTACATTTTCATACATTTAACCATGGGAACAGAGGTGAGCTAGAGCTTACTGTCTTGTACACAGTCCTGTTTGTCAGTGTGATAGTGACGTTTTCAGTTAAGCATTGCTATGTATCGGATGCATTTACATTGTGACAACTGATACTTTCCCCTAGGGGGTTGAGTACAGATGTAATTGGAGGCTGTTGACCTACATCTGTAATTAAGTGTTGATTGATTCTTATCTTCAAGGCAAGTGTGTTTTTTACTGTTGTACTACTTGAAGGCTTTAGCCTAGACAGCAAAGTATGTTATGTTTTGCAGATTGCTGTATCATATGTTTTCTTTGAGAGTTGCATTAGTCAGTTATTATGTATGTGTATATATGTGTGTAGATGTATCATTAGAATGTTTAGTGCTTCCACACTGTACATTCCCTATGGTACTGACTGTTCTGCATATGTTAGAGAAATCATCCCAACATCTTACAGGTGAGATGGCTTAGTGGTAGCTTGTTGTGGCTCTGTTGTGCAGCATCCTGGGTTCAAGTCTTGCAAGTGCTGGTTATTTTGTTGCAAGGCAGAATAGTTCAACTGTGGAGGTAGGGATAATGGCAATATTTACAAGAGATCCCTATTTTGGACCCCTTCACCCCCATTTACAGTGCCTTTAGTCAGATGTTTTGCAGTGAGAGGTTCAGAGTGTGGATCTGATATCCGAATGCACACACATTATATATATATATATATATATATATATATATATATATATATATATATATATATATATATATATATACACACACACACACACACACACACACACACACACACACACACACACACACACACACACACACACACACACACATGCACACATATATACATATACATTTTCCCTACTGTTGAATGACTGTGCTGCATGATATGTTTGAGAAAACATCACATATTTACAGCTCAGATGGCTTAGTAGTAACTTGCTGTGCCTATGGTGTGCAGGGTCTTGGGTTTTGACATTTGCAAGGGTTGATTATTTTGTTGCTGGGCAGAACAAGGGCTGTTGGATACAGAGGGATTAAGGTACTTTTAAGCAGTTATAAGCTGGTTTGCATGGGTTTACACAGTGGTAAACAATGCTAACTTCTGGTTAAATATGCTTACAAGACAGTTAGCCTGAAAAGTGCTTAATCTGTGTAGGCATTGCTTAGCGCCATGCAAACAGGCTTAATTCTACTTACTACTGCTTAAAAGTGCTTATTCCCGCTTACCCCCACACTAATTTCTTAAAAAAAAAAGAAAAAAGGGGTGATAGGAAAGTGGTGGAAAAGGGGGCACAAAGAGGGAAAGACAATAGGGAAAGTAGCTAGGGATGTGCAGGACAGGTGTAGGGAAGGTCCATAGCTGTCTATTTCTTCTACAGCAACAGCTGTGCATATATACTGAATTTGGAGGTATATTTGGACACTCAAACCCCTGAGAGAGGGGTGATGACAGCAATAATGCATTGTGAAGCCAATTAGACCAGATTACATGTGTCCAGTGGACATGTGAGTGAGATGGACAGCTATGTATGGGGTGAAATTTCTTTTGGGGAACAGATTGCCCTTTTTTTTTAAAGTGAGAGTGGGATGTTGGGGAAGGATAGTAGGTATGTTTGGGGAGGTAGGTTGGGTAGGAAGACAGACAAGACAAAAAAGACAGCATACAGGGGTGGTAATATGACACATGTGTGGGTTAACATCTTGGACGGGAAGGGGTGTTTGGAAATCGGAAGCCCATGAGCCTCCAAATGGAAACAGTGGGACTGAGGTCCCCACCCATGGGCAGTCACCACTGCACCTTCACGGCCCCGAAGGTGGCTGTGCTGGGTGCTGAGCAGGATGTGCAGGCTGACCCTCTAATTGCACCAAGTGGCCCTCAAGCTGACATAGTAGATCTCCAAACTCCTTTCGGAGCTCGCTACACACCAATCCTTGAACCTGTCTTCAGGTGACAGTGCCTGGTGCCACGGCCAGATGAGATGGGAGAGGTGGGTCCATTGGGATCAGCCTTCCCAAATGTGCTATGTTGTTGCAGATTTAAAGCATATGTGTGTTAGTAATAGTCAATACAATCCAGGATTAGTTATAACAGCATGCATAGATATTCCCATTAATCCAAAACACCAGATTTGGAACAGTTGCATAGCAAACAGAACACATGCATATATGCAACTGCAGTGGCCATTATAACAGCATGCAGGTTACATTGATAGCAACAGGCCACCATAGTATTTCAACATGGAACATTAATAGAAACATATTTCAATATTTGTTGAATAATAGGACATATGTCCTAACAGTAGGTTTGGTGTAAAGATACCTATTGATTTGTGTGTTTAGATTATTGTTGCCGATATGGTGGGGGAGGAAGGAGATGTAAATTAACAACTTATATATCCTTGCAGTACTCACAACTTTAATGATCATTGCTCTAATCATTACTCTACAGGTATTATTACAATACCCTATGGCCTTGGTTTGGGCAGTGGTATGTTTGTACACAGTGTGTACTTCCACTGTCTTATAGCTAAATCATACTTCTTTTCCCTGGTAGACCTGTGGAGGGAATGTTTGTTAACACTACCTGACTGTTTCTACACATATTCCCAGATTCCTAGTTGTAATTATGCACATACCTCTCAATCTCTTAATGCACAACATCTGGATAAAGCTTGACAACATGGGGGTACAAATAGGAACATATTTTGAATATTGCTCTTATAAACTTTTAGACAGTTGCTAGAATAACAGAATTTATTTTAATATACATTTTCTGAAGGATTTGAAGTCTAACACTCAAATGTATATCATTATTTGGTTACTACAATCCTGAGATCATACCACTCATTTGCCAGGAAAAAAGAGGAACAGCCCAAACATATGAGCCAAATATCTGGACATTCTGGGAAAATACTGTACAGTTGAGAGGTATGATTATGCATACAGCTTACTACCACTCCAAGAATTCAAACCATGGTGGTGTCTGCTAAAAATACAACAATTTCTGTTTCATCAGCGTGAGCTATTGAGACACCGCTGTCAGTTTCTTCAGTGTTTTCTTTCTAAGTCTCTCTTGGTTGTACAATCTGACCTTGTAATTACAACAGTCTAATACATGCATTCCTAGACATATTTTTATGCAGCACAGTGTGAGAAAAAGTGGTTGACATAACAGTAGTATTCTGATATCAGATGTTGGTGAATGCTATATGTCAGGCCATACAATACCAGAGTAAACACTACAAGTCCAGGATTTAAAACTTTATTGCCAGGCAGTTACAGTTTTCTTATCTGAAAGACCTGTGGGGGGAATGTGTGTTAACACTACCTAACTGTTTCTACACATATTCCTCGTTAATATTATGCACATACCTCTCAGTCTCTTAATGAACACACTCTGGACAAAGCTTGACAACACGGGAGTGCTAATAGGGACACAATTTGAATAGTGCTCTTATAAACGTGTAGTGTTGCTAGAGTAACAGGATTTGTTTTAATATACATTTTCTGAAGGATTTGAGGTCTGAAAATCAAATGTATGTCATTATTTAGTGAGTGCAATTCTGAAAACATCCCAGTTATTTGCCAGGGAGACAGAGGAACAGGCCAGAAATATGAGCCAATTATCTGGACATTCTGTACAGTTGAGAGTTATGATTATGCATACAGCTTATTACCACTACCAGGATTCGAACCATGGCTGTATGTGCTAATAATACACCAATTTGAATTTCATCACAGTGAGCTGTTTAGAACCTGCTGTTTGCTCATTTAGTGTTTTATGTCTAAGGCTGTCTTGGTTGCACAATCACACCTTGTACTTACAACAGTCTTATACAGACATTCCCAGACATATTTTTGTATAGTATAGTGTGAGCAACAGTGGTTAACACAACATTACTATTCAGAGACTGCAACACTAAATGCCATACAATACCAGAGTAAACACAACCAGTCCAGGATTTAGAACTTTATTGCCAGGCAGTTACCGTTTTATTGTAATATCACCTATATGGGATTATTACTGTCATATTGTCTGGTTTATTCGGTACAATCCATGCACAGTTTTTGTACTGCCAGGTGACTTTCTACTACTTTATATTTATTTGGTATGACTACTACAAACAGGATTGTTACTCTTCAGCCTCCAAACACAGCCTTTGCAACCTACTGGCATGGGCTTCCTGATTCAAATCCTGCTCAGCTGCAGCTGTAAAGGGAATAGAGAAATATTTTGCCATACCTATCCATCACATACACAGGCTGGACTTTGGTAAACATTTACTGATATTAATACACACTGTTGGGACACCACCCCTCTGCCTTACTTCTTGGACCCACTCATCCAAGAGCTCCCTCTTCCTCTGCTTCAAGTTGGTATAGTGGTACCAGACCTGCTCACCAGTCTGAGGGATACAAGTGGCACTGGTGAGATCACGGGTGAGATGGTCCCAGGCATCTGCTTTATATTGGGAGCCCTGGTACTGGCCCTGCAGCAGTCTCTCATCATGGTTATTTACCAGGAGTCCTACCATGACCTTGGACTCCTGTATGCCCCAGCGCTGCACCTGGAAGCGCATGCCCTCATCAACACCTGCCATACTGTCTACAGTGGGAAGCTGCAACCAGTTATAAGCTGTATTCCCACCTGAAGGTTTTAAATATGGCCAATTTCCCACCCTTTGCTGTGATTGGATGGTTTTGAATATGCTGAGCTAAGCTAAGCTATGGGCAAACCTGCTTAGCTAAGGTTGGCAGTGCTTAAAGGAGCAGGTTCAGCACTGCTTACCAATTGGCAAATCCACTTAGCTGGACTACTCATTGCTTAGCAGTCATATTTACACAATGCTTACACCTGGTAAGCAGAGCTGTGAAATGCTTAGCATTGCTTATTTTTTTTTATTTTATAGACTATCTGCTGTATGGGATTGATTCAGCATTCATTACATATTATAAATTTGTTTACTGTCCCTGACATCCCCCAATGTGCTTTCATTACATTTATTCATGTGTGACTATACTGTATGGGGCACTTGTGTTTATATGGGGCTTTCACAACTTTATTAAACTGACACCTCACATCTGGACCTACTAGAGTACTCTGGTTAACAAATATATGTTATTCAGTAGCTAATTATAAAAAAAATGTTTATGTACTGCTTTTACATGTAAAAGGCAAATTGGTTACAGGTGGGATCAAACCTGGAATGACTGCTTGTAAAGTGTACATTCTAGCCACTACACTATTGCAGTACTGCTTATGATGGATATCTCTTTCTATTTAATGTCTTGTGCTGTTTAAGCTAGACTAAGCGCAGCTAAGCAATGGGGACACCCATGCAGCTACGCTTAAACTTTATTGCATGTTTTAAAAAAATATATTTATTGTGTTCCTTATTCTGATGGGTTGGGAGGTGTGCACTATGTGCTTATGCTACATCTGATATTCTATCAACTTTTGGCTTGGTAGGGATGATTGTCCCTTATGTCTTTGACCAGATTTCTTACCCTGATGGGTTGGGAGTGTTACGAGCATTCTTGCTCATTTTAAATTGCTGAAAGGCAGTTCTGGAGTACAGGGGGCATGTGTATTGTGAGAGCTCTGCTCTCAGATACACCTCCTGTGCTCATACATGGAACCATGTCCGTTTTAGAGCATGGAAGCATGCCTTCATACATATGCATGGCGCACTGCCGTGCTTAACAGGAACGGTCGCTGATGTGCAGGAATAACTTATTCCTGCACAGCTGCTTGCTGAATCCAGGGGTGAAGTTTAGATTAATATGTTTATTGTACTAATCTGCCTAAGTACATTTCACCTTGATAAACAGTGCCATACCACAGACAGTATGTAAACTGGATAACTATAATGAGGTCACTGACTTATTTAATGTTAAGAAGCATGTTGAACAGAATACCAATTGAAAAAGTAAGTTTGGTACTCAGATATGAGATTGCCATGGGACTTAATGAACTGAATAAATAGAACAGGTATAGTATGTACTCTTTAGCAAGATTTGTATTCTTGTAACCATTTGCTAAGTAAAGTGCACATCAGACAGCTGTCATGCACCCATTATGTGACTGCCTTTCCCAAACACAAGTCCAGAGACTGTAATACTACAGAAACATTGCACACTATTTTCTAGAGCTACACATTATATCATGGGATTGTGTATGTCTGCTGCCATATTACCATGGAAAGCAGGTATCAAGGTACCAGCTTTGTGCCAAACACATCTGACCACCCCATATTACATTACTTGTGTACAAACAGCTGGTAGTGCACATGACTATTTGTGGGCATTTTGACAGGCACCACCACTTGGTATCTAGCTGCTAGAACAATAAACACAGGTTAAGGTAACTAGTGTATAAACAAATAAGTCTGCAGGACAGTGGTCTCATTTTCAACACTTATAGGTTCTGTAGCACCTGAATGCAACTTTGTAGTGACGTACAACTTGTGCAATTTGTATAAGGGCTTCCAAGACATCAGCTGATGAGTTCAATTATCTAATTACAGCCACAATACAAGATCTCTAGTGCTGTAAATAGCTGTGCCATGTCTGATAATCTAACTTCTCATAGTAGGCAAATAAACCTATCCAAAAAAGTTGGTAGCTGAAAGGTGCTTTGCTGGCAGATGATGTGTATAAGAGTGTTTTTTATCTACTCATGCTTGAAAGCAGCATAATCTATGCTAATGCATGCAATTCCATCAGAAAGCACCCACTCTGTGCATATAAATATCCCATATTTCAAATAGAAGTGGAAGACTCATCTGGGACCACATTCTTGCCTGCTACAACACAGCAAAGGACAGCCCACTGCACCTGCCTGGATAATATAACTGACACCATGTATCACGATGGTGGCCCAAGTGATGCATTTTTCTCACCATGTGTGCCCTTCCTCACCGTAATACCAGTTATGCACTCTTCTCTTCCCTTTGTGTGTCCACCCACCATCAGTAATGAGTGGTGCAGTCCACTCTTTCTATGTGCCCATTACTACACCGATGATGGTAGGATTGCTAGCCTGTGACACAAGCAGATCTGTCTGATCCCTGCTGTTCATACAAGAGACTGTGTGTGTGTGTGTGTGTGTGTGTGTGTGTGTGTGTGTGTGTGTGTGTGTGTGTGTGTGTGTGTGTGTGTGTGTGTGTGTGTGTGTGTGTGTCTGCGCGTGTATGTGTGTGTTGCCCTTATTTTTGTTGCCAGCTTCCTTAAACACTGGGGGATGTGATACCTGACTTACATCCTAGTTATCAGTGAAACCTGGTTAAGACCTGAAATTAAAGATGAAGAAATCATTCATCCCAGTTGCACCATCATCAGGAAAGACCAACTAGGTAAACAGGGTGGAGGAATAGTCATCATCTTTCAAGTCACCTTACAAATCCATACCCACCTCCCAACTATTCCACACAACAATGAAGAAATTCTAATTGCCAAACTCCATCTTAACAATCAGAAATCCATAATCATTGTAGCCACCTACATACCCCCCCCCAAATGCCAAGACTACCAAAAACATACTTTCAACCAAGAAACCATACTACTTGATGGCCTTAACATAGATCGGACCTCTACCAAACCTAACTCGGCCATCCATAATATCAACCTCTGTGACTTCACTCAGCTGATCTAATAAACAACTTGATTTAACAAAGTATCCAAAAATAATCCATGCTAGATTGCATACTATCAGTCAATCCTGAAACAATTAAGATAGCTGGCACCCTCCCATACCTTCTCAGCAACCTTCACCCCACCTTCATCAACATCACAAGCTCTCCAAAACCCTATACTTTAATTCTATGATAAACTTAATCAATTTTGATAAATCCATATTTAATGATCCATTTAAAAATGTGACTGGGAACCCCTAAATTATCTAGATGAAGCTGTCTTTCTCTTCAGTAACTCCTTGATAAGCACACTAAATCAGCAAACCCCACTGAGACATAAAAAGTGAAAATAAATTCTGTCCCATGGCTAACCAGCCAGACTAAAGAACTCATGAGAGGCACAGACAAAGTTTGGAAACAATAACACAACTAGGACCCAATCCTACCTAGATAAACATTGGTGCCTAAGAAACCACACAAAGACATAAGTGCATTATGATAAAAAGAATTTCTTCTCCACAAACCAGACCACGTATACAAAAAAATCCCAAAAGATTTAACAACCTCCTAAAACCAAACAGAAAAAAACATGCTAAATCCTTTCTCATCTGAAACCAGCAAGGGCATTGCAGACAAATTCAACAAACACTTCATATCCAGTACTCTACTTAAGTGAAATAGTACCAAGCTATACCCACTTCATCTAAGCCCCACTTGAGAATAGCTCCACATCTCAATTCAACCTAATAACCATCAAGACAAATGCCATCAGAAATGCATTAAAAACTGAAACCCAAAACATTAGTTCATGACAACCTGACAATCATACCTTTCATCCTTAGCACAAAAAATTTGGACAAAGCTATAAATAATGGGGGGGGGGGCAAAGGACCAAAAATAGGGACACTTTTGAAATATTGCTCTTACAAACTTAGAAAGTTGCAAAAATAACATGTTTTGCATTAGCATGAATTTTCTGATGGGTATGAAGTCTGAATCTCAAATGTCTGTCATTATTTATTGACTTCAACCCTCAACGATTTGCCAGAAAAAACACATTTTTATGAGAATTAGACCAAAAATATGAGAGAAATCTGGACATTCTGCGAAAATCTGTACAGTTGAGAGGTATGCTGACATCTGAATACATCTATATAGCCAGTTATAGAATTTGCTATACTGTATCTATCATAATTAATAGATCCCTTACAGAAAACTCCCTCCTACCCTATGGAACTCTTATATAATCCAAGCGCACAAAAGTGGCACATCCATCAAACTGTCAAACTATTGCCTAATAGCAATCCTTCCTCCCCTCAACAAACTACTTGAAAAATGCATACATCAGCAACCCCTAGCCTTTCAACTTAATAATCAATTACTTTTTCTACCCAAAATGGCTTTCAACCCATCACTGCACCAAAACTGCCCTTCTATATTTCCTAGATACCATCAATCAAAGAAAAATCTGAAGTGATTTTGTCTCCATCCTTTTCCTGGACTTGTCAAAAGCCTTTGACACAGCCTAACATGAACTAATCCTCCAAAGACTACATTTTATAGGCCATAAAATTCCCTCAGTTAGCTGGTTTATCAGCTACCTAAACAGTCACACACTGTCTGAAATGGAATGACTCCCACTCCATCTTCCTTCCAATCATTACAGGAGTCCTCCAAGGCTCCATACTTGAACCAATACTT
Organism: Protopterus annectens; assembly: GCF_019279795.1. Lineage (NCBI taxonomy): Eukaryota > Metazoa > Chordata > Ceratodontiformes > Protopteridae > Protopterus > Protopterus annectens. The sequence continues at coordinate 1,721,155,420 of NC_056733.1, read as the reverse complement.
TTCAATATCTTCATCAATGGCATGCAAAAGGAAGCAAAACTCGCTACCATAACACAATATGCTGATGACTCAACTTTAGTTTGCTCAGCCCCAAATCTTTCACCTCTGTAGAAAACTAGCTATACAAATCTCGATTGGTTTTAATCCTCCCACAAAACAAATTAATCCTATTCCTTCCTAAAACATACACAAAAAGCTGACCTTAACATTATCTCTCAAACAACACAAACATTGAAAATGTTACCAACACAAAATGAATAGGACTTATCATCCATAATGTTAAAATCTGATCTGCACATTTACACTGTAGTCAAAAGGATACAGTACAAGCTATTGTCTTTTTACTAAGCAAAACACCTGCTAAGTGATCATAGTAAAAAAAAAAATATCTTCCACCTCCCTCTTTCCTTCCTCCTACATGCCTCAATAATATTCACAAATCTCAACTCTTCCACCTAACACAAACTAGAAAGCACCTACAACAAAATTAGCAAATTTGCCTGCAGCCTCACAAACTGCTCCCATCACTGGGCAATGCTCAGTGACCTCAACTGGGTTGACCTTCCTCGATACATTACCTTCTCACAGTTACTCATAATACACAAAATACTTGACCATCCACTTAAAATACCCTTACTGTCAAATCTCATCCAATTGCATGTACCAAATACAATGCTAAGATCCTCAGAACATAAACTAACTTTTGCTATTAAATCTAAAAAACTATGATGGTGACTTGCTATTTTCTGCAGCAATGTTAAAGGCATGGGTCAAACTTCCAAAACACTCCAGGCTTTTAAATAATGTGAAACAATTCATGTCCTCCCTAAAATATCTTCTTGAAACTAATAAATTATGCAATTGTACTACACCTACAGTTTGAAGTATTCAGTCCTAACTGTGTTCACTATGAATACCATACAAGTGTATTAATAAAGTAATTTTGATTCTACTCAAAATATTTTGAAAACATGTATGTCCTTAATCTGATATACTCTGTAAAAAATATTTGTTGACTGTTTGCTTTGAAATACTTTATAAATAATGCTTGCTGACCATTTTTTTTAATTGCCAAAAATGTATTTCCGTGTTTAGGAGCTTTTCTTTCCAGGCCTCTGCTGAAAAAATGCATTTTTAGCTCCCAGACAGACTTTCCTGATAAACAAAAGCAAATGAATACATAAATGTCACCTATATTGGCCCAGAAATTAACAGTTTAAGCCCCAAGGCAACACACTGAAGTAGAATGTACTGTAAATAAATAGTCTTTCGGCTTTTCCCAATTAGGGGTCGCCACAGTGGAACTCTGGTCCGCTAATGATTGGTAGCAGATTTTTATGGTGCTGAGTTGCCAGCCTGATGCCCAACCTTCAAAGAAGGCACACCCATTCACACACGTACCTACCTGCATGTCTTTTAATGTCACTCGACTGCGGGGAGGACATGCAGACTCCACACAGAAGGTGCTCCAGTCGAGAATTGAACGGGAGAACTTCTTGCTGTGAGGTGACAATGCTAACCGCTGCACCACCGCGGCTCTTAGAATGTACTGTAAATACCTTTCTTTTCATTTGCACATAAAATAGCTTTTAGAATCATTTTAAACTTTTCCTTCAATATATTCTTGTTGAAATGCAGACTACAATCTGAACCAACATTTTGAGGTCTGGTTGAAAAATTACTCATTGTAGCCACCCTATCAACCCTTTTAAGGAAAGAAAATAAATAATAAATGCCAATCAATTGTCTTCACTTGTTTTGTTTTTTTTCTTTGTATTTCTGTCTGCTACAATGTTATGCAAATGCACAGGTTATCTATTATTATTCTTTCTTCCTATAGTCACAAATTGTACGATGCAAGGTTAGCATTAAGTGATTTTACAGCTAGTTATGTATGCAAAAATGTATATGTAACCAAGATGAAAATATTATATACAATGTGTAAAATGAAAATATACTGTATATCATCTATATGTGTGAATACTAGAGCTTTTCTCCCCAGTCCTTCACTGAAAAAGGTATCTATCCTAGTTGAACTTGCTTATTCAAAAATGGTAAATAAATAAATATATACATACATGCATACAATAATAATCTACTATAAATCTACTAAAGAAATACTTACATCAATATGACTACAGTGAAAAAGAACTTCATTCTTCTTTTATGACCACTATGTCTTTATTATTAAATGATTCTTTTTCCTCATTTGAAGTCCATATTCTTAAGAAAATGTTTCACATCCAGACTCCGTAGACAAGATAGCAAAATAGAACTCCACCACATCCAACATACTATTAACAAAATCCATTACCATATCATAGCTAATTTTAGAACCTTCTCTCTGCCCCCTCAGCAGATACCTCCTAATTAACTAGTATGGAATCCCTATACATGAAGCCAAATACAATTCTCCTGTAAGAGACTTCACCTACTCCCTCCAGTAACTCAGACACTTATACTACCTTAGATATGTATGTCCAGACATTTCTGGACTTCATCAGTAGAAACTCTCAGGATAAAATAGCCCACACCACAACAAGGATGATAAAATCCTGGATTTAGTCCTTACTAATATGGTATAGTTTTGCTATTTACCAATTGTCATTTCCTCCCTGGTCAAATGCTATGTACATGTAAAAACTTGCATAGATACAACATCTGCCCCCCTCCCCAAGTAAAAAACAACATTTAAGAATGAATCTTTCTGATGGAACACAAATATAAGCAGGCTCTATAATAAATAAAAAAATAATTTCAAGCAGAAAATAAATGTAACTCTCAAGATGGTAATAAAGCTGAAATAAAAAACAATTTTTATACATGACTGCTGCCTGTATAGCACATGGCCTTTGTCTTTAGTAACTTCTACTGCTGTAAAATCTTAGAATGTATAAATCTAGCTACTTTATGTGTATAAATGTAAATAGAAACATAAATACTCTGTGTTTAACTGGAACTAATTGTAATGCAATATAAACAAATGGAACTTTTCTCCCTGGGCCTCTGCTGAAAATGGGTATTACCCAGTTGGACTTTCCCGGTAAACAAAGACAAATAAATAAATACATATAAATGAATGTTCTTGATATACTTAATGGGGAACTCTGGACTCTGACCAAATCAAGCAAAACTTATAGGTAGTAAAAATAACCACCAAGGCAAAGAATAACCCCAAAGTCTTCTTTAAATATGTTGCAAATCTCACAAACAATGACTAGCACAGCACAGAACTAATAGTAAGTGATATCACAAACTGATCCAGGAAACATTGCCAGTTTACTAGTGGACAAATTCAGCTCAAACGTCATCTGCCTCCCCCTTCCTACAATCCCAGATCATATACCTGCATCTACATCTTCCCCTGAAATCTCCCAACAACAAGTCCTCCAAGCATTATACAAGACCAAAGGCACAACTTCCAAGAGACTGGATAATGTGCCATGCTGGCTACTACTTAACTATTCAACATATGCCATCAAATGGGTTTTGTGCTGTATAAATGGAGAACAGCAACAATTAACCCCTTGAACAGAGGTAGGACATCAACTGACCCAAGTAATTATATTCCCATAACCCTGACCATAATCATCTGTAAGTCTATGGAGTTACTAAATAAGGACATAGGCAACTTACTAACTCTCAACTTAAGCTAATTTGGAATCATTAATGGGGGGGTTTGGCAACTTAACCTGACTGACTTCTTCAAAAAGGTTGTTGAAGCACTAGATGAAAGAAAATCAATACAAACCTCATATCTACATCTCACAAAAGAGTTTCACAGAATCCCACATACAGACATTTCAGTTAAACTCTCCCATTTAAATGTAAACCCTAAAGTAACTTTTTGGATATTAAACTGGTTCACAAGGGAACCCAGTAATTTAGGACTGGCAGAGCTACAGCCTAAAAAACATGCATCACTAGTGGTGTATCTCTAGGTTTAGACCTTCAAGCACTCTTCTTAGACAGTTAATACTTGGAGGTCATAGCACATGTTAAGGGTTTATGATTGACTAAGTCTGCAGATGACTGTAAACTTGATGCCATCAAAATCTACCCTGAGGACACCAATATCCTTGAAAATGGCCTTTTGCAAACATATAGCTGGTGTCAAAAACATGTTCTAAAACTAAATTGCAGGAAATTTATAATAGTATCCTTCATCAAGCATGAGCAGCCTTGTAACTATCACATTGACAATACACCAATGAAAGTTGCTTCTTTAGTCATAGATTTAGGAACCTACATTGACAATGAACTGTCCTTTAATCACCATATATCCACTATTGTAAGGAGGTCCTTTTCCATTGCATAGCTTATATCTACAGAAATGGTGTCCAGTTCCTGGGGTGTAATCATTCCACTCTACCTAGTTGTCATTAGCCTGATCTTTTAATATAATGTTCCTTTCTGAACACTCTGTACAACTGGAATGTCCACAAGGCTTTTCTCACAAAACACTCAAGGGCCTAAATCATAATGGCCGTCATGGTTTAGTGGTAAATCACTTTGTCTATGGTGTGCAGGTTCCTGAGTTCAAGCCTTGCAAAAGCTGTTTTATAAAATTTCTGCAAATCATTTCAAAGCTCTGTCTTTCTTCTTAGTATAATACAGGCTGATAAGATATTAGCACTACCTTGCATAAAGCCTCAACATATTCTATCCTGTCAGACTTATTATACATTTGCAGGTCTAGTGATAATTTAAACACGCAACCAATGGATTGCAATTTCTTTAGCAATACGTACAAGACATATTTCAGTGATAGATATGTATGACATGGAACCATCTTCCTTTTCACACTATTCAAATGAAATTTGGATGACTGGATGGCAAACATAAATCCATTCCTTGCATAGCACTCTTGTCACTTAAGAAAATGGGCAACAAGTAAGTGTACCAACATATACTTGTTCTGCATGCAACTGGACTATTCATATGTAAAATATAATGGCTAGAAAAATTACCATGGGGATAAAAGACTATGTTCATAAGATTCTAAGAAATCAATAACTTAGTAAGTAGCTATGGATCTACTATAGATTATCATGCATCGACAGAAGATTATTCAAAACTCAAAGATTTAAAACCTTAGGAGATCACAAGCTCAAAATTATGACACTCCCAAGATAGCAAAAAGCACAGAAATATTTTTGTATGGCAAGCCCCCTAAACAATTTGATGTAGAGCAAAACAAAATCACATTCCCAAACTTCATCCTCACTACTTCTAAGCTATGCAAACTTGTAGATAAAAGAAAAGTAGAAAAAAAAACATACAATTCACATTCTTCCTCTTTACGGATTCCAGCAGACTGCAAAAGAGAACACAGTCTGTAACCCATTCAGTGATAATGTACTGAAATACGGAGAGCAGGAAACGTGATTTTCCTGCTTCAACATTTCAAAACACAACAAAGCAGGATGTGAAAAACTGCAGGTTTACCCTTTACCTTGCTTGAATAATAAAATATTTCAGCTGCATCACAAATTAGAATGATTTGTCCTTTTCATTCCCCACTGGAAAAATGCTTATCCTCAAAATATTCCTCTTCATTTAAGCATTATCCAGACAAGCATAAACTGTTAACACACACTATGCAAACATTGAGATAGAATGGAAAACTATTTTCTTCTTCTTCTAGATTCCCCCATTTGTTGTTATTACAACTGTCTTATCTGTAGTCAATTTCATTCCATGTATAATGCAAAACTGAAAGTAAATGTGGTCAAACTGAGTGTAAATAAGACTGATGTAATAGCAGCAAATGGTGAAATCAGAATAAGGTGAGAATTCAGATATGCAGGAAAATAGTGGAAGAGGCTAACAGATTCAAATATCGGGGAAGGATGTCTGAGGAGAAGGGACATCTGAATGAGGCAATCAAAAAGTACAGTTGTGTACACTTACCATAAATGTAGATGCTCGAGTGTATTCACTGTTGCAGTCATTACATTTGGGTTATCTGCTTGCAGGTAGCCCTCAGTCGGCCTGATTAACAAAGTTTTGGGTCCTGCATCAGTTGCTGTACCTTCTTCCATGACGTCAGGTCATCAGGGGTATAAAACATGCAGCCGACGCCATTACATCAGTTTTTCTTGCCCCAGATGTCAGGTGACCCCCTAATGGGGAGCAATTAAATATAAAAATACAAAGATATACCTCCAACAAAAAAGCAAATACACCAAAAGGGCTTTTAAGCATAGTAAAGGAAAGTAGAGGTATAGCCAAAAGAAGTTAGGGGGCTGAACGAAGGCTAACCAGGACTGCAACAGTGAATACACTTGAACATCTACATTTATAGTAAGTGTACACAACTGTACTATGTTCTTCGTGTTTCACTGTTGCAGTCATTACATTTGGGTAGATTCCCAAAGCTATGGTTGGGAGGAGGAATTTAGATAGCATTAGGGCCAGCTATAAGGCCCTGCAAGACTGCAGTGGCAAAGTCAGCTCTGGATTTAGAGAAAATTGGCAAATGATAATGCTTGGTGAAAGTATGTACAGAACTCCAGGTAGCAGCTTCTAGGATGTCCCTGGTAGGGACGCCTCTGAGAAAGGCTGTAGAGGTAGATGCAGCCCTGGTGGAGTGAGGTCTGATCCCCTGCAGGATATGTTTTCCATGGTGCTTATAGCAGAAATGAATGCAATGGCCTATCCATTTAGAAATGGTTTGCTTTGAAATAGCCTTCCCCTCTGCCCTTGCAGCAAATGCCACCAGCAATTGCTCAGTATCCATCCCCCTTTGTTCTGTGGATTGGGAAAGAAGGTTGGCAAATGAATAGACTGATTAAGAGCCACACTGGATACCACCTTGGGCATGAAGGATGGATTGTTTCTGAGGGACACCCTGTCCGCATGAAAGATGATGAAAGGCTCCACTGCCATAAGGGTCTGTAATTCAGATTCTCTTCTAGCTGAAGTGATTGCTAAAAGGAAAGCTGTTTTCCAAGAAAAAAAATTTAAGTCTGCAGTAGCAGCTGACTTGAAATGAGGTAAAGTGAGTTTCTCCAAAACAAAGTTAAGGTCCCAGGCAGGGGTTGGCGCTCTTCTGGGTGGTCTCATATTTTGGCCCCTCTGAGGAACTGCTTGAGCAGTGGATGAGAGAAGAGGGGAGGTTCTGTGTTATAATGAGCTGAAATGGCTGAGGCATGGATTTTAATGGAGGAAAAAGACAGGCCCTTGTGAAGCATCTCAGTTAAGTATTGTAAAATCTGAGGTAAATTGGGTGCTGCTGTGCTCATCCCTTGAGATTGGTTCCAAGCACAGAATCTTTTCCATTTTTCAGCAATAGATTTTCTAGTACTAGGCAGTTTACTATTGGGATGTCGAAGACATAATAATCAATCTAGGAACGGTTTTAACATGGCTCGAGGTAGGGAAGATGTTTGTAGTAGGGAATAATACTGAACACCCATGTTAAACATTTTCAATAGTAAACCTACTAGGTCTCCTTGCCTCTAAAATGATATCCATCACAGGTTTACTGAGAGATGGTAGAGGAGAGATTATGTAATTATCCAGGCTGCAAGGTTCAGTGTTAGAAGCTGAGGGTGCAGTATCTGGTTCTCCTGCTGAGACAACAGGAAAGGAGTCTGAGGCAGGTGCCATGGGGATAACCATGACACACTGTGCAGGAGGGGGTACAAGTGTTGGCATGGCCAGCCTAGAGCAATCAAAATCATCTTTGGTTTGTCCTGTTTGATATTTAGTAGTACTTTGAAGAGCATAGGCAGAGGGGGGAAGGCATAGACTGATAGGTTTTTACAGCTGAAAGACAGAGCATCCACTTTCCAGGCTTGCTTGTGGGGAGTCCTTGTGCAAAATTTGTCCAATTGTTAGTTCTGGGAAGAGGCAAACAGGTCTATATCTGGGCATCCACTTTCCAGGCTTGCTTGTGGGGAGTCCTTGTGCAAAATTTGTCCAATTGTTAGTTCTGGGGAGAGGCAAACAGGTCTATATCTGGGCTCCCCATTTGCTTATCAACATTTTGAAAATCCTTGGTTCCAGTTTCCACTTGTGTGGGTACATAAGGTTTCTGCTTAGTCCGTTTGCCAGTATTTAATTTTCCTGGAAGGAATTGAGCTTGTAGGTGCACTTGGTAGCTCAAGGCTGTGTTCCACAATGCCATGGCTAGTCTGCAGAGGGGGTAAGAATGTGTACCCCCCTGCTTGTTTATGTACCACATAACAATGGTGTTGTCCGTTTTACCCTAAGTTGTCCTAGAAGAATGTGGTGCTTGAAGGCTGTCAGACCATTCTGTACAGCTAGAATTTCTTTTTGATTGATATGCAGGTGCATTTGACTTGGGTTCCATTTGCCCTGAATGCACTTTCCTGCCAGATGACCCCCCCCCCATGCATAGTCTGATGCATCTGTTATTAGGGTTTGGGTGGCAGAGGGTGGTATGAAAGGTAGTCCTTTGTTTTGGTGGCAGACCTCTGTCCACCAAAGGAATTCTAGGTGTAGGCAAGGTATGATAGGAATCATTGCTTCTAGATCCTGAGAATGTTGACACCATAGGCTTTTTAGATACCACTGTAGTTTCCTCATATGCAGTCTTGCATATGGAATTAGAAGAATGCAGGAGGCCATGAACCCCAAGGCTTGCTGTATTTGTCTTGCAGATAACAGGGCTATTGTGGCCACTTGTTTGAAGTAGGTTGTCAAATGAATTTGTTTTTCTGGCGTGAGGTAAACCATCTGGGAAGTTGTATTCAAGCCTGCTCCCAGGAATATAATTTGTTGACAGGGTACCAGGTGTGATTTCGTTTTGTTTATGGTGTACCCCAGACAAGTTAGAACCCTTTGTACAAAGGCCAGATGATTCAAAAGTATGTCGTGACTTTCTGCCTGAATTAGACAATCGTCCAGGTATGGGTATATTTGAATATTTCTTTGCCTGCAAAATGCAATAACTGGAGCTAGGCACTTTGTGAATACCCTGGGTGCAGTAGATAAGCCAAAAGGCAGTGCAGAGAACTGACAGTGTGTGTAGCCTGCTTTGAAGTGTAGGTATCTTCTACAAGATTCCCTAATCGGGAAGTGCAGGTATGCTTCTTATAAATCTAGAGTTGCCAGCCAGGCATCTTTGCCTCGCATAGGAAGTAATTGGTGAAGAGTCAGCATCTTGAATTTTGGAATTTCCAAAAAGGTGTTTAGAGTAGACAGGATCAGGATAGGACGCCATGATTTGTCTTTTCTGGGTACGAGGAAAAGTCTCGAGTAGAAACCTTGTCCCTTTTCCTCTTCTGGTGCCAGTTGAATAGCCCCCATGCTTAAGAGAGAAAGTACTTGTTTTGGGGGCTCTGCCCACTGATTTGGGGGTAGGTCTGGCCACCCACGTGGTGTTGGCAACCTGTGGAAGTGAAATCTGTATCCTTGGGACACTATATTTAAAACCCATTTGTCCTGGGTAATAAGTTCCCAGTTCTTTGCATGAAGAGCAATCTTTCCCCCCAAAAGGGCAGTCAGTTGATAAGTGCTTGGAAATTTTAAAAGGAAGTCATTGAGACATTTTACCATAGGGGGGAGTCTTATCACTCCCAGATTTGGAAGTGGAGACCCCCCACTGCTTAGTCCTGTGTGCCCCCTGGGACTGAAACCTGGGGCTATTGCTGTGTCTGGGTTTGGCTTGAGAAGACCTGGAAGGGGCTGGAAAGGACCAATTCTTAGAGGGCCAGTGCCTACTAAATCTAGGAGGCTGAACTTGTAAGAAATCTTTAACAGTTTGCATAGATTTAGCTTTATCTTCCATCTTTTTAAGAACTTCATCAGCCTCGTTGCCAAACAGGCAGGCCTGATTTAAGGGAGCATCCAACAATTTAGCTTTAACATGATCAGGCAAAGATTGCTCCTTTAGCCAAGCATGCCTTCTGAGCACAGACCCAGTAACAGCAGCCCTGCAAGAGGCCTCTAATGAATCAAAATCACATTGCAAAGTATGTTTTCCAACTTGTTCAGCAGAATGCATTAAATCCTGTAATTCTTTATTTTCCACACAGTCAGGAATCAACATAATTTTCTGTTTAAGCAATCCAATAACATGTTGCTGATACTTTAACATATGAAACTGGCAGTTTGAAGCCCTAATGGCCAAGGTTGCAGAAGTATAAACCTTCTTACCCCATCTATCCAGCACCCTGGAGTCTCTATCAGAAGAGGTAGGATTTTTAGCAGTGGAAGCCTTAATGCCCTTGGGCTCCTGTGAAATAGTATCTGGATCCGCAATAGGATTTTCAAAAAGGAACTTGTGTGACTCTGGGACCCTGTAGTATCTGTCAGGTTTTCTGGGAGCAGGAGGCAAGGAATCAGAGGCCAAACTAGATTCCAAAAAAGCATCATCAACAATATCTAGTACAGGAGGAATAGCTAAAGGCCTATGCTGAGGTAGGAGTAAGAAATCCCTAAGCCTCTTTTTTGAATCAGAAAAATCTCAACTTTCCCAGTGGAAATGCTCCCGTAGAGTATGTAAGGTTTCTCCAAAAGAAAAATCCTCTGGAGGGGAAGCAGAGGGAATGGAGTCCTCTGCATCAGAATTCTCATAAGTAGATAAGGGCAAATCCAGATCATCAGAAGAATCAGAAAAAACAGAATCCTGGTCAGAAGATTCATAAACAACTTCAGTCCTAGGCCTCTTAGAAGGGGAGGGGGGTGGCTACCCCTGACTAGAGTTATTAAATCTTCAGCCATTCTTATTATTTGTTTTTTAGGCATAGAGGCCTGAACATGTGATCTGGGCATAGTTTTTTTAGGCATGGTTCGAGATTTAGGCCTAAGTGAAGAAGGAGGCGTCAGTTTAATATGCAAGTACATAGGCCTGAATACCCCCTCAGAAGCCGGTGCCTGCACAGTGGCTCCAGACCCATCCAAGGTAGAGATTTCAGCGGTTTCATAGCTGATGCATCTCTCGGCATACCGAACTCTGAATGGGTCTCAGTAGAGGCCTGCGAATCAGAAGTAGCGGGTATCAGGGGCTGCAAAAGCACCTCACTGAGTACTGGCGAACTGGTGACTGGCTTAGGAGAAGCGTCGTCAGCAGCTTTGGAGCTCAGCAGCCTGTCTCTGTCTTTATCTTTGCATTTTTGTGGAATCCCAGTAGTTGGATGGCTAACCGACTACTTTTCTGGATAATTAAACTGAGAACCGAAATATTTAGAGGCGAAAATATACCGACGATGGATAGTGCGCTGATTAAATAAAGCACAAAACCGACAGCAAGGTATGTCGTGGTCAGGGCCTAGGCAAGAAATACAGTATGAATGAAAATCCTTATGAGGTATTTGCTTTCCACAAGTAATGCAATTATTAAATTTTACTGACATCGGTAAGGAGCAAGAAAACATTTCCCCAATGGGGTACTTAGCTTTAGTTGAAGACTTCGGTTCTGAAACTTGAAAATGAAAATTTCAGGAGTCGGATGACCGGCACTTGCGAACTGCTTCTGCTTCGGGCACCGCAAGAAAGTCTGGGGTAATGGCGTTGGCTGCATGTTTTATACCCCTGATGACCTGACAACATGGAAGAAGGGACAGCAACCGACGCAGGACCCAAGACTTTGTTAATCAGGCCGACTGAGGGCTACCTCCAAGCAGATAACCCAAATGTAATGACTGCAACAGTGAAACATGAAGAACATCTAGAATGAAAGGGGATGCAACCAAGTAGTAGGGGTATTGTGTGACAGACGAATGCCAAAGAATTTGACACGTATAGTGCTCATAACAATCTCTAGGAGATTGAGACTATGCTTTTACAAATTTTAATACTTTCCATTTGTGTAAAATACATCTTGACATTTTTTTGAGAACTGGCTCAAAATGCATTAATGGAGTTTTGTAGAAAGCATTAGTATTTCAGTAAAATCTGACATTTTACAGATGGTAATAGCATCTGTAGGATGTGATATACAGACTATAAAGTTATTTCTTAGCCCAGGATCTTAGGCATTCATAAAGAATAATATGTAGGAGTACAAAGTACTGTGCAGTTAAAATAGATATTATTTTTCCAATTATAATTTTTCTATAGCAAGTTAGACAGTTAGCGGTCAGTACTTTAGGGCAATCTCTTAACTTATTTTTTTAGAATGTGCATCAGATTAAAACATCTATACCTGTTAGATACATAAACTTGCTCTTTAGTGATATTATTCGTGTACCATTAAACAAATGTGTGTCTCCTCATGTATAAAGCATTTCCTGAATTCCTGTTCTGAAGATTTTGTGGGGGATTGACACATTTATGGTGTTATGGATAACAAAACATGTGCTTTTAATCATTACGTTTTAGTTAAGTTAGCATGTTACTTGGAGGCTGGAGGTGCCACACAACCTTAACAGCACTGGTGTTATACATTGTGCAGAGAAAAGTTAATACCAAGTCACCTAAGGGTCTATAATGTACTTAGCAGGCGGGGCTTAACAGTTATCTCAACATGGGGATGATAGGATGAACTGTGGCACATTAAATGTAACTGCTTGCAGCACAGTGTGGTACACAAAATCATTAAGACGTAAGTGGATAATACTGAACGTTAGCACAGAAGATAACCAAATAGTGTAAGATCAAAGAAAAATGCATAAGTTTCAAGTTCAAATAAACCAAATTCACAGTACTCACTGCTGATCTTAAATTGGAAGATTAGAAAAGAGGGACATTCTGTACAAAACTGACATTTAAATCATTAAAGAAAAGGTTATAGGTAGCAAAATAAGAAGATGAAGATGGTTGATATAGACATAGTTATAAGATTTGGAATTTATATTCCTCAATAAAAATGAGTTCACTATTTATCTCAATTCTTTAAATGGCAGAATAATAAGTCACATGTCAGTGAGCTGGACACTAACCTCACATTAAAAAAAAAAGATAGAGTGGAAAGGAAGTGTTTCAGAAGCTAACATGAAAACTAATACAAGAAATGTGGACTTAGAAAAAGTGATAAATTCATGGAAACATAAAATTAATATATACACTATACAATTAATGTATACGCTTTCCCCTGGACTCAATAACTCATTTTTCCATGCAGGAATAGTGCAGCAGCTCCTGCACTGAATATGGCCACCAAGCAATCCAGCAAACAAGGCTGGGGGCATGCACGAGCCTGCTAGCACTATTCTTGCACAAACACCACTGAATTATGCTAATTACCTCATTTGCTGGTGAAAACCATGCAAATGAGGTGAATTAGCAATTCAGTAAACAGGCAGGCATCTGTGCAAGAACAGTGTGAGGTGCAGAAATGTATCCGGTTACTAACCGAGTACATTTCTGCAATAATCAAAATGGAGGCATGACAGCTCAAAGTAAAGCATGTATTATAGTCATTAGACATGCCAATGGCCAAAAATATGGCCATTGCATGGAAAAGAGTTGCAAAATTATAAAAATCAAAGTGTATTTTTTTGGTCAATTTTAGCTGTTTAAGCATAGGGCAGAGCGGCGCACAAAGGAGACTGTGCTGAAAATAAAGAAAAAAATGTGAAAAGACAGTTTTAAGTGAAAACTGCATTTTGCCGTTATAGTGTATGGCATGCAGAATCAAAACAATAACAGCTAACCTAACACTGGTTACTAAGGAGGAAGGCTGTGGTGTAGTGGTATAACCAGAGACTAAGGTAGTGGGCTATGCAAATGAATAAATTTTACTGAATCACTAAATGGGAGACCATTCCCTGGCTGCACCTAACCGTGTAGGAGCTATAAGGTGGTGGTGTAAGCAGGAGAAGCAGCTGACATGAAAAGGGTGTGTGTCATGCTTGGTGTAAGCACACTGGGCTCCACGGCTTCCACTTGAGCTTAGCTAAGCAAGGGGGTGTGTCTGAGGCTGTATAGACTTATTCCATGAAATGAAGAGCGTGTTTGTGTCCAGGGAGGGCAATTTCTGCTGCAAGGTGTTTACTTTAGCTAAACGGGTTTGTGTGGTGCATACCGGGTCTAAAACAAAAAAAAAAAAACAGAAATAGCAGAACTGTTTACATTTAGGCACCGGGTTTGTACGGTGCGCCTCAGGGCTTAAAAGGGGAAGAAATGGGAAGAGAAAAATAGGAAAAAAAAGGAAATAGCAAAATTAAAGCAATGAAGTACAAATAACATAGCTGGCACGTGTAATGCATCATAGTCAGCCAAATATACAGGCAGCATCTGCAGCACAACAGTATAAACTATGCAAACACCTTTCAGTCTGTTTTTTTCCCCACAAACTCTGCATCATTGGTGTACACATGCAGGGGGATTTTAACCGAGAAAATGTTTGCGGCTGCCGTTGCTTTGACACATCAGTATGTGCTAAAGGCTGAGGGCAGTGAGGAGGATTATGCTGACAACCCCAGCCCCAGAATGAGGAGGAAGAGAAGAGTGTTCAGACACAGGGTAACCTACCAGGGGCTACATGATCTGGAGATACTAGAGTGCTACAGGGTGGACAGGGGCATACTTCAGCAACTCATTGAGCTGTGCCAGCGTCACATCAGACCCAGAGGCATTAGAGGGGAACCCATCCCAGTGGAAGCCAACGTATGTGTAGCCTTAAGAAAACTAGCTACAAGTACTTTCCAAAGACCTACTGGAGACATCATGGGAGTCTCACTGACATCTGCATCCAGGGTACTCCACCAGTTCCTGGATGCCATACTACCACATGCCGGTGAGAACATTTGCTTCCCCAGCACCAGGAGGAGAGGATCAGAAATGTGTGTCTCTTCCACTGTGTAGCAGACTACCCAGAGGTACTAGGTGCTATTGACTGCCCACACATCTACATCAAAGCACCACCCAGTGAACAGAGTAGGGTCTACTTAACCCACATAGGCTTTCACTCCATCAACTGCTAGGTCATGTGCAATGCCAAGGGAATTATCATTAATGTGTGTGCTGGCAGCCCTGGAAGCTATCAGAACTCCCACATCTGGCATTCCTTACAGCTGTACCAGGGATTTTCCAGGGGGGGCATCTCATATGGCCATCTGGTGGGGATGCTGGCTATGCACTGGAGCCATGGATGATGACACCCATTAGAAATGCACAAACACCCACTCAAGAACATCATAATGAGGCACACACACAAACCAGGATCATTACAGAGCATGTAATTGGGATGCTCAAGTCACAGTTCTGCTACCATGACATATCTGGTGAAGCCTTGCAGTACTCTCCAGCCACATGTGCACACATGTTCATAATATGTGCTATGCTACACAATATGATCCTGTGGAAACAACTGCAGCAGAAACAGCATGGGGAAGGTCCAAACAGCCCCCCCCCCACTATTGCCAAGGTCCCCACAGACACAGAGGGACTTGGAAGAGGAACACCTGAGCAAACTCCTGTATGCAGATGGAGGCATGGCCAGTATGCCCTAGCCTTGGCAAAGAGGCAATGCATAGCACACACACTGACACTGTAGGCACCCAGAGACTGACACCTCTCTCTAACATGCACACAGAGTAAAATGGATGACACACACATCACACTACCTGTAACTTACCTTGTATAGGCAGTGTACTGTGTGTATATGACATAGGCAGCCCTCAAGCACCATCCTCACAACTGCCACAGGCACAAGGTAAGTCAGTCTTCTTAACAATAAATGAATGTATTAGTATGTTCTGGTAGCATATCTATGGTATTGCTTAATGCATGCAAGGGAATGGGGTAGCCTACTGAGATAGCAGCAGACAACTGACAGCTATGTCAGACACCAGGAACTGCTTGACCAATACGGGCCTCCCCACACTATGCAGTAGTAACCAAGGTGACAAATCCCACTGCAGCATATGTGGGTGGCCAACTAGCTGGGGGCAAAGGTCACAGGCATGGATGCCAGTGTGGGGGTCCCATACTCACCCTTCAGCCTCACCCAGCAAGTTAGCTGTAGAAAACCCTAAAGAAATGTCTGACAAAGGCCAACAAATGGTGACAATGATGAACTACTCTCCTACAGACTTACACAGTGATAGCACAGCAGGTCTTGCAGTTGCAGTAAGGATCTGAAGGGTAAGAAGTCTGAAACTCAAATGTATGCCATTACAATCTGACCTGTGGTCTTTAGTGATATGCCTCTAGTCTCCAAGACAGGGCACAATACTATGCTAAATGGAACCAAAATGTAAAGCAAATATCAGCACAGTCTGTGCAAATGTGTACAGTTGACAGGTGTGCCCCCCCCACAATATTCCCATATGTTTGCAGGGAAATAGCAGCAGAGCACACATTGCCAGGGCAGTCCCAATCCATGTGAAAACCTGTTGCATGTCCACAATATGCAGCGGTCAAGGAGCTATGTATATGTGTGGTTAATACTGTCAGGATTTGGCCAGCACTTACTCCCAACTGTTGTGTTGTAGTGGCCTAGGTAGAGTGCTGTCTTTGACAGGGCCATGGTCCGAGAACTGCAGTGCTAACTATTATGCATGTCAGCTACACCTATGGTAGGAGATGTACACACTATCCATATGTCAATATCAGTTAATGCAGGAAAGCTGTACAGGTCATGGGCAGTACATGGCTTGGAGTAACCTACACAGTGTCTACCATACCTCTCAACTGTACAGATCTATTGCAGAATGTCCAGAGGTTTGCATCATAATTGTGGTCTGTATAACATGAAATAGTGGTTGTCTGGCAATTCATTGGCAAGTCACGCAAGACTAAGGTCAGAAAATAATAAAGATTGTAGTATCAGACTGTATACCCTATGGAAACATGCATGCTAATGCAAAACCTTTTATTGAACCACATTTCTAGGTTTGTAAGCTCAATGCTTAAAAATGGTCCCTATGTTTAGACTTCTGTCCGCTAATCACTTATGGCTTTGTCCAGATGTCAGGGTCTCAGAAGTTGAGAGGTATGGTGCCCAGTAAGCCTGAAGGTCAGTGTACTGCCAGTGTATAAAGGGCTGCCACCTTTCTGTGTCAGCACTGACAACATGTCACTGGCCAACAGCCAAGCCCCGGGAATGACAGGGTCTATATTAGATGATTGAACTTTCAAAACTTCAAGTGTCATATGGTCGACATCATAGGATTGAATTTGTGAAAGTTCAAATGTTTTAACGGAGATCTCCGTACAGAGTGGAATGGGAAGATTTCCTTTTTCTGCACCATAGTGCGATCTTGGATTTGGTATATTTAAAGAGCGGGTAGGGGTTAAAACATTCAGGTAGGCTATTTGTGTAGTTTATTTTTTTTATTACATGTTGGAACTTTTAAAAGTTTGATCATATGGTGTCAACCATATGACAGTCGAACTTTAGAAAGTTTGATTATCTAATATAGACCCGAATGACACAGGTTGTCACAGAAGGGGCACACGTATGCCTTTTATATCTATCCTGCTTGTCCTAACATTGCATTTGCCTGCCAACTATTTGCAAAGCAAGAAAGGGTCATGTCAAAACAGCAATGGCAGACAGTGGGGGAGTAGACATCAAATCCATAAGGGAAAACAAGCAGTTACCAAACCGGTCTCCCAACTGTCTGTTTGGCAGAACATTATTAACACCCTGTCCCCATGTGTGAACCTTTGTCTGACTGTCATATTGGGCCTGTGCAGATGTCAGTCTGTGATGGTATGACAGCTAGGCCCAAATATAGCCTCATAATAGCATATAGTAACATAAACCATCTACGGACCACAGCAAATGGAGTGGTGCAATGATGGACCATCTGCAAAATAGGTACACTCAGAGGTGTGAAGTCCCCAACCCTGTCTGCGATGTAATGGCATGTACCCTGCCCACATCAGAATTACAAATACATAACAGCAACCACTCTGGCCAAAGCCTGTGACTGCACTGCAGAAGGACAAAGAGACATACATTAGGGGAAGGGGAACCACCGGCCAGACAAATGGAGAATGTGCACACCAGAACAGATTGTGCAGTAACATAGGTGCCGTTTAGTGTAAGGAGTCAGTAAACATCACCTGGAAATACACAGCACACACCTATGTAAGTGGAGGTCTGCAACAAAACAAAACCCCAACAATGGACACCTCAGAGGCAAAATCACATGAGAACTCAACAAACCTACACACGACAGACCATGTAAACTCCACACACCAGGGTTTTGCAAACACTAAGGCCTAATCCCAAACCTGAAACACCTACCCTACATAGACAGGCTAACAGCACTGTTCCTGTTCCCCATTCCACACAGTCTCTGCTGAGGTGACCCCTGTCTGGCATACAAAGCAATTCAGACCCTGCCTTGATGGGACTGTTGAACATCTGGAATTCAAGGCCCACTCCATCAACCTGTAGGTGCAGCATCAACCTGGGCTGTGATATCAGTATGGCCTGTTGGTGTGACAGATACATGTATCACACATTCCCCCATCTGTGGAATACACTCCCTGTTAACAGCAAGCCAAGTGCCTCAATACAGTCCTGTAATTCCACCTGTGTCCCTACTGGACAGGGTCTCTGTCTGCTGACATGTTTTACCATGGGCTACACTCTCATCTGCATGGGTTATAAGGGCATCAGGGCCAATACCCTACTAACATCATAGCAAACTACCAACCTAAACACAACCATCTGTCAGTGGTTTACCACATTACTCTGTACTGCTCTGCCATTGACATACCTGGAAGTCACAGTGCTATGTGGAATATACTACATATATAATGGACATTTCTGCAGAGTATAATGCACTGTGTACCCACACCAATACCTCCCAACCTCTGGCTGCAAGACATCTGGACATGGTCATACATAAAGGTGGGATAAAGGCACAATTATAGGAACGTATTGTAAATATTGCCCTTACATACTGAAAAAGTTGGTAGTATAAGGGGCTTTGCATTAGCAAGAAGTGTATGATGGTTATGAAGTCTGAAACACTAATATCTGTCATTATTTTGTAACATCAGTCTTTAATTATATGCAACTAACTTGCCATAAAAACACACGTTTATGTAGACTAACACCTGGACAATCTGTCACAAAATGTATGGTTGAGAGTTATGGCCACACCAGGATATGACTTTTCAGGTAAGAAGAATACCACACAAGCAGGAGATCCCCAGCCAGTATATCAACAAGTTGCTGGACTGTTTACACAGCTTCATCAGTCAACCAGCTGCATCCACACCTCTCAACTAGCCTTTTTGGGCAAGAATGTCAGACTCATAATATTATCTAGATCAAGGGAGGTCATCGTCCCCCTGTACTCATCACTCATTAGACCTATGATTGAGTACAATGCCCCGTTCGGAATGTATCTGACCAGACACCTGATGCAGCTTGAAAGGCCCCAAAAGTTCCTCACCAAAAGGATAAAGGGTCTCAAAAATATGTCTTATGCTGCCCGACTGAAAGAGCTCCAGCTTTATTCAGTCTCATACCGCTTGCTCAGAGGTGACCTGTGCCTGACATATAAGGCCATGTCAAACCCAGATTTGATGAATATGCTTCACCTCAAAAAATCTAGATCCCTCAGAACCACAAGGGAGACTTAAACCTTGACACGGTTATAAATAGAACGTGCTGGAGGGACAGATTCATCACCCAGAGACTCCCTATGCTGTGGAACAAAATCCCGGTACATGTGAGGCAGAGCACCTCGCTGGCCTTGTTCAAGAGGAATCTTGACCAATGGATGGGAGATCGCAGATATACCCCAGGGATTACTTCAGTGTCACTGCTTGACAGAGGCACAGAAAAATGATAGGCATAGTTTTTATTCAAACTAAAGGGGTGGCGAAAGCCACATAACTATGGGCTAGGCTTATAAATGCCCTTGGGCAGATAGCCTAGTATGAACCTATGAACCTATGAACCTATGAACCTAGTCTGTGCATCATACATCTTGTATTCCTTTGGTAAAGCACTGTGATGATCTGAGGATGTCTGACACTAGGTACTGACACAATACACTGCAGTGTCAGACTTCAGATATATCAGAAGATGTCTGCTTAAACAAACCCAGTATCCCTAGGAAAGGCCTATTTACTTTTGAGAGGCATGGCTGTAGCACACAAACCCCCAGACTTGTCATTCAACTATCTCTGGAATGGAGTCCCACTCTCACTATTGAAGGTGACACTGGACATGCTCCTACACTTAGAAAATAACAGGCCATGTTGGAACCCACATCGGACTATATAACTGTATTTTGCCCACATCGGACTATATAACTGTATTTTGCAAATATGTTTTGGCATACAGACAGCTTTGTACACCTTAACTGTCCCTGCACAAACACATCAAACATGATTACCCTCAGCTAGCTGTAGGTGGCCCATATGTGATATATCTGCATCTGTTGCATGTGATACACAAACATATATATGGGCAACAAATAACAATATGTCAAGCATACACACGCATAATGTGGTTAAGAGAGAGATAGACAGTAATAGCGAGAGAGAAACGGGGATAAATACAGAGTGAGTCACACACACACAGATACTCTGAATGGCATAAAGTGATATCCTTCTGCAGATAGTGGCATACCGGTCGTAACCAGTCGCACGTGCCAGCATGAAAGAAAGCTCCACTATGTAATAGTATTGAGGTGGGGGCTATTAATATCACATCACCTGCCTGTGTGTGTGTGTGTATGTGTATCTGTAGGTCTAAATATAAGGATTCTGTTCCCACTCAGTACACTTTCCATTGCCCTACTTCATAAAATCTGCTGCTGTCATTCACCTTAGAAGTATAATTGGACACCTGTTAGCACTTTAACCTCTGTATCATGTGCGATAACTGCATAACACTATAGTACAAATAACTAGATAGGTAGGGGTTCTAATCTCAGTCCTGGCAAGTGTGTGTTTGTTTGTAGGTGAAACAGTTTTAGGCCATTTCCACCCAGTGCACTTCCCACTGCCCCACTTTAGCAGTCCTGCTGATGTCATTCCCCTTAGAATTCCATCTGTGCAGCCCCAACTCTATAAGCTCCGTGGCATGTGCAATTACTATGTAACAGTATGGTATGAACAACTAGATAGATAGGGTTCCCACTCTCAGTTCTAGTAAATGTGTATGTATAAGTGTGTGTAAGTGAGCATGTGTATAGACTGAGGTATTTTGAGGACTTTCCCACCCACAACACTTCCCAGTGCCCTACTTTAGAAGTTCTGCTGATGTCATTCCCCTTAGAAGTACCTTTGCACAGCACTTGTCTTATAAGCTCCATGGTGCATGCAGTAATTTTATAACAGTAGTAGTACAAATAACTAAATAGGCAGGGATTCTGCTCCCAGTTCTGGCAAATGTATGTGTGTGTACAAGTGTGTGCATGTTTATAGGATGATGTATTTTGAGGACGTTCCCACCCACAACACTTCCCAGTGCCCTACTTTAGGAGCCCTGCTGATGTCATTCCCATTAGAAGTACCTTTGTACAGCCCCAGTCCTATAAGCTCAGTGATGCATGCAATAACTATGTATTAGTATAGTACAAATAACTAAATAAGCAGCGGTGCTACTCCCAGTTCTGCAAATGTGTGTGTGTGTGTGTGTGTGTGTGTGTGTGTGTGTGTGTGTGTGTGTGTGTGTGTGTGTGTGTGTGTGTGTGTATAACTGCATGTGCAAGAGTTTGTAAGTGTGTATTTGTAGGCTGACATACTTTGAGGAATTTCCCACCCAGTACACATCCCAGTGCCTAACTTTAGCAGTCCTCCTGATGTCATTCACCTTAGAAGTACTTTTGTGCACTTGTCAGCCCTGTAATCTTTGTAGCACATGTGATAACTATGTAACACTATAGTACCAATTACTAGGTAGGCAGGGGTTCTATTCTCAGGTCTGGTAAATGTGTTGTTCAAGAGTATGTATGTCTGTCAGCTTAGGTATTTTGAGAACTTTCCCACCCAGTACTCATCCCAGTGCCCAACCGTAGCAGTACTGCTGATGTCATTCACATTAAACATACCTTTGTGCACTTGTCAGGTCTGTAGTGTATGCAATAACTGCTTAATGCTATAGTACCACTAACTAGATAGAGAGGGATTCTTTACTCAGGTCTGGCAAATGTCTGTGCATTTGTGTATGTACAAACGTTTGTAAGTATGTCTGTTTGTAGGCTGAAGTATTTTAAGGACTTTCTCACCCACAGCACTTCCCACTGCCCTACTTTAGCAGTCCTGCTGATGTCATTGCCCTTAGAAGTACCTTTAGACAGCACTCAGCCCTATAAGTTCCATGGCATGTGTAATAAGTAAGTAACAGTATAGTACAGATAACTAGATAGACAGGGGTTCTACACTCAGTTGTGCCAAATGTGTGTGTGTGTAAAGCTGTTTCTAAGTGTGTATGTTTGTAGGGTAATATATTTTGATGCCCTTCTCACCCAGTATATTTCCCATTGCCATACTTTACAAGGCCTCTTGATATAATCACCTTAGACATACTTTGCAATACTGTTAAATCCTATAAGCTCTGTGGCGCATGTGATAACTGTGTAAGCCTGTAGTACACATAACTAGATAGGTAGGGGTTCTAAACTCAATAATGGCAAATGTTTGTGTGTGTGTGTGTGTGTGTGTGTGTGTGTGTGTGTGTGTGTGTGTGTGTGTGTGTGTGTGTGTGTGTGTGTGTGTGTGTGTGTGTGTGTGAGAATCATATCCTCTGAGGGTGTGAGTTATACCATTTTGAGGTGTGTACCAGCCAGTACACATCCCATTGCCCTACTTTACAAGGCCTACTGATGGTCATTCACCTTAGATGTTACTGTATACACTTGTCAGCACTCTAAGCTCTGTGGTGTGTGCAATAACTGCATAATACTATAGTGGAAACACTTAGGGGCTCTAATTTCAATACCAACAACCAATGTAGTGTGTGTGTGAAGCTTATTCCCTGTGTTTTTTGTGTGTGTAGGTTATACCATTTAAGGTCTATTGACCCCCTACCAATGAAATTACTTTAAATACCCTGTTAGTGATGTCTACCTCACATGCACCGTGTAACACTATACAGCCCATACCAGTCATCTGTACAGATGTACATGGGATATCCACATGTTTGCAACCTATATGTGTTATGTATCCCCTGACAATGAGCCTTGTTGTGATATCATTGCCAACTATGTCACAGTTACCGTACTGACACATATGCCAGCATCAGACATCATACCTGACTGACACATCATGCTGATACAAAGTCTGTCACTCTAACACTTGTGCAGATTCATAGGAGCAGTAGACGAGACTAATCACTATGTCTGGTGGGTTATCCCACCATCCATGAAGGCAGTCACAAGATTACCTGTTGCAAGAGGTTGAGTGTTATGTCCCAGGCATATAATCTATGTGGAGCATGTCATGTGTATGCAGCAGTATAGTACATACATGTGGATATGTAGGGTTGCTAACATGTCTATTGGAAACTATGCATACGTGTCTGTATGCACAGCCCCTGTGGCTGCCTTCAGTGTGTATATGTGATGGTTATACATTTTTGTGTGCCTCTTTCACCCTGTGAATTGCCGCATTGCCAACCTAGTGTCAGCACATACGGATGTAATCCATGGTGCAAGTACAGTTACACAGTTTCTAACTCCAAGCCACTGTGGTGCAATGGTCATATCACTGTGTATGTACATTAATAGATGGGGTAGGTCATATGCTCTGATAAGTGTCACCTCCATGTGCATTCGTGTCTCAATGCATGTCCCCATGCAGCAGTGAGTGTGCGTGTGTGTGCGTGTGAATGTGTGTGTGTGTTAGATGGCTCTAACATGTTAAAAGCCTCTGAACCCACAATTGGCAATCCTAACAGCCCCTTCAATTGTCACCAACTTCAATAGTAGTGGGAGACATTGCCGTACTACTGTACTGTTGTGCTATCTGTGTTATGTATCTAGCACTGTCATTTGTAAGACTGTGCAGGTAAGGTCTGTGCTCAGCCCTTTGTCAGCTGCCCATGTACAGGACTATGACTCTGTGTACACTACCAGCACGAGAGGCCAGACATGCATATGGATTTATTTATTTATTTTATTTTATTTTACATTTGTTAACCAGGGGTGTCTGACTGAGACAAAAAGGCCCTTTTTCAGCAGAGGCCCGGGGAGAAAAGCTCCACAAAGAAAAAATACAGACACATTTAGTTATTTAGACATGATCAGTATACACACAAATTACAGAAGACAGTGGTATGTGACACATAAACAGTTACAGTGGAGAGAACAAACAAAAAATATTAATTTTAAAAATAAAGGTAATTAATAGATTTGTGGTGTACAGCTGAAATTTGGAACATAGGTAGAATACATACATAGTACACAGGTACAGTACATACATTGTAGATTAGCCAGTGTTTGTGAACAAGATTGAAAACTATTATCAAGTGCTCTAGATTTTGTATGTATGTGTTATCCACTTTCACTAGCCTGGGGAGCAGTCATGGCACTGCCAACTTTCCTTGAGATGTTGCCTGATAAGGTCTTTGAAGGAGGCTTTGGATGATGTGTTTTGAATGCTTGTAGGGACAGAGTTCCATTTTTTAGCCACTGAACTACTATATAGTGCATCTCCAAAGCTATTGTAGCTGTTGGTGACTTCTAGTAGTAGTTTGCTTGATGATCTAAGAGGCCTTTTGGCTGAGTGATGTTGTACTAGGTTTTTGAGGGCAGGACATTTATTGGGGAGGTAACAGATAGAATGACAGAGGCAGAGCTGATTGTAGGTTAGGAGGTTGGGCAGTTCAAGCCAGTGGAGCTGTCTCAAAGCAGTACAGTGACGAGCTCTATATGAGCAATTTGCAGCAAAGTGGGCAATTCTGTTATAGCAGGCTTCCATTTTGCTTAGTTCAGTTTTGTTGAGATTAGTCAGAATGGGAGATGCATAGAGTAGGGTGGATAGAAGTTGGGAGCGAGCAATGGCTGATCTTGTGTTGTTGGTAAGAAATGGTTTGATACGATAGAGTGAACCCAGTTTGGCATGTACTTTTTTAATAGTTAAGATGAGATGACTATCAAATTTTAGGTGGGAGTCTATGGTTATTCCCAATAGCTTAGCCTGTGCCACTGGAGCAATTGGAGTAGCATTAGTGGAGTAGATAGTGAATTGACTGTTAGTGTTTTTGTTAGAACTGGTTATAATCATAAGCTGAGTTTTCTTTGGATTGAGGATAAGTTGGGCTTTGGTAAGGTAGTTTTCAATGTCAGAGAATGCTAGTTGAGTTATTTGCAGGAGGGTGGGAAAGTTTTGTGCAGCACAGATTAAGGTAGTGTCATCTGCATACTGAATTATAGATGCATGCTGTGTGAAGGTATGGAGGTCATTTGTGAAGACTGTGAATAGTAGTGGTCCTAAGATAGAACCCTGTGGGACTCCTATAGTTATGGGCAGATGAGGAAAGAGAGAATTTTCCCATTTCACAGCTTGGTACCTGCCAGTTAAGTAGCTTTGGAACCAGGCAAGAGTGGAATTTGATAGATGATATTGGTTTAGTTTGTTTAGCATGATTTGGTGTGAGACTGTGTCAAATGCTTTGGACATATCCAAACAAAGAGTTGACACTTGTAGGCCTTCATTTTTCAGACAGTTTACTGTGTCTGTGAAGCAGAGGAGGGCTGTAGTTGTACTATGGGCAGGTCTGAAACCATGCTGAGTAGGTGACAGTATGTTGCTGTCTAGGAGATAGTTTAGTATCTGGGTATGGATGCATTTTTCTAGGATTTTGGCCAGGGGGGAGAGTAAAGCAATGGGTCTGTAGTTATTAAGTTCAGTGGAGGTCCCGCCTTTATGTATGGGTGTAACAAAGGATATTTTCCAGAGTTTTGGCACATAGTTTTCAACAATTGATCTGTTTATGAGAGTGGAGACTGGAATAGCAATAGCATCTGCTGTCAGTTTCAAAAAATAGCTGGGGAGTAGGTCGGCTGCTGTTGATGAGGTTATTAGTTTGGAGAGCATGCTTTTGATTGAAGTGGTGGAAACTGTTTTGAGGGTAAAGCTTGTATTAGTGTTATTTGTGTTGGGGGGATAGTGAGGAAGGAACTGTCCTGTGATACTAAGGATAGAATTGAGTTCACAAAGTGGGAATTGAATTGTGTTTCAATGGGAACTTTAGTGTCAGGGGTGGTTGGTTTGGGGGTAGCCTTTTGGGTGGATTTTAGTAGCTGGTTTACATTTTTCCAAAATTTTTGTGGGTTGTGTTGGTATTTAGTTTGTAATGTTGTGTAGTAGGATTTTTTGTCCAGCCTAATGCATTTTTTGCACGGTTGCGCAGTTCTTTGTACTTAGTTAGGCTTTGTGTTTCTTTGGGGTTTTTTTTAAAGTAAAGCCAGACAGCATCTCTGGACTTGAGGATTTGTTTGGTTTCTTTACTGAGCCAGGGGTTTGTAGAGGTTCTAACTTTGATTTTGTGCAATGGAGCAACAGTGTCTAGGTGTTGTAGAAATGTTTTGTTGAAATATGCTACAGCCTGGTCAGGTGGGAGGGTTTTTAGGGGGGTCCAGTCACAGTTACAGAGTAAAGTGTTGAGGACCTCAGGAGATACTTTTTTTTGTGTTTCTAGTGGATATATAGTTAGTGGTTTTGCATATGCTTGTTCTACTACGTATAAAATATATTATTTTGTGGTCACTTAAGGTGTCTGGGAGACTACTTGTGTGAGGGTACAATGTGGGGTTGTTAGTTAGGACCCAGTCAAGGATGGATTCCCTTTTAGATTTTTTATCACATCTAGTTGGAATTTGGACTAGCTGCTGGTAGCCATGGAGATTTATTAGATTACTTTGTGGTTCTGATATAGAGGTGAACCAATCTAGGTTTAAGTCCCCTAGAATAAGGGCGTCTTGTGAGTATGTGGAAGAACACCAGGAAAAGAACTCTTCAAGGCTAGCAGGTGTATTACAAGGTGGAATATAGATCACAATTGTGGTGATGACCTTTTTAGGGTGAAGTTGAAGTTGTGAGATAAGTATGTCCCAATTACTGGGGGAGGGGTAGGAGTTTGGTAATTGATGGACAGTTAAGTTTGACTCGTACAGTAAGGCAGTTCCACCCCCTTTACGAAGTGGTCTGTCTTGTCTAATGATATTGTAGCTGACAGGGAGAAATTCTGAGTTAGCTATTTTTTTTATTTAACCAGGTTTCTGTTAAAGCAACTATGTCTGGGGAGTAGTGTGCTATTGTGGCCTGGAGTTCAGGTATTTTATTTTTGATACTTCTAATATTAATATTTAGCATTAAAAGATGGTTGGTTTTGCTGCTGTTGTTGATTTGCCCAGGGATGAAGAAAGTAGGGGTGTTATGTTCTGACATTTGTGTTTGAGCAGTTTGAGTTGGACAGGATGGATTTGGGCCTGGGTTGGGGTGGATATCCCCACTTATGGTGAGCCTGGAGTTAAAATGGTTATACATATGTTGGAGTTTGGTGAGGAGTGTGAGAAAGCATTGTGTTTTTTTGGAGTAGGAATGAGAGCATATGTGTTTAGTCCTGAATTGTTCCATTATGTAGTTCCTGAATAACTGTGGGCAGATATTATTATAATGTGTGGTGTCTGTATACGATAGTGCATAATGCAGTGTTGTGCTACTAAGTTTAGGGATATTGCTAGAGTGATAACTTGTGGTGTTGTAAAGAATTATGAGAAGACAGACTAGACTTAGTTGCATGATAGTCATAGTTATAAAGTTTAAGTTGTTTCTAGGTGGGGGGTCTAAATAGCAATTATAGGGTTGCACTATATGTGGATGGGGAAATAGTGTGGGTGATGTAAAACATGCCTAGTGGGAATGAGAGTGGTTGGGAGTATTTTGTGTGGAGCAAGTTGGTGTGGTATAATGTTATATGATTTGAGGAGCTGTGATTGGTGGAGGTGATGAGAGGGTGAGCTGTGGGTGTGGCTGTGATTACTATAAAAGTAGAGATAGTGGGGGTGGGAGGGAATAGGGTGCAGAGCAAGGGAGCGGAGAGAGCCCGAGCGTTAACAAGGGTGAACAGAGCGGGGCAGAGCCAACCAAAACAAAAGAGACAGTAAGTATTACTTTACAAATCTGAACACTTTTAAAACAAATTCCTGAGGTCTAATGTCTTACCGGCAAGCAGGATGTAATATGCTGAGGAGCACTTGTGTCCTGGTGGGAGACTAGAAATTTAAAGATGGCTCCATGCTCAGCAGGATTCGAATATAGACTTTGTATTGGGGTAGGGAGATAGCACAATGGGTGTAAAACAGGTGGAATGCAAAGAAACCAGAGAGGCAATCAGTGGAAATCAGTGAAGGCCTCAGAGGGAGTAAGTAATAATTTAAACTACCTGTAAAGTGAAGGAGAGAAGAGACAGCAAAGTTTATTAAGGTTGGGAGTGTGTCTTCACATTGACTTGCTGATTAGTAACCAGTTTGTGCACAGATTAGAGTAGGGAGATACATTAGCAATGAAGGGGAATGTATAGAGATGCAAATAAATAGGTGGGCCTCCAAGTGATACAAACTAAGGCAGAAAGCACTGAAAGGGCTGCTTGATGGTTAATTTAGTCACAGGGATGTGAATTAAATGTATACTGTCTATTGGACAGTTAGGATTACTGTACTAGCGGGGGGGGGGGCACAAGGCTACAACAGTCAGTTTTATTAGCAAGCTGAGAACTATTAAAATACTGCTAATGTAATAGCTTCACTCTCATAACACATACAAGTAGAATGCATGGGTAGACTGACCCTGCTCTTGAGGCTCAAAATGTATATCATTGTTTAGTTTGCAGTACTGATTCCTTCTTATACTGTATGGGTGGAGTGATAGCCACAGACTGCAGATTTGCTTGAGTGTGCTCTGAAGAGAGAGAAAAAAAGAGAGGATGAAGCTAGTAGAAAGAGACAAAGGGTTGGGAGGGTGGCCTAATGGTTAAGGTGTTTGCCTTATAAACACAAGGTGCAGGGTTTGAGTCTCACAAGGGATAATTGGCTAAGCTTAAAATGGCTCGCAAGGGCAGTTAGCTTAGTACTAATCTAGGAACCTAAGACAGGTCAAAGGAAGTAATTAGGAGATAGGAGGGTGTAAAATATACAAATCTGAGGAGAGTGTGGATAAAGCAGGAGAATAGATGCTACTGCTACAGTTTGAGAGTGCTTTAACAGTAACCACATCACAGTGCCATAATTTAGTTTGGAAACAGGTTAATAAATCATGCACAAGACATTTATCAGCCAATTATCCTGTGCATACAAGAAAAAGGAAAATGAACACAACAGCACAGCTGAAGCAGTAGCAGAGAACTGTAGTGCTAAGTCAGTAAATACTGTTTCTAACTCCAAGACTAGGTAAAATAGATGTACATTACAGTTATAACAGCAGTTTTAGTAGCATATAGACAACATAGATGCAGTGGTAGTGTCAGTAAAAACACAATTCCTGAATGACAGAATCAACCAGTTAAATAAACAAATAAGCAGATCAGTAGTCAGGAATCAGAAAAATGAATACTAGTTGAATACATCCGAATACAGCAAAAAGTAAGTATTACTTTACAAATCTGAACACTTTTAAAACAAATTCCTGAGGTCTAATGGCTTACAGGCAAGCAGGATGTAATTGCTGAGAAACACTTGTGTCCTGGTGGGAGACTAGAAATTTAAAGATGGCTCCATGCTCAGCAGGATTCTAATATAGACTTTGTATTGAGGGAGGAAGATAGCACAAGGGGTGTAAACCAGGTGGAATGCAAAGAAACCAGAGAGGCAATCAGTGAAGGCCTCAGAGGGAGTAAGTAATAATTCAAACTACCTGTAAAGTGAAGGAGAGAAGAGACAGCAAAGTTTATTAAGGTTGGGAGTGTGTCTTCACATTGACTTGCTGATTAGTAACCAGTTTGTGCACAGATTAGAGTAGGGAGATACATTAGCAATGAAGGGGAACGTATAGAGATGCAAATAAACAGGTGGGCCTCCAAGTGATACAAACTAAGGCAGAAAGCACAGAGAGGGCTGCTTGATGGTTAATTTAGTCACAGGGATGTGAATTAAATGTATACTGTCTACTTGACAGTTAGGATTACTGTACTAGCGTGGGGGGGGGGGGGACACAAGGCTACAACAGTCAGTTTTATTAGCAAGCTGAGAACTACTAAAATACTGCTAATGTAATAGCTTCACTCTCATAAAACATACAAGTAGAATGCCTGGGAGGACTGACCCTGCTCTTGAGGCTCAAAATGTATATCCTTGTTTAGTTTGCAGGACTGATTCCTTCTTATACTGTATGGGTGGAGTGATAGCCGCAGACTGCAGATTTGCTTGAGTGTGCTCCTGCTCTTGAGGCTCAAAATGTATATCCTTGTTTAGTTTGCAGGACTGATTCCTTCTTATACTGTATGGGTGGAGTGATAGCCACAGACTGCAGATTTGCTTGAGTGTGCTCCTGGTCTTGAGGCTCAAAATGTATATCCTTGTTTAGTTTGCAGTACTGATTCCTTCTTATACTGTATGGGTGGAGTGATAGCCACAAACTGCAGATTTGCTTGAGTGTGCTCCTGCTCTTGAGGCTCAAAATGTATATCCTTGTTTAGTTTGCAGTACTGATTCCTTCTTATACTGTATGGGTGGAGTGATAGCTGCAGACTGCAGATTTGCTTGAGTGTGCTCCTGCTCTTGAGGCTCAAAATGTATATCCTTGTTTAGTTTGCAGTACTGATTCCTTCTTATACTGTATGGGTGGAGTGATAGCCGCAGACTGCAGATTTGCTTGAGTGTGCTCCTGCTCTTGAGGCTCAAAATGTATATTCTTGTTTAGTTTGCAGTACTGATTCCTTCTTATACTGTATGGGTGGAGTGGACAGCAGACACACATGCTGGTGATTGTCAGGTTAGACTAACACAGGCTGACCTGTGTCAGGAATACATACCTCAAACCTGTCCTGCACAGTACCAGGCACACCCTCATCAACTGCATGATGGTCAAGTGGATGTGACAGAAATGGTAGGGGCAACAGGTGCTGATAGCTGAATCTGTTGCAGTTAAAGTAATGGCTAAGCTTGTGAGGGACTTAGTGCCAGTACTCAAGTAACATCCTCTGAATGTGTGAGCCTGCAGTCCTACAGACAACCCAGGTGACATGTATGAAGGCTAGGTGGCTGTGTCAAGAGTATGTATGCAAGTTCACACTGTCTGCCCCCATTGCCCCTCACACATTTTTGCATGTAAACATACCCAGTAAACATGTACATATGCAGCTGTATCTTGGCTATGAAAAGGTCAATGTGTTTCCTCTGCCTTACTCATCATTGCTACTGTCAGCAGGCCCACAGCCCGCAGACACGCAGACACCTGGACCACAACCAGAATGCAATACATGACACTACAGTCAGTCAGTAGTACTAATAGCAATAGTGCATCATGGCTGACAAGGTACATACACCTTGATTTGTACCCATAACTACTGCCAGCAGACAGACCTTACACAGCATGACATTGCTACACTGTACTATAGTCACCCTGTGCATCAGACCCATATGAGCATGTCCGTACATCGATGGTATGGATAACAGGGTTGTGGCACAAGTATCATCACATTCACAGAGTGTGGTGTTGGATTGCCAGAGGCCTAAGCTGGGCCATACAGCTGACATTGTGTGTGTGTGTGTGTGTGTGTGTGTGTGTGTGTGTGTGTGTGTGTGTGTGTGTGTATGTGTGTCTGGAGGGGTGATGTTCAATTGGGCTGTGCAGAGGAGCTGTGCATGTCTGGTGGTGAGTGGCCTGTGATAAGGATGTGTGATTGTTCATCTACACACCATCAAGCGATGTAGATGCCTGACACATGGCTATGTTGGACAGCCATCAACCGTACATGGCAGGATGTACAGTTCACCATCTCTTGGCTGGGACATGGTAACTGGTTCTGCCAGGAGTATCACTGGCATGGCCAGGCCCAAGGACAGATGCAGTACTACTTCCTGATTGACTGCTTGCTGCTGGATCCACGTCCCTGATGGGACAGGCCAGGACAACATGCCTATGGCCTGCTCCGGTGTTGTGTGGACAGCATCCTCCCTTTGGTAGTGCTGTTGGTATTGCCACTACTGGACTGTGAATGTGCACAGCCATGTGGGCTCACAGCTGATCATGTTGTTGACCTACGGCCACCTGTTTGAAGTCCTACTTCCACCACATGCTCAAGCACAGACATTGCACAGTCAAGCAGTGACAATGTCTCACCCCACTGTCTATCCACAACATTGGAAGATGACGTATGGCATCACAAATGCCTTAGAGGTTGTCATGCATGGCAGGGAGTGCTGCATTCATGACCCTGAACATCTGTCTGTTGTTGCAGTTGGTATGCACATGTGCTTCCATGATGGAGCGTAACATGCATCTGGTGACACCTGCTGTGGCACTTCCAACAGGGGATTGATGGCCAGCAGTCCTCTGTCAAGCACCCCTGTCCATCTGCCTTTATGTGACCTCGCCTGCTCTCTGCCTATGAAAAGATAAAGTGAACAAGCTCTAGCCTAGGGAATATGCCTTCACCATATGAAAATGAAAAGCCACAATAAGGCTACTCCCTCCTCATGGTAGCTATCTCCAAGATGGTCCGTTTAGTGGGTATTATATATCCCCTTTCTTGTAGTTGCTGGTGTGCAAGCACTACATATGTATCCCAGGTCCTTCCTTAAATAAAAACAATTTTTTAATTCTGTTCAATTAAAAATGACAAATTGCCAAATTCAAAGTACTGTTTCAAACATTAATAACACTTTCCTCTGAGCAAACTTCTTGTTATTGTAACTTGGCTCAATATGATAAGAAATCACTCATTCATTGGAAGTCACTTCCAGCTACCTTTCTTCCTTGAGTGCAAAACCTCCATTCACTGACAACTATATGCTCCGCTTCCTGAGTAGGTACTTCCAAAGTTCTAAGTCAATAAATTGCCTGTATGCAAAATCACTAGAGCAAGTTGCAAAAAGTTCCTTACTTGGAAGCCAACCTGTAACCTGCATACAGCCTGTATGTAAAGTGGGGGGGGGACAAGTCCCAAAGCTCTTCCTTCTTCTAAAGCCAATTGATTCCAATAGGCATCCCATGTTCAAGGTCACCAAAATGAATTTCAAAAGTCTAAGACCAACTTCAAATCGGCGTGCTCTCTGCCTATGGCTGGTGTCTACACTCACACTCGCCATACTCAACTCACTAGCCTGTTCCATGCCATCACCCTTAACATGTCCATTATCTGTGGCTGCTGGGGACTGGATATGTGAGGGCATACTGACTGTGTGTGGGGACATGGTGGTTGAAAGTGGGATACCAAACAAGGATTCAGGCACCAATAACCCCACCTGTGCCTCACTATGACCACCATCAGCACAGGAGTCCACTAGGACACTGACATCAGGTTGTGAGGGGGAGGGACACGAACCCCTGTGTTTACCTGTGAGTGGAAGACAACATATGTGAATTAATATCCTGCAGTATTATGCTTGCTGATACACACACACACTCCTGGTACAGTCTGGAACAGCTGTGAAAACTATGGTTCCTTCACGGTAGACCTTATGGTAGTTCTGCCTGCTGCAATCCATCTCTTTCACTGCTTTTGTAAGGCCCGCAATAAAGGGTGGCAAATCCTACTGTGTGATGGGCCTAGTAGCAGAATAGTAATTGTGGCCAAGACCAAGGCTATGGGAGTGAGCTATACAGTGTCACCAAGTGCATATGCACGTAATGTAAGAGCTGACTTACTGCTATACAGACCACACACAATGACAAGGTGTAATGACATGTGATGATAACTGATGAAGGGACAGGACTTTACACTATCACTGCAGTACCTACACAGTTCAGACTCACGAGGATTAATTTCAGACAACATTGCAGGACAGTCTGCAATACATACAGGAAACATGTAAAGTACTAGGTGCATAGCCTTATAAGATGATACCAGCCTATTGGCCCTGATGAACTCATAAGCATGGCCCAGACGTTTGCCCATGTCCCTTCCAAGAGGGTTATACACATACTCTGCTAGATATGGGGAGGGAGTGTATTTTACAGACATTGTATTGTGTGGGACACTACACTATCCTGCAAATAAGTACTATACATGTCACAAACCAGGTGTGAGCCTTGCATGCATGATGAGTGAGTATGGTTTGTCTTACAGATATGCAGAAATGCCATCAGTGCTGATTTGGAAATGGCCTTGTATGCCAGACACAGGTCACCTATGATCAGTCTGTATGACACTGAGTACAGGGACAGGGCTTTCAGACAGCTTGCATTGGATAGATGTTATACACCCTGGATTTGTCTGGTCAGGAACCTCTGTGGGCTCTGCAAATGCTGCATTTGTTTGGCAACCCACATGCCAAAGGAGCCATTGTACTTGGTAATGTGTCTGACAAGGGTGGAGAACATGGATGTTGTGGCCTCCTGGTTCCTGGATGACATACCCGTATTTGTGAGTTGGGCCATGTAGACAGCCTTCCGTACAATGTTGCCCACATGGTGGGAAACTGTCAGGTTGCTAACAACCTTTTTTGCACAAGTCGCCTCACACCTGATTGCATGCTCAGTACATTATTACCATCATAATTAGTGTGGATGACATCTGCCACAGCAGGGAGAATGATGCCTCTCCTGGCATTCAGGTTGCGGAAATGCATAGTGCACCAGTCATTAATTGGGTGAGGGCCTCTTGGGTGATGTTCATATCAGTAGGGGAATGTAAGACAGTGGCCAGCTTGCAAACATCTGTACATCTGGTCAACCACAGACCACTGCTTTTGTCTTGTACCTCAGATACATATATCTTAAACAGAAGACGCCCCCAGACCAGTCCTTGGGGTACACCGCTTTAGAAGACTCTACTACTAGAGGTGGGTTCCACTACTTTGACTGAGTGGGTACTGTCATTGACCACTTAGCTACCCATCTGGTAACATACAGGTTGATGCCTTGCTGTGTAGGTGTATGTATCCTGGCTGCCTGGGGATTCTTGTGAGAGAATTGGGCTAGGTAAAGATGGACATTGTTCACCAACTTCCCCTCATCCTTGTGTTTGTTGACCATTTCAGAGAGGTCAACCAAGTTTAACAGGTCTGATCTCCTTTTGACAATACCATGCTGTATGGGCCCAGGCATTTTGATGTTGCTGATGTCCCTGTTCATAATGTCCTTGATATTGCCTTCCATGCCCTTGCAGAGCAGGCTATGTGCATATGATTGGCTGGGTCAGTGGATTGCTCCATCTTTGTGTATAAGGATGACAGAGACTGTCCTCTGTGCAGATGGGATGACAGCAGTGCTCAGGCTTTGGTTGACCACAGTGCAGAATGGATCTGAGAGCCCATGCCTTTGTTCCTGTAGGATGCAGCCAGGGATGGTATCAGCCCTATGGAGACTTCTGTGTGTTGCCTTTGAGAAGGCATTAGGGACCTGCTTCCCGATGATGAGGGGAAGGGGGGCAGGTGCTGTGCATGTACATGCAAACCAATGTGGGGACAGGGGGTGATGTTTACACTTCACCTGTCTGCATCCAGTTGCCTATATCTATGCTATATGTGTATGTGGTATCACTGACCACCACTCAGAGAAAATTTATGTGCTGCCTCTTGGATTGCAGACGTGTGGAAGACCTAGTGATTGGCCTTGGTGGATTTGTCCAATTTGTACTCAAAGCTAGAATTAGGGTAAATCACCTGTGACCTTATTTGCTTGTGTAGACCAAGATGACATTGCTTCCAATAAGGCACCTGTTCCTTCTTGGCCCTGTCCAGCAATTATGTCCACCTATTATGGTATTTGTGTATTGCTGCTATCCACCACACATGTTTACCCTACCTTGAGGGAGATGTTTTTGTCCTGTCAGGTATTGCTGAGTCCTTACAGCTATGTAGTTGCCCACATAGTATTGTGGTGTGGGCCTGGACAGTACTGCTAGTTCCAACTGATGGAATGTTGGCTGTAAAGCTACTTCTCCCTGCTCTGAGGAGATTTATAGTCATTTGTGTAAAGTTAATTTTGTCTAACCCTGACAGGGGGGGGTGGTGAGATGGTGACCTGAACAGTGATGGCTATGTGGTCAGATCTTGCCAAGGAGAATGACACTGTAGGAGTGCTATAGTGGCTACTCATGTTTGTTAGGACCAGATACAGAATATTTTCACCTGTCGTAAGAGTGTTGACTGGCTGATCCACTGCATTGCCATTGACAAAGTCAAGGAATCTCTGTGCATTCATGGTCAGGTGGCATAGGTCATGCACAGTATGGCTGAGTAGCTAAAGTCTCTGGAGTAGGGTAGATGATTGAATCCTGACAGATTATAGCAAGTCCCAATAGGTGTGGTGGGTGTCCATAGTCATGCTTGGAGGCCTGTAGCTAGCTATGATCTGAGTAGGTGTTTTGTCAACTAACTGCACTCAGGATGTCTCCCATGCATGATACTCTTTGGCCAGCCTGAAGATGTGTATTTGTATGATAATGTTGAACACTCCACCTCCTGTGGCTATGTGGCCCTCCATGTGGGGTATAAACATATGATGAGATGAGTAATCTGGCAAGGTTAGTGTGCTCTCCACAGCTACAAAGCAGAGGTCAGTGACTGCACAAATGTCGGCATCTTACAAGACAAGGAACGCTTGCATTGCCATGGGTTTCATGCTAAGACACCTAGCTCCTGTTAGAGCAAGACATCTGCACAAAGGCACACATCACTGATGGGCAAAGGCCAGAAAATAGTGTCACTATATGAATCTAGCTGGAACACACTTAGTTGCCAGCACAGACGGTGTCACATTCACAGTTCTACTCTACAGGATATGACATCTGACAATCAAATGTATGCTATTATGTTATGACTTCAATCTTTAATGGGTTGCCAGTGATGTGCCAGAC
This sequence comes from Protopterus annectens, assembly GCF_019279795.1. Taxonomy (NCBI): domain Eukaryota; kingdom Metazoa; phylum Chordata; order Ceratodontiformes; family Protopteridae; genus Protopterus; species Protopterus annectens. The sequence continues at coordinate 1,721,118,618 of NC_056733.1, read as the reverse complement.
AGTACACAGTTGTATGAGGCATTGACTACAAATATAAGGCAGACACATGTGGTCAGTCTGCAAAACTTTGGACAGTTGTCAGGTGTGGGCTCAGTATATCACGGGTCATATTAGAACACCAGACGTTCAAAATTTCGAGTGTTCTAATATCGACCCATTTTCAATGAACGCTGAAAATATCAAAGAAACATAAAACCAATTTTTTTCCTAGGGAAAGAATTCGGTTGTCTGTTTCTGTTGCTTCGGTATTTTTAGAGCTGTGGTGGAAAGTTATGGGTCGGGTGCAGGTAAGTGTGTGATTGTGTGGACGTGAGGGTTAGGGCGGGTTAGGTGAGTTAGGGTTAGGGCGAGGGTCAGGTAAATGTGTGATTGTGTGGACGTGAGGGTTAGGCACGGGGTAGGTAAGTTAAGGTTAGGGCACGGGTGAGGTGATTGTGCGATAGTGACAGGCCTTAGTGTTAGGGTTTGGGTTAAGGTAAGTTGATAGTTAGTGGTGTATGTATAGTTTAGTGTAGGGTTAGGTGTAAGAGTTTAGGTGTATGTGTGTGGACTGCTGATTGTTTGGTGTGCTTGTGTTGTGTGTATGCATTTTGGAACAGCAATTTTTTTTACACTGTAGTGCAATCCTGGAGTTAGTATATATAGTTGGGGGGGTGTTGGGGGCAAAGCCCCCCACATATTTTAGGTAAATATTGTTTTCTGCAAAGAGTTATTCATTGCAGTTATAAATATCCATGTGTATGGTTTAAAATGTATAAAGTATGTGGGGAGCTTTGCCCCCCCACATCCCCAGCCCCCCACACGCCCCAACTGTATATGCTAACTCCGAGATCGCACTACAGTGGGGAAAAGGGCATATGCTTTTTACTTTAATGTGTCAGTGTTATGAGTTTCAGTCAAATGAGTTTTCAGTCTTTTGAACTTTCAGTATTTTGGTCTCAGTCAAATGAATTTCAGTCAAATGAAATTTAGTAACACTAAATAAAGCCCCCCTGCACGAGAGCTGTTGCAAGGCTCAAAAAACTGAAAATGTACAAAAACAACAAGAACCAGCAATTGGTGACTTAAAAAATTTTTATTCAAAGATACATAACAGCAAAAAAGACAAACCGGTTTCGGCTGGAAAAAAAAAACACAGCCTTCCTCAGTGTATAAATTTCATTCAAAAAACATGCTGTTTAAATACTAGAAGAACAAAGACCATTGGTTGAATACTCATAAATATTCATTTAGTCCTGGGGAAATAAACCACCAAGCTTTATGATCCACTTTTTTTCTTTACAATTCAATATATTATGCCACCCAGTTTTGTTAGTACAGTTGCCATGTACCATATCTATAATAGTAAACATAAATTGGGCTGTGGAATGAACTAGCTGATGTTTATATAAAGCATTGGTCAACTTTTTGTGTTTAATGTTGCTGATATGTTCAGAAATCCGTGATCTAATAGGACAAGAAGTCTGCCCTACATGGAATGCTCCACAGTTACATGTAGCCAAGTAAATCACCCATTCGCTGCTGCAATTGGTGAAAATACTAAGTTCAGAAACCTGTGAGCAATTTCTACTAGAAAAATCTTTGGCTGTAGTGATGTATTTACAATTAGTACAGTGGCCACAAGGAAAGCATCCACGCAAAATGTCCCCTGATATAGTGGTCTGTTTCAGTACAGGATTTTTATTGTCACTATGTTTATAGTGATTGAAATATGATTTAAGATTTTTGCCATTCCTGTATGAAAAGATACATCTGTCTGGAATGATATTGGCAACTTCTTGGTCACACTGTAAGATGTTCCAGTGTCTACGGACACTCTCCAGAAGACAATTGGTATTATGACCATATGTAGTAGTGAATCTAAGTGGCTGGGGTAATGTGTCTGACTGATCCTTATATTTAAGTAAATCAACTCTCTGCATACCATTGACCTGATGTTTGGCAACAGATATGTTGCCAGTATTGTAACCCCTTTGTTTAAACCTGTTTGTTAGATCACATTGATTGAGACAAAATGTAGAGTGTTTTGAACAGATCCGCTTGGCTCTAATGAATTGGGATTTCGGAATGTTCCTTGCTATATGTGGAGGATGGTAACTGGAAGCATGTAATAAAGAGTTGTACTGTGGAAACTTTCTGTACATTTCCGTTTCCAAAGTACCATATGGAAGTTTATGCAATAGAACATCCAGAAATGTTATACTGTTGATATCATGATGTTCCATGAAAACTAGCCCCCATTCATTATTATTAAGATATGAAACAAATTCTGCAAGCCCAGATTCAGTGCCCCTCCATACAAGCCATACACCATCCAGGTAACGTCTCCATATATCCATATCAAACAGATATATATTTCTGGTAGAATCATAAATGATCTGTGTTTCAACATAAGCCATAAAGAGGTCAGCATATATGGGGGCAAAGGATGCCCCCATAGCAGTCCCCTTGGTTTGCCAAAAACACAGATCCCTATAATAGAAGACGTTACATGTGAGGACATACCTAGCCATATCTACCAAAAAAGAATTGAATTCTGGACTATACAGATTTGTTGTATCTAACCAATATGCCAAAGCTTTAAGTCCTGCCTGGTGTGGTATGTTAGTGTATAATGCACTAACATCAAGTGTGCATAAAAACCAATCAGCTTCAAGTTGTGAATCAGATATTATTTGTAGAAAATTAGTTGTATCTTGTAACCTGGAACGAATAAACGGTAACAAAGGTTTCAAATATTTAGTCAAGAATAGTGACAGAGGCTCAGTGATGTAGCCTTTCCCAGATACTATAGGCCTTTCCGGAGGATGAATAGCATCCTTATGAATTTTTGGTAAAAAATATATGTACTGGGCACTAAAGTCTTTAATAATTAGTTGATGTAATGTATCATTTGAAATAATAGCCCGATCTTTAGCATCCATAAGAAAGCGTTCTATACATTTCATAAGTCTAGATGTAGGATCAACAGACATATAAGAATAGTATCTTACATCAAAAAGCTGTCTATGAGCCTCATCATCATAGTCCCTCCAGTTCTGGATGACCACAGCACCACCCTTATCCGCAGATGTAATTACAATCTGTTTATTTTTTTGTAGTTCCAAAATAGCCTGTTTCTCAGTAGATGTGATATTATTATGTTTAAAGGCAACATCAGAACTGAAGAAATGTAGATCTTTAAGAACGCTATTTTGGAACTGATGGATTATCGCATGCATAGGTGGGGAGAAACTAGATTTATGATATATAAATTTGCCACTATCAAAGTTACTTTCAGAATCACCAAAAAACAGTCTTAGATTTAATAATCTACAAAAGCTCAAAAGGTCTTGTGCAAATACATCTTCAGATATCATGAAACCAGGTATAAAACTTAAGCCTTTATTCAAGACATGGATTTGTGTAGAAGATAGACCAAAATTAGACAAGTTCAAAACATTATTGTTAACTTCACCATTCAAGTCTTCAATGCCTTTTCCAATAGACCTTGGATATTGTGAACCTTTCCTATGTTTGTGCCCCCCATCTACGTTTAGTCCTAAAGGGACAATCCCGGAAGTTCTTTTGGGGGATGGAGACCCTGATGCTGCCAGGGATTCATTGTCAGTACCAGAAGATGTGTCCTCAATAGATGAGGTAGTATCAATATTTTGTTTGCGCAAAATAGACCTAGGTCTCTTCCTTTTCATAGTGGAAGAAGGGGGATTGTTGAACCTCACATGTTTTGTCTGGTGTGTGAAAGGATTCCCACGGGAATAGTCCTCCTGGTCCCTGGAAAACTTTTTCATTTTCCTTGACCTTAACTCAGCATCAAATTTTTTAAGGTCCAAAGCTACTTTGTTGAGCCTACCCTCAAATGAAGGTTCATGTTCAAAACATTTCAATTTGTCTGCTAAAGCAGTGATTTCTGTCAACCCACTGTCAATCGCACGATTGTGGAACTTAGATAGTTCCACAACAAAGGCCATTGAGGACTAAATGAATATTTATGAGCATTCAACCAATGGTCTTTGTTCTTCTAGTATTTAAACAGCATGTTTTTTGAATGAAATTTATACACTGAGGAAGGCTGTGTTTTTTTTCCAGCCGAAACCGGTCACCAATTGCTGGCTCTTGTTGTTTTTGTAAATGAAATTTAGGTCATATGAAGTAGAGCCATTTATATATATATATATATATATATATATATATATATATATATATATATATATATATATATATAAAACTAACCATAGGCAAAACTGCCTTACAGTTTGTAGCATGCTACAGACCACCCTCTCAAACTCAGGAACCCCACACAGCCTTCCTGAAGACACTGGAGAGTATGAATGTCTCTCCAAATACCATTATTTTGGGAGACTTCAACTACCCAAACATAGACTGGGAACATTACTCAAGCCCCAACACCCTAGCCCAAAAGTTCCTAGAATTCATAAACTCAAATGCAATGGAACAACTAGTCACCATTCCCACAAGAGGAGACAATATACTAGACCTGATCATCACAAACATGGGGACAAAATGCTCCACACTGGAAGTACATCCCTCTTTGGTAAGATCAGACCATAAATTAATCTCACTGTAAATCCACATCCGCCCCACCCCTGCACAAAAGACCACAGTGAAGAACTTCTCAAAAGCAAACTTCACACTTCTTAAGACTGAAGTGGTATCTTTCAAGGCCCCTGGGCCAGTGGAAACCACAACCCACACTGCTGAATCTTTTGCAAATGCCTTCTATGGGCACCTTCAAGAATGCATGGATCATGCAATCCCAAATAAAACCAAGACCCATTCCCCAAAGGCAGGCGCCGGTCTGGTGGACCCCAGCCATAAACAAACTTTACAACAGGAGGAGGAAGCTACTACATGACAGATCAAAATCCCTAAAAGGGAAGGCATCTCTGATCAGTACTAGCAAAAAACTACGATCACTCATAAAATCATCCAAGGCCAACTTTGAGAGAAAAATCAAAAGACACAAAAGACAATCACAAGGCCTTCTTTAGCTATGTTAGAAACCTGGGTGGAAACTCCCAGATATGCTCATAGTTAGTCCAAAATGACACAAAATACACTGAACCCACTGACATTGCCAACATTCTGGCAGACAGGTTCAGTGCAAATTTCTCCTCCCACTCCCCCCCAAAAGGAGAAATAACCATCCCAGCAGAGTGGAGCCTGCCTAACATCTCAGATGCCCAGGTGAGAGCCGCCCTCTCTAAAGCTAAAAACACAGCATCAATGGGACCGGATGGTGTCCCGGGCTGTATGCTACATGAACTCCAAGAGGAACTAAACACACACATAAGGCTGCTGTTTAATCTTAGCCTTACTACAGGATACGTACCCAAAGAGTGGCGTACAGCAACAGTGGTCCCACTTCACAAAGGCGGTGCTTCTACGGACCCTGGAAATTACTGCCCCATAAGCTTGACGAGCCTGGTCTGCAAAGCTATGGAGAGGATCATTATGGAACTCATAAACAAAGACATTGGGGACCTACAGAGATTGGATCCTACCCAATTTGGCTTTGTCAAGGGCAGATCCTGCCTTTTGAACTTGGTCGACTTTTTTGAAACAGTCACTAAGGCCATTGATGAGGGCAAGGCAGTTCATACAGCCTACCTTGACCTTGTAAAAGCCTTTGACACAATACCCCACTCGGGCATCATAGACAAACTCACCAGCTTAAATATAAACTCATATGTCACAAGATGGGTTGCAAACTGGCTCAAGGACAGAACCCACAGGGTCAGAGTTGCTGGAGCTATGTCAGACTCTAAGCCAGTCACAAGCGGTGTCCCACAGGGCTCAGTCCTGGGACCCCTCTTGTTCGGCATTTATTTTCCAAGGTACAGGCAAACATAGGAGGATTGTGGCTGACAAAGTTCGCAGATGACTGCAAACTGGGCACCATAATTGATACTCCAGCAGACACAAACATCCTTCAGAGAGGCCTCATAGAAATGGATAATTGGTGCCAGAGCCATGGCCTTAAGCTGAGCAGCCAAAAATGTATAGTCATACCCTTTGGGAAAAACAAGGTACCGACAAATTACCACATAGGCGGTAATCCATTAAGAATGGAAGAGGTAATCAGGGACCTAGGGACCCAGGTTGACAGTAACCTCTCATTTGACACTCACATTGCCAAAGTGGTTAGGAAGACCTTCTATATCGCCCACCTTATCATGAAGGGTTTCACATCTAGATCAAGAGAGGTCATTGTGCCCCTGTACTCTTCTCTTATCAGGCCAATGATCGAGTACAATGCCCCATTTGGGATGTATCTCACCCGACACCTGCAGCAGTTGGAAAGATCCCAAAAGTTCCTCACCAAGAGGATAAAGGGTCTTAAACATATGTCATATGCTGCCCGACTGAAAAAACTCCAGCTCTATTCAGTCGCATACCGCCTACTCAGAGGTGATCTGTGCCTGACGTACAAGGCCATGTCCAATCCTGAATTAATGGACATGCTTCACCTTAGAAAATCCAAATCCATCAGAGCTATGAGAACAAGTGACTTAAACCTCAACACAGAAATAAATAGAACATGCTGGAGGGACAGATTCATAACCCAGAGGCTCCCTACACTCTGGAACAGAATCCCAGTCCATGTTAGGCAGAGCCCCTTACTGACTCTATTCAAGAGAAATCTCGTGAGTGGATGGGAGATCGTGGGTTTACCGGGGTCATCTCTGTGTCACTACTAGACAGAGGCATAGTAAACTAAACCCTAAAAGGGCGTAGTATTCTCATCCTAAGGGGTGGTGTAAGCCACATACACTCTGGCTAGGCTTATAAATGCCCTAGGGCAGATAACCTAGTATGAACCTATGAACCTATGAACCTATATATATATATATATATATATATATATATATATATATGTATGTATAGATATATATAAATCCTCTAAAAGTCTTCTAAAATCTGACTTGACCTGTACCTCATAGTGTTAGAGGGGTGAACACTTCAAGTAGGGGACTGCGTGCTGAGGCTCTGACATCATAGTGAAGGTCACATGACTGAAGAATCCCATAAGGTGCTACGTGAGGTGGACAGGCCAAGCAAGAACTCTGAAAAATGGGTGGCCAACAGAGGCGGTACTCAGTCCTGGATAATAGGTTCAGCAAAGGGCTTGCAACTCTCTCAGATAAAAATGTATACTGCAACAGAAACCACAAGAAGACAAAACTGAATTCAAATCAGCATGGCAGGAGAAAGCCCAATTGCAGTGTCTTTGAACCAGAGAACTTGCAACTTGATGATGGGATCTGATGAAAGCTGAAAGGAAGTTAGGCCCTTGAGGGAAATCTTGACTGCTAAATCCATTACACGTATTGGTACTTGGAATGTTCGTAAAGCGTAAATCACTTGTAGACTGGCACAAATCATACACAAGATGAAGCATTAAAATCTATTGGTTGGCTGAATGTCTAACTGAAGGCAGCAATTTTTGGAGCTCCATAGATTAGTATTAAATTCAGGAAATTAAATTATCTACTACTAACAAAATTACTACAAATATTTAGTTAATAGTTCAAAGTAACTAAATACAAATTTTGGTGGATTTCTAAAAGACATTTCCTGTCAAATTACTCAGAAGTCTATACATAGCAACTGGAGAGATGAGTAACCTAAAGAATTCTCATGCTGACTTGACATTAAAAAAGGAACTACAACTGGTGCCTACCACATTACAAGAATTATCAAGAAAAATGGATGATTTTAAGATTAATCTACAGAACCTAGAAGAGTATTCCCAGAAACAAACCAAAGTTTTCAAAGAAATACTGCAGCAACACCAGTCAAAGTTAACCACCATTGAAACTTCTTTGACTGACATTGATCGAAGGCTTAAAGAAGAGGAAACACAAACAGAGTTTATCCTGAAGCAAAATACTTGGCTCTCTAACAAACTAGATGATCTTGAAAATAGAGAGAGAAGATCAAACATCAGGATTTTTGGTTTACATGAGAACAGAAGGAGGGGACATTATATCTTTCCTAAACTCTTGGATTCCAGATTATCTAAATCTTAAAGAAGGTTTTTCCTTTGGAATAGAAAGGGCTCATCATGCTCTGGGAAATGAAACTCCAGTAACAACTTCATCAACATCCTTTTTGCCACCAAGATCAATTATAATCTTTCATTGACAAAGAACTGGTGTTAAAAACAACTTGGAGGAAAAGTCCTATAAAATACAACCAGAATACAATAAGATTTGACAATGACTACTCCACTAAAGTACTGGAACAGAGAAAATAGGTATGGCCTCTAATAAAAATTCTAAAACAGAATAATATTAAAGCTCAAATAACTTTGCCTGCAAAAATTAAAATACTGCACCTAAGTGAGAAGAAAACCTTCAACACTCTGGAAGAAGCCCTACATTTCATTCAAAACAATAACATTATAACCATCTCAGAAGATATGGAATGGACATCCCTGTCCCTGAAGAGAACCACTGATAAAAATGATTGGACTGATGTTAAAAAGAAGAAACAGAAAACTGAATCCAAGGTAACATCTGTGAAATCTCTCAAAGTGTTAATTGCAACCTAACCATTAAAATCATCTAAATGGACTCACTATGTTACAGTACATTTAACCTCATGCATTTATATATAACACATATATACAGAAAAAGGTATGTTTCCTATAACTCTTCACACATGATTTATTAATTTAATATTAGTCACAGTTATCTCTTGCTAATATTTTCTTTCCTTTCTTCATCTCTTTTTTATGTTTCTCTTCTTCTGTTTGTTTTTCTTTTTTCTCTTCTCTCTTTATATTCTTATACTGAATATATGTTAAAATTTGTCTTTTATTTAATATAATTACTTATACAATCTAGTAATATCAAAGTTAAAATATTGTGTTTTACAACCATGTATTTTTCAGCTTATTAGTGTCATGTCTATTTATTTAGTTAATTAATTTTCTTTTTATTAAATTGGTTATTGATATTTTCTGTTAGCTGAAATGAACCTTAGTCGCTATATGTAATATCACTTTGAATGTAAGAGACATACATAGTAACATTTCAAAGGTTCCCTTACTATACTACAAAAATGTCTCTCATAACTATGAATGGTATCATTTTCAAGTTAAATAATGTAATTGCAATCCGATAGTTAAAGTTAAAACAGCACAAAGCATATTTCTTTGTTTCTAATGTGACTGAAGTAGTTAAGAAAGAGACTTGTTTGATCTCCAGTCATAACATGACAAAAATAACTATAATATAGTTCTTGGCATCATTTTGCTTATTATTTACAAATTTTAGATAAATATGTTATTCATATGATTGGCTTTGGTGTCTCAGCCTAATGTTTAGTCACCAGCCTGTGTACATATAAAATAACAAAATTTCTATATTTTAAAATATTAGCTATATTTCATCACATTTGCCAAAATGGTCAGTAGCTAACATACTATGATCTGAGAATAGGAACTAATTAATAAGTTCAGTGAAATTGAATGTTCCTGCTATGGAGGTTGTATTATATTTGTGTAAATAATGCAATATATGTAAAAAGTAGGGATATTTTAATTGAGATTAAGTACTTCTCTAACTGTGATACAAATGGGATTATTTATATTGCCATATGTAAAGTATGTGATGCATTTTATGTTGGAAAATCCGAAAGGAAGCTAAAAAATAGGATTTATGAACATTATTATGAAATTAGAACAAATAATCCTAAAAATGCATTGTATAGACATAAAATGGATTGTCCCTCAGCTGTTTACAATTTCTTTGTTTTAGAAGTAGTAGAAAAGGATATCAGAGGAGGTCAATGGGAGACATCTATAGAGTACAAGGAGTTATTATGGCAATTACATTTGGAGGCTAATAAACCACCAGGTCTGAATGATGTTATTTCCATAACCCCGGTACTGAAAATGAGGGTGGCTAAGCTTTAAGAGGTTTTTAACATTATAAAATTTGTTGACATTTTTTTAAAAAAAATTTAAATATTAAGTAATTTATACATTAAGATAGATAGAATGTTTTACATTTGAGAAATTGAGTTTTATAGGGTTATTTATACTATGTATTGATTTATTTATTGTATTTTAAATATTTTTTTAGTAGAGTTCAGGATTCTTCCACTTGATGGCGCCAAAGTATCATTAATGCATTTGAGATTTTTATACAGTTTCTAGTAGTATTGATTTTATTGTCATTCTATATAGTATATATATTTATATATTTATATGTTTTACAAGATTTGTATAGAGTGGTTGGTTAGAACTGTTTATATGTAGATATAATATATTGATGTAAAGTTCTTTATTATGTATGCTATTTTCTTTTCCTAGGTTGAATCCCTTATTCATTAATATTTTAAAGTGAGCACCTGTAGCAAATTAATTGTATGTTAATTATGTGATTAGTAGTTGTGTTTGGAGTATTTAAGGGCTTAGTATTGAGTGATTTATGTTGTCTGATGAAGTCAAATGTGAAACGAAAACGCAGTGTGGAGTGTTTTCAGCGTTAATTTTATTTTTGTTGCCTGATTAAACTCAACGAACTAGTACCTGCAGCCTTATTTTCTATTAGTGCTTTTTTATTGAAGTAGATATAGAGAAGGCTTTTGATTCCTCTAATTGGGAATATTTCATTAAAATTTTAGAAGCTTACGAATTTCCTATTTCCTTCATTACATTTACAAAAAAGGTCTATGAAAATAATCTAACGTATGTTAAAATAGGACCCTTTACTTCAGAGGCTATACAAGTTATGAGAGGCACTAAACAGGGGTGTCCTATGTCACCCATTTTATTTGCATTGGCTATAGAGTTATTGGCTATATTAATACAAAACAACTCAAAGATAAAAGGAATAAACATATACGATCAATATAATTCCAAGATCATGCTCTTTGCTGATGATATACTTCTTACACTATTGAAGTCAAAAGAAACGCTTGATGAACTAGATAATTTGATAGAGAAATTTCATAAGATATTTTAACAAACAAAAATCTAAATATTTATTATTAAATAAAAAGAAGGATTTTCAAATGGATAAGAATCATATCATAGGAGAACATGTCAAAACTTTAAAATATTTGGGGATAGACGTATATGAAAATATATAAGACATATTGAATATTAATTATAAAAGGGTCATAGATATAATAGATTCTCTAGTGTGCAAATATAATACGTTATTCATAGTTTTTGAAGATAAACTACAGTTGATTAAAATGATTCTTCTCCCCAAAATTTTGTATGTTATTCAAGCTACTTTGTTAATCCCTGACAAATCTTATATTAAGGAAATAACATAAACACTGCAAAGATTCTTGTGTTATCCAAAAAGAAAGAAAATTGCATATACCCATCACATCAGACAATGGGATCAAGGAGGAATAAATTTCCCAGATATTGAATCCTATATAAGAGCTACCCTACTTAAAACTGTGATTGAATGGATTCATCCTAGTTATATATCCAATTGGAAAATGCTACATGCAATTATAATAATAAATGAAAACAATTTATTGAAAAATTCTATTGCTATAGATAAATATAATATATTATGGCATTCACTGACGTTAAATGTACAATACAATACAAACAAACTATCTAGGTTGAATATAGTAAATCATATATTTGATCACTTTAGAAAATTTATAAATATGAATATGGATTTAAAGTTTGGTTTGCAATGTTAATTCCATTTAGCATTACTAAAAACTTTACAGAGATATATTCATATATTGGGAACAGAAAAACTTAATCTGTTGGTTGCATGGTATAAAAAAACAGCAAGTCCTTGATATGCAATATATGATGTCATCTTATAAAGTGAATGCTAATGAATGGTTAATACTTCAGAACACTTTGACATACTCAAAGGATCTATGTAGGATATTAAATACTTCTTTCCCAATGACACATACATTTATAATTAAATTGTTTGAAATTATATATAATAATAAGAAATTGGAAAATGGAACTTCATACTTATATAATATAATAAAAAAGTACAAAACATTGCTTAAACCAGCATATTGGCAATTTATTACTAAAGGATATATGGCTCAATTAACTCCAGAAAATAAATCAAATCTACTTATTTCAGTAAAATTGACTTCTTGTTCTTATTTTGGAGAATATTTACCTGGAAATTCCTTTATAGATCCTTCTTAACCCCTGATAAAGTTTTAAAATTCAATTCTGTTAAAAATGGAATATGCTGGAGATGTCAACAGTTTAATAGTTTCATAGTTTCATAGTATAGTACTAGGCTATCTGCCCTGGGGCATTTGTAAGCCTAGCCATAGTGAAGTGGCTTTTGCCACCCCATGAAATGGTACAAAAAATGTACAGAATAAATTTAGAATACTGTGCCTCTGTCTAGTAGTGACACAATGAAGGTCCCCTTATATAATAGAATTAGTTTACTGTGCCCCTGTCTAGCAGTGACACAGATGTGACCCCTGGGTAAACTTACGATCTCCCATCCACTCATCAAGATTTCTCTTGAAGAGAGTCAGTGAGGGGCTCTGCCTAATACGAACTGGGATCTTGTTCCAAAGCATGGGAAGCCTCTGGGTTATGAATCTATCCCTCCAGCATGTCCTATTCATACTTGTGCCGAGGTTTAAGTCTTTAGCTCTTGTGGTCCTGATGGATTTGGATTTTTTGAGGTGGAGCATGTCCATCAGATCCTGATTGGACATGGCCTTGTACGTCAGGCAGAGATCACCTCTGAGCAGGCGGTATGCTACTGAATAGAGCTGAAGTTTCTTTAGTCTGGCAGAATAAGACATATGTTGGAGACCCTTGATCCTCTTGGTGAGGTACTTTTGTGGTCTCTCCAGCTGTTGCAAATGCCGGGTGAGGTACATACCAAATGGGGCATTGTACTCAATCATGGGTCTGATGAGGGAGGAATATAGGGGTACAATGACATCCTTGGGTCTGGATGTGAATCCCTTCATGATGAGGTGTGCAAGGTAGAATGTTTTTCTAACCACTTTGGCAATGTGGGTGTCAAATGAGAGGTCGCTGTTGACTTGGGTCCCTAGGTCTCTGATTACTTTTTCCATACTCAGTGGGTTGCTGTCTATGTGATAATATGTGGGTACTTTGTTTTTCCCAAAGGGGATGACTATACATTTTTTGGCATTTAGTTTAAGGCCGTGACTCCGGCACCAGTTGTCCGTTTCTGTGAGGCCTTTTTGTAGGATGTATGTGTCTGCTGGTGTATCGACTATGGTGCCTAGTTTGCAGTCATTTGCAAACTTTGCCAGCCACAGCCCTCCCATGTTTGCTTTAACATCTCAGAAATAAATGCCGAACAAGAGGGGTCCCAGGACAGATCCCTGCGGGACACCACTTGTGACTGGCTTTGAGTCTGACATTGCTCCAGTGATTTTAACTTTATGGGTTCTGTCCTTTAGCCAGTTTGCAACCCATCTAGTGACATAAGGGTTTACTTTTAAGCTGTTGAGCTTATCTATGATGCCTGAGTGGGGTATTGTGTCGAAGGCCTTAGCCAAGTCCAGGTATGCTGTATGGACTGCTTTGCCCTCATCAATGGCTTTAGTGACTGTTTTGAAAAAGTCATCCAGGTTTAAAAGGCAGGATCTGCCCTTTACAAAGCTGAACTGGGTGGGGTCAAGTGTCTGTATGTCCCCTATGTCTCTGTTTATGAGTTCCATAATGATTCCTTCCATAGCTTTGCAGACCAGGCTGGTTAAGCTTATGGGGCGGTAGTTTCCAGGGTCTGTAGAGGCACCCCCCTTGTGGAGTGGGACCACTGTTGCTGTACGCCAGTGTTCAGGTACATATCCTGAAGTAAGGCTAAGGTTAAATAGCATTTTTATGTGTGGGTTTAGCTCCTCTTGGAGTTCACGTAACACGCAACCCGGGATACCGTCAGGTCCCATTGATGCTGTGTTTTTTGCTTTGTTTAGGGCAGTTCTCACTTGGACATCTGAGATGACAGGAAGATTACATTCAGCTGGGATAAGTATTTCTTCTTTTGGGGGTGAGGGAGGGGAGAAATTTGCATTGAACCTGTCAGCCAGAATGTTGGCAATATCTGTGGGTTCAGTGTATTTTTTGTTGTTGTGAACCAACTCTGAGCATATCTGAGGGTTTCCACCCAGGTTTCTAACATAGCTGAAGAAGGCTTTGTGGTTATCTTTAGTGTCTTTAGCGATTTTTCTCTCAAAGTTGGCCTTGGATGTTTTTATGAGAGAACGTAGTTTTCTGCTAATGTTGATCAGAGATGTCTTCCCTTCATGGGATTTTGCTCTGACGTGCAGTAACTTCCTTCTTTTGTCATACAATTTGTTTATGGCTGAGGTCCACCAGACAGGACGCTTACCTTTGGTGGAGAGGGACTTGGATTTATTTGGGATTGCATGATCCATGCATTCTTGGAGATGTCCATAGAAAGCATTTGTGAAGGATTCGGCATTGTGGGATGTGGTATCCACTGGCACGGTGGGCTTAAAGGATACCATCTCAGTCTTAAGAAGAGTGAAGTCTGCTTTTGAGAAGGTTTTTACTGTGGTCTTTTGTGCTGGGGGTGGAGGTGGGATATGTATATACAGGGTGATTAGTTTGTGGTCAGATCTCACTAGTGAGGGGTATACTTCCGGTGTGGAGCATTTTGTCCCCATGTTTGTGATGATCAGGTCTAGTATATTATCTCCCCTAGTGGGAGAGGTGACTAGTTGTTCCAGTGCATTTGAATTTATGAATTCCAGGAACCTTTGAGCTAGGGTATTAGGGCTAGAATAATGTACCCAATCTATGTTTGGGTAGTTGAAGTTTCCCAGTATGATGGTATTTTGTGATACACTCATATCCTCCAATGTCTTCAGGAAGGCTGAGTGCGGTTCTTGAGATTGGGAGGGTGGTCTGTAACATGCTACCAGTTGTATAGCAGTTTTGCTTATGGTTAGTTGCACCTCTCTGATGCTTCATGTGTTGCTACTAACCTGGAGGTGTGGGTGTCCTTGATGAATATGGACACTCCCCCTCCCTTTGTGGTTCGGCCTGGGTTTTGGGGGCGAAAAGCATGATACGAGGTATAGCCTGGTAGCGCTAGAGTGCTCTCAGGAGCCTTGAACCAGGTTTCAGTTACTGCACAGACGTCGATGTTCTCCATGCTGAGGAGTGCATCAAGTGCCTGCATCTTGAGATTTAGACTTCTGGCATTGAGCAGCATTACCCTTAGTTTTTTTCCATTTTTGTTTTCTAAGGAGGTGGGTTTGTCTTTTGAGCCTTGCCTAAAAAAGGCACTATGGGGTGGCAAGAGCCTTAGCCAATATCCGAAGCCCAGTGGTGACAGGTGCAAGCCATCCCTTGCGAAGCAGCGTGGCTTGTCCAACATGTCATCCCAGGCAGACAGACATTGGATCCCCTTAGAATGACACCAGTACTTGAGCCATTTATTAAAGCTGATCATCTTGTCTTTGTATTGTGGTATCATTCTTGGTGAGGGCAAGATGCTGCTCAGGGTCAGGGTCATAGCAGCCTGGGCTACATAATTGGAGAGCTCCTCTATGTCTCTTTTCATGTAGTCCAGGGAGGTACATCTTAGGTCATTCACACCAGCATGGACAATGACAGAGTCATATTTGTACTTGCTTTGGAGTGACTTGAGTGCGTGTGTTATGTGGCAGATCCTAGCTCCTGATAGACAGCTCACAGTCACCCTCTCCTTGTTCAGCCTGGTCAGCGGGACATCAGTGTGTCTGACTATAGAGTCACCTATTACTAGTATATCAGACAAGGTGTTTGGCCTTAAAGGCTGTGATTGGTTGACACACTGATTTATTGAAGTATGTGTTTTGTTTTGTGGTGGTGGATTTTTGGATGGCTGCTTTGGGAGCCTCTGTTGTTTTGGTAAGTTTTTTATTAGAGCCTCCAAGTATGTCTTTGTGTTTTTATGTGTTTGGTTTGCAGTTGTGGTAGGTCTATGTGGGACTGGGATTGTTGTGTGTGTGGTTACCACCTCCTCCTGTCTGGTCTTGCCAGCCCTGAGTTGAGAGAGTTCAGCCTCCAGTTTGGCTATATAGTTGCATCTCTCACATGTATTTGTATTTGTTGGGAGGAGGAGAGGGTTGTCTGTGTACATGAGACAATTGTAGCATTGTCACAAGATACCCAGATTGACCAGCTGAACTGGAGAGGACACCAGTAATCTACCACTCGACATGCTAGAACAGTATAAGGGAGTGCTGTACCTTTAAGGGAAGTGGATATTCACAGGGGTGGTAAGTAGATGTAGTGCTTTACTTAGTACGAGAATGCTAACTTAGTAGAGAAGTATTGAGAAGAAGTGCTAGGCTTATAATATAGTGAATAGTCTGATTATACTAAGAGTAGAGCTTTCTTAAGGGAAAATTTGAAGAGCAGACCTGGCGGAGGCAGAAGAAGTTCAACCTTGTTTAACCGGCGCTGCGCTATGCGCTAACCGCATAAAGCCGTTAAAGCAGATTTTAAACAGTGAACTACAAAAGAGCTAGAAATGGTCCAAAAAAACCAATTACTACAGCTTCTTGTGCTAAGATCACTTAATACAGGGATAGGTAGGCTATTCAAGGCTCCCCACTCCCACTGGTGAGCAAAGAAACTTCCTTCTATCCAAGTAAGGTAATGGACAACACAGGAACTACACCACAGCCCAGAATACAGCAATGTCTGTAAACTGGTCTAAACTAGTCGAGGAGAGGTGGGAAAACAAGGATTATTTTTTTGTTTTTTTGTTTTTTTGATAGAAACACACAGAAAATGCAGAAACAGTGATAAATCAGTTACACAGGCTAGCACACTTTAGTGGGCAGCCTCAACAGTTAAATTAAACAAACAAACAAACAAACTTTCGATCAAATTCGACTAAAATGTAACTTTAAGTGCAGATTTTAAAATAATGCAGCAAACAGTTAAAAACAGTTCAAGCTAGTTCAGGGTAAGCTACAGAAGCTATTCCAAGTGAAAAAAAAGCAAAGATACTTAAATCCAGAAAGTAGTCGCTTTTCTGAGTTCCCTGCTGATAGGAACACTCTGCAGGACCATGAAGAGCTTGTTTGAGCAGTATAGCCAGAACAAAACACCCAGAGGCAGATTTTAAACAGTGAACTACAAAAGAGCTAGAAATGGTCCAAAACAACCAATTACTACAGCTTCTTGTGCTGAGGTCACTTCTTACAGGGACAGGTAGGCTGCTCAAACCTCCCCACTCCCACTGGTGAGCAAAGAAACTTCCTTCTATCCAAGTAAGGTAATGGACAACACAGGAACTACACCACAGCCCAGAATACAGCAATGCCTGTAAACTGGTCTAAACTAGTCGAGGAGAGGCGGGAAAACAAGGATTATTTTTTTGTTTTTTTTGATAGAAACACACAGAAAATGCAGAAACAGTGATAAATCAGTTACACAGGCTAGCACACTTTAGTGGGCAGCCTCAACAGTTAAATTAAACAAACAAACAAACAAACTTTTGATCAAATTTGACTAAAATGTAACTTTAAGTGCAGATTTTAAAATAATGCAGCAAACAGTTAAAAACAGTTCAAGCTAGTTCAGGGTAAGCTACAGAAGCTATTCCAAGTGAAAAAAGCAAAGATACTTAAATCCAGAAAGTAGTCGCTTTTCTGAGTTCCCTGCCACTAGGACCACTCTGCAGAACCACAAGGAGCTTGTCTGAGCAGTATAGCCAGAAAAAATGCCCAGAGGCGGATTTTAAACAGTGAACTACAAAAGAGCTAGAAATGGTCCAAAACAACCAATTACTACAGCTTCTTGTGCTGAGGTCACTTCCTACAGGGACAGGTAGGCTGCTCAAGGCTCCCCACTCCCACTGGTGAGCAAAGAAACTTCCTTCTATCCAAGTAAGGTAATGGACAACACAGGAACTACACCACAGCCCAGAATACAGCAATGCCTGTAAACTGGTCTAAACTAGTCGAGGAGAGGCGGGAAAACAAGGATTATTTTTTTGTTTTTTTTTATAGAAACACACAGAAAATGCAGAAACAGTGATAAATCAGTTACACAGGCTAGCACACTTTAGTGGGCAGCCTCAACAGTTAAATTAAACAAACAAACAAACAAACTTTTGATCAAATTCGACTAAAATGTAACTTTAAGTGCAGATTTTAAAATAATGCAGCACACAGTTAAAAAAACAGTTCAAGCTAGTACAGGGTAAGCTACAGAAGCTATTCCAAGTGAAAAAAAAGCAAAGATACTTAAATCCAGAAAGTAGTCACTTTTCTGAGTTCCCTGCTGCTAGGATCAGTCTGCAGGACCACGAGGAGCTTGTCTGAGCAGTATAGCCAGAAAAAAATGCCCAGAGGTGGATTTTAAACAGTGAACTACAAAAGAGCAAGAAATGGTCCAAAACAACCAATTACTACAGCTTCTTGTGCAGAGGTCAATTCCTACAGGGACAGGTAGGCTGCTCAAGGCTCCCCACTCCCACTGGTGAGCAAAGAAACTTCCTTCTATCCAAGTAAGGTAATGGACAACACAGGAACTACACCACAGCCCAGAATACAGCAATGCCTGTAAACTGGTCTAAACTAGCCGAGAAGAGGCGGGAAAACAAGGATTATTTTTTTGTTTTTTTGTTTTTTTTATAGAAACACACAGAAAATGCAGAAACAGTGATAAATCAGTTACACAGGCTAGCACACTTTAGTGGGCAGCCTCAACAGTTAAATTAAACAAACAAACAAACAGACTTTCAATTAAATTCGACTAAAATGTAACTTTAAGTGCAGATTTTAAAATAATGCAGAAAACAGTTAAAAAACAGTTCAAGCTAGTTCAGGGTAAGCTACAGAAGCTATTCCAAGTGAAAAAAAAGCAAAGATATTTAAATCCAGAAAGTAGTCACTTTTCTGAGTTCCCTGCTGCTAGGACCACTCTGCAGGACCACGAGGAGCTTGTCTGAGCAGTATAGCCAGAAAAAAATGTCCAGAGGCGGATTTTAAACAGTGAACTACAAAAGAGCTAGAAATGGTCCAAAACAACCAATTACTACAGCTTCTTGTGCTGAGGTCACTTCCTACAGGGACAGGTAGGCTGCTCAAGGCTCCCCACTCCCACTGGTGAGCAAAGAAACTTCCTTCTATCCAAGTAAGGTAATGGACCACACAGGAACTACACCACAGCCCAGAATACAGCAATGCCTGTAAAGTGGTCTAAACTAGTCGAGGAGAGGCAGGAAAACAAGGATTATTTTTTTGTTTTTTTTGTTTTTTTGATAGAAACACACAGAAAACGCAGAAACAGTGATAAATCAGTTACACAGGCTAGCACACTTTAGTGGGCAGCCTCAACAGTTAAATTAAACAAACAAACAAACAAACTTTCGATCAAATTCGACTAAAATGTAACTTTAATTGCAGATTTTAAAATAATGCAGCAAACAGTTAAAAAACAGTTCAAGCTAGTTCAGGGTAAGCTACAGAAGCTATTCCATGTGAAAAAAAAGCAAAGATACTTAAATCCAGAAAGTAGTCACTTTTCTGAGTTCCCTGCTGCTAAGACCACTCTGCAGGACCACGAGGAGCTTGTCTGAGCAGTATAGTCAGAAAAAAATGCCCAGAGGCGGATTTTAAACAGTGATCTACAAAAGAGCTAGAAATGGTCCAAAACAACCAATTACTACAGCTTCTTGTGCTGAGGTCACTTCCTACAGGGACAGGTAGGCTGCTCAAGGTTCCCCACTCCCACTGGTGAGCAAAGAAACTTCCTTCTATCCAGGTAAGATAATGGACAACACAGGAACTATACCACAGCCCAGAATACAGCAATGCCTGTAAACTGGTCTAAACTAGTCGAGAAGAGGCGGGAAAACAAGGATTATTTTTTTGTTTTTTTGATAGTACCACACAGAAAATGCAGAAACAGTGATAAATCAGTTACACAGGCTAGCACACTTTAGTGGGCAGCCTCAACAGTTAAATTAAACAAACAAACAAACAAACTTTCGATCAAATTTAACTAATAAAGCTGATTGGTCTCACATCTTTTACAATTGTATAAAAATTAAAGCCTTTTGTGAAAATATTAAGAATTTCGTACAGGTGATCAATGCTGATAATTTTGTCATGACCAAGGTTTTAATATTATTGAATATAACTGATGTTTTTTTTTTTCAAATAAAACTGATCTTTATATACTTTGGACAATATTAGCTAATGCTAGGAAATGTATAACAAAGAGACGGAATTCTACTACAGCTCCTAGCAAAGAAGATTTCCTGTGTCTACTGAAGAAAACAGTCTTAGTGGAAATTAAAACCAAAGAATTAAGAATATTTCCAAGACCATTATTAACTAATAATCCATGGAAAAAATGTTCTGTCATTAATTGACACTTTTCTAAAGAAACCAACATCCCCTTGAAGCAAGTACTTCTCAAGTTTATTTTAATTGTATCTGTATAGATTGTTATTACTCAATTTAAATTGTCAGGCTAATTGTAAATGTGTATATAGTTGATTATTAAATAATCTTATTGTAAATCGTAATAAATATCTGTTTATTGTTCTATTGCATATTTAAAATAAAAATCATTTGAGTAAAAAAAAAATAATAATCTATTGGTTGTTGGAATCAGTGAAATGCGATTGACTGGATCAGGCAAGATTATTTCAGAAGATGTCACCATTCTGTTTTCGGGTGGTGATAGGCATTAGAATGGAGTTGGCATACTGCTTAGCAAGGAGGCATCAAAAACTTTAGTCAGTTAGGAACCAATCAGTGGCAGAATTATTTCAGTATGCTTACAGAGCCATTTCACCATACTAACTTTACTACAAGTTTATGTACCAACAGAAGCCAACATAGATACTGAAAAGGAAGAATTTTATGACCAGCTACAAGATGCAATGACCTCAGTTGCCAATTATGACCTTAGAATTGTGATGGGTGATTTCAGTGCTCAAATCAGAAACAACAGAGAGGGATTTGAACACATCACTGGCTCCTCTGCTTTAAGAAACAGAATTGATAATGATTATAGATAGCTGCAGTTCTGTTGTGACAATCACCTTAAAGCTGGGGGCAGCATATTTGAACACATTTGAAGACATTCATAAGGCGACATGGCATTCACCTGACAGATACACAGTGAATCAAATTGATCACATTTGCATATCTCGTCGATTGGAGAGTATGCTTCAAGATGTCAGAGTACAATGGGGAGCTGATTTCACATCTGATCACTACCTTGTGGTTGCATCAATGAAAACAAAACTCAAGAACCAAAAAAAAAAGCCATTAGCTCTTCAGTTTAACACCAACATGTTCATGTCACCTTACATGCAAACAAGATACAACATCAAGGTCCAAAACTGATTCTCTGCCCTACAGAGTGTAAATGACAACATTGAACAGCAATGGGAATAGTTCAAGACAATCATCAAAGAGTCTGCAGAAGCAACAATTGGGTATAAGAGAGACAAAAGAAAAGAAACATGGATAACAGCTGAAACTTTGAACGCCATTGATTTATGACATGATTGCAAATGAAGTTGAGGGAAGGCATACCAAACTGGCCAGTCATTCGACACTTTAATTGAAAAATATAAACAGAAAGATAAACTGGTCAAATGGATGTGCAAGAATGACAAAATGTTATGGGTTAAGAAACTGGTAACACAGGCAGAAACAGCAGCAGCAACTGGAAATTCCAGGGTATTATATTGTGTAGCCAAAGAGCTTACAAATGAGAATAGAGGCCACCTATTATATTAGCAAATGGAAAAAACTGCAAAAACACAAGAGGAACAATTAAAGAGATGGCAAGAACATTTTGAATCTATGCTAAACTGACCCACACCAGATGATCTTCATGACGTTGGCAATGATGGCTAAGTGTCAACAATGATTCTGGATGTGAACTTGGCAGACTTTAGTGAGACTGATGTAAAGGAAGCCATAGCTAAACTTAAGAATGGAAAAGCTGCTGGAACAGACCAGGTACAATCAGAGCTGTTAAAGTATGTTATGTCTTCAGTGGAATATTTCACATGTCTCTTGAACAACATATGGACTCAACGAAAGGTACTAAATGAGTGGAAAATGGCATCATCATCCATTTAGCAAAAAAGGGAGATCTTAGAGACTGCACAAATTAGCATGGAATCACATTATTGTCAGTCTCAGGCAAAGCTTTTGCCAGTGTATTACTGAATAGTCTGAAAAGAGCAGCTGATGACAGACTCAGGCAGAAGCAGCTGGATTTAGATCAGGCCATTCCTTCAATGACCAGATATTTGCACTAAGACAAATTATAGAAAAGGCAGCAGCATGGGAAAAAACAGTTATTGTCAACTTTGTGGACTTTAAAAACACCCTTGACTGTATACATAGACTATCACTATGGCACATTTTGGCAGAATATGGGATTCATCCAAAATTCATCACACTCTTTAGGAGTCTGTATCAAGACAGCAAGTGCTCAGTTTGGGTGAATACTGAGTACAGTGACTGGTTTGAGGTGGTCAGTGGTGTATGACAAGTATGTATACTGTCTCCCTTATTATTCGCAGTAGCTATTGATTGGGTCATTTATTTATTTATTATTTATTTATTTGACATTTGTTGACCGGTTTAATCTGACTGGATCAAAACCCTTTTTCACCGGATGCTCAGGGAGAAATGTTCCACGAGTAATTACAAACACATACAGTAGTAAAGATAGTGATACATTAAGGTATAAAAAGCAGAAAGCACATCATGATGTTCATTATTTACATATAAAATTATATGGAAATTTAACCCATTGAATCATGCAGTATAACCTGTGTAATTGTGGGTCACCTTGCTAGAATAGGGATGGTAGATATGAGGTTTACTTAAGTTGAACTCAGATTGGAGAAAGTTGTCAGTTTCATTAAAGAGGTTGTATGGGAAATGTTGAAATACAGCCAGGGAATAGTCATGAGAGGAAGTAAGAGGGTTGGTGACGGTGAATGTGAAAGTTGCAATTGGAAGAGTCATGGAGGATAATTACAGTGACAGATCCAAGTACTGTTTAAAAAATTTCTGGTAGCAGTCTTGAATTTTGTGGGTGATTAATATTCCTGGTATCTAGAGAAAGTTTATTCCAAGATTGGGCAGGGAAGTAGCTGTATAGGCTCTGCCCTATTTTGCTTTTGGGTTTGTAGATCTGGAGGAGGTTTGCTCATTGCTTCATAGAGACCATGCAGGGGTATAAAGAGAGACAAGAGAGGCAAGATCAAGACAAAAGGAGGGCTGTTTCAGTATAGAATGTATGATTTGAAGTTTATTTATTTTATTTTTATTTTATTTTACATTTGTTAACCGGGCTGGTCTATCTGGATACATATCCGTTTTCAGTAGAGGCCCGAGGAAAAAAGCTCCAATACACAATAGAAGTACATATTTAAATTGCAAGATTCAAAGTATTGTTACAACAAGAGAATACAGCTTACATATGCAGGAATGAAAATTTACATAGATGTTATATAAGACTAAAGGACAGACAGGAAATTATACACAAAACATTGATTTCGTTAAAGATACTGAGAAATAGACTGAAATCAGAGATTTTCCTTATTACTAAAAGGAAAGAGAAATTTTAGAGATCTGCAATTAGGGAAATGGGCTAGGAAGTGGAGCTAGAAGTAATGAGATATGTAGTTAGTCAGGTTCTCGACATGGGCATGTCCATTGTGTGGAGAGATATTCTTTAAGGTTAGCTTTGAAATGATTGAGCGAAGAAGTAAGTCTAAGGTTGTTTGGCAGGGAGTTCCACTGCTTGCCAATGGAATTTGCATAAAGGGCATCCCCACCTGAGTTTTTTGCTTTGATGGTTAGGATCTGGATGCTGTTTGATGATCGGAGACTGTTGAGGTTAGTATATGGAGTTAGAATTTTGCACAGTGAGGGAGTTCTATCAGGATGGTTGATTATTTTATAAGCTTTGGCGAGTTGGCTAAGTTTGAGGAGATTTGGCAGTTCCAACCAGCCAAGTCTTCGCAGATTAAGGCAATGAGGGTTCGATAAGGGGAACCTGTAATAAATCTGACAATGTGGTTATAGGCAAGAGAGAGCATGTTAAGTTCACGTTTATTAAGAAAAGAGAGGATCGGGGAAGCATAGAGGAGGGAAGAGAGGAGATGGGTGCGAGCAATAGTTAATTTGGTAGTGGGAGTTAGGAAGTTTTTAATTCTGTACATAGATCCTAGTTTTTTGTTAACAGACTTTACTGTTTGGGTAATGTGTATGTCAAATTTGAGCTTATGGTCAATAGTGACACCTAGCAGTTTGGTACTGGTGACAGGGGTTATGAGGGTCCCATTATTGGATTTAATATGAAAGGTTGTGTTGTTAGTGTTTGGGAGTTCTTTACCTAGAGGTGAGAAGACATTGGGGAAGAAAAGTAATAGTTTGGTTTTAGCTGGGTTAAGTAGAAGTTTTAAGTCAGTGAACCATTTTTCAACTAGTGAAAAACAACGTTGTGTGGTCATTTTGAGATTCGAGGGAGACGCCGAGCAGATTAAGGTGGCGTATTGTATGCAGGTGGATTTAGGGATGACTGATTGAAGGTCATTTATGAAGATGGAAAACAGAAGTGGGCCCAGTATCAAGCACTGAGGAACACCTATGGTATTCGGGAGCAATCCTGATATCCTGTTTTGCCATAGGACAGCTTGTTGCCTACCAGTGAGGTAGGCGTTGAACCAGTTTAGTGCTGGAGTGTCCAGACGTAGGGTTTCAAGGATGTTGAGAAGGAATTGATGATTGACCATATCGAATGCTTTTGATAGGTCCAGAAAGAGGGCAGATGATATGAGTTTGTTATTGCGATTGTTGTTGATTGAGTCAATAAAGGAAAGGAGGGCAGTAGTTGTACTATGGTGCAAACGAAAACCATGCTGGGCATTGGACAAGAGATTATTAGAGGTCAGATAGTGAAGAAGTTGTTTGTGGATGCATCTTTCCATGATTTTCGCTATGGGGACAGGTGGCTATTGGTCTATAATTTGACATTTCCAGGGAGGTACCTCCTTTGTGAAGTGGAATGATATAGGAAGTCTTCCAGATTGAGGGAATGTTCATCTCAGTTATAGATCTGTTTATTAGGATTGATATGGGGTAGGCTATTTCATCAGATGCAATTTGTAAGAATTCCGGAAGGTGGTCAGCCGCTAGGGTAGTTGGTTTGAGTTTTTAGGAGGGAGCGCATAGGAGGAAGAGACTGGCTTTAAATTAAAGGGGGTAGGGTTGTCACGTTGCAGTTTAGCAGCAGGTGGGGAAGTGGAGGTAAGGTGACTGGCTAAGGTTTGGATAGTCTCAGTGAAGAAGGAGTTAAAGGTGTTGGCTACTTCTTCTTGGCCTTCTAAGAGTTTCTCAGGGGTTGGGGTGGAAGTTTTGCCTGGGTGCAGAAGGTTGTTAAAACCTGCCCAGAATTTCTTTGGGTTGTTCTGGTGTTTTTGCTGGAGGCTGCAGAAGTATTTTTTTTTGTCTTGGGTTATGGCAGTTTTCGTGGCATTTCTTAGTTGTTGAAATTTACAACGGTCTTGGGGGGTTTTTGTGGCTCTCCATTTTTCCCAGGCTTAAGTTTGATTTTGGATTTAGTATCAGTAGTGAGCCAAGGTGCTATGCAAGTTTTGGTTCTAATTTGTCTATGTGGAGCATGTGAGTCAAGTATCTTAAGGAATGTGTCATTGAAGTGGGACACACTCTCTTCTAGTGGAAGAGTCTTTAATATGGTCCAGTTGCAGAATTTCAGGTCAGCAAGAAATAATTGAGGGACGAATTTTTTTTTGTTTCTGATTAATCTATATAGAGGTGTTAGAAGTTGGGCATTTATGTTTAATGATATAAGTTATTAGGTGATCGCTGAGGTCACAGGGAAGGGTGCCAGTGGTATAGTTATTAGAGTCTCTATTAGTAAGGATCCAGTCAATTATACTTTCTTTTGAAGTGAGTTGCCTATTCTGGTTGGGGATAGGATATTTTGGGAGAAACCATATAGGTTAATAGGTTGTGGAGTTATATGGGTAGAATAGAGAGACCAGTCAATGTTGACGTCTCCAAGAACTATGGTTTCTTGTGAGTAGTTGATGGCTAGCCAGCTCAGGGATTGCTCCAGGTTTTCTGTGTTCTTCCCTGGCGGGATATAGGTTACAATAAGGTTGATGCGTTTTGAGTGTTTAGGCAGATCTGTAGGGCTATAATTTCTAGGTTTGAGATCATAGGAGGTTGTACTTGGTTCTTAAGGACGTTTAGTTTGTTTTTAAACATAATAGCTATTCCTCCACCTTTTTTCTTTGTACGATCAGCCCTGAGAATATTGTACCCGGGTGGGAGGATCTCTTCATTCTTAGTAGAGGGTTTTAGCCATGTTTCGGTTAGACACATGATGTCAGAATGACTAGCTATGATGGCGTGAAGGTTGTGAATTTTGTTGTCAATGCTTCTTAGGTTCAGGTGTAGTATTAGAAGGGAGTCAGTAGGTTTTCAGGTTAAATTATAGGGATTAGAGATTGGCATAGTGGTGGGACCTGGGTTTGGGTGAATATCTCCATCGATGTTAATACAATTTTTCAAGTAAACTAAAAGTCTTTGTAGTTTAAATAGTATTTTGAGATTAGTATTGTTATGTGGAATTTTAGGGTGTTGAAGTGTCGGGTGGACTATTTTGGGGGATATATTTTTGTCCTGGTAGATTGAGGGTGGTATATAACTGTCATGGAGATTGAATTGGGAGTTGGTGTGGCACTTAGGGAAAGGAATGCCTATAAGAGTTTGGTTTTCATATATTGTTAGGATATAGGTGGTGATGAGAAGTATAATTATGATGGGGGTAATAGTATAAGTGATATTTGCCATACTGAAGTAGGGAAGTGGGTAACGAGTGGGGGAAAAGACTTTGTGTGGGGTTTGTTAGAGGGTTGGGCCCTGCGGTGGGAGGAGTTATGGAGTTTGACAAGGGAGCTTTGGATTTGTTAAGTGGGAAAGTGGGAGGGACTATTTGTAGCTATAAAAGTAGGGATGCTGGGGGCGGGTGGGATAAGGGGGCAGGGAAGGGAGCGGAGCCAGGAGACTTTGCAGGGTCTTAAAGGTAACAGTTTCCAGTAGTATAACTCAACACAATGGAGTTACTAGTGCTGAATTTATAAAGATGCAATTTTTTACAGGCTTTGTATTATTAAAGTCTTCAAGATAGGGTGTCAGGTTCTTGACAAGGACAGTATAGTTCTCTCTGAATAGGGTACTAATGTTTTGTGTTTACCCTGATTTTTAAGAAGAGTTGAGGCTTCTGGTTTAGTTTTCTTTGTGGTCCTGATGGGTCGCTGTTAGGTCTTGGGAACCACAGGAAGCTAGGCAAGGGAGGGGGCTACCTATGATACAAGTGAGGGAGAGAGATATGAGTATTAGTGTTAATAAGGTTGAAAAATAGTACTAGCAGGCTAAAACAGCTATCCTTTTTAGCCACAAACACACTCAAATGCCTTCATAATCCATAAAGTATGCAGTTAAAGAGAAACATTCAAATACTATGAGATGGCATCTAATGACTTCAGCTTAGTTAAATACACAGCAGATACTGAAATTATAACTTTAAATGAGTTCAGCTCTAGGTCGCTAATGCATTATGCTTAAAAGATGCCTAGAGTTAGTCAGAACATGTGCAGGCCTTTGCACAGTCTTTAAAACACATTCTTGTACATAAAATAGCATCCAGTTACTTTAAAAGATTGCAGAATTAGGTCGCTTATGGTTTATGATATAAAGACATTAAATGTAAGTCAGTAACATTTATGCAGCATTTACATAAGCAGTAAAACACATTCAGGTCCTTTAAAATAGATTCAGTTGCCTTCATATACTTAAATAGCATTCAGATTACCAAATTATACACCGCCAGGAGACTTTGCAGGGTCTTAAAGGTAACAGTTTCCAGTAGTATAACTCAACACAATGGAGTTACTAGTGCTGAATTTATAAAGATGCAATTTTTTACAGGCTTTGTATTATTAAAGTCTTCAAGATAGGGTGTCAGATTCTTGACAAGGACAGTATAGTTCTCTCTGAATAGGGTACTAATGTTTTGTGTTTACCCTGATTTTTAAGAAGAGTTGAGGCTTCTGGTTTAGTTTTCTTTTGTGGTCCTGGTGGGCCGCTGTTAGGTCTTGGGAACCACAGGAAGCTAGGCAAGGGAGGGGGCTACCCTGATTTTTAAGAAGAGTTGAGGCTTCTGGTTTAGTTTTCTTTTGTGGTCCTGATGGGCCACTGTTAGGTCTTGGGAACCACAGGAAGCTAGGCAAGGGAGGGGGCTACCCTGATTTTTAAGAAGAGTTGAGGCTTCTGGTTTAGTTTTCTTTTGTGGTCCTGATGGGCCGCTGTTAGGTCTTGGGAACCACAGGAAGCTAGGCAAGGGGGCTACCTTTCAACTTGTTTTCCGTTTTGAGAGAGAAGCAGTTGATGGGGAAATTCTAGCCAGTTTAGTCTTTTAAGGGCAAGACAGTGGTGAGAGTAGTAAGTAAGATCAGCAGCACATTATGCAAATTTGTTGTATGTGGATTCTAATTTTGATAGGAGTGGACTGAAGGTTAGTGAGGATTTGTGAGCCATAGAATAGGCTTGGAAGGAGGTATGCATGGGAAAGGGAGATTTTCGATCTGGTGGAGAGAAATGTTTTGTTTCTATACAGAAGTCCTAGTTTTTGGTGGGTTTTCTTGATGCTGTTGGAGACATGCAGATGAAATTTGAGTTGGTCATTTGTAATGACCCCCAGAAGCTTTGAGTGAGGCTCAGCAGAGATGGATGTATTATTAAGGGAAGAGACAGAGAAGAAGACATTAGATTGTTCATAATTTTGGGAGTGAAAAGCTGGAGGTTAGGTTTTTGTTTTTTTGTTTAGAATTAGCTGACTCATGATCAGCCAGTTTTCTATTGATAAGGATTGTTGTGTGAGCATATTTAGGTCTGAGAGGGATTCTGCTATGGTGATGACAGTGGAGTCATCTGCATATTGCATAAGGAAGACAGGGAACAGGATGTAAACAGTATGTTGGAAAAATGTTAAATAGCAATGGGCCAAGAATAGATCCTTGGCAGAAAGCATTACACAGAAACTCAGTGGAACTGGAATGGGTCGATGACAACAAGCTATGTAACTTGGACTTTGGTTTGCTGATGACATAGCTCTTATTGATACAGCTTGGAATAGAATCCAGACAATGACCACATAAGTGGAGAAATATGGTAGGAAAGTAGCCTCAAAATGAATCCTGACAAATGCAAGGTGTTGGTCAGAAAAGCATAGAATGACAACAAAGACATAACGGCTTCAGTATGAATATTAAATATGACAGAGAACTTTGCTATCTGGGCAGTTTCATCTCTCATACAGGTAACTGTGATAAGGAAGTTCTGGTTAGACTTGGAAAAACCAGTGCAGCATTCAATAGACTATCCAAAATCAGGAGACCAGAACCCATTGCACTGTCCACAAAACTGAAGCTATTCCAAGCACATGTGCTGTCTACACTCTTATACAGCACTGAGCTATGTCCAATCACAGCATCAGCCATGAGATAACTTGAGGATGCTCATCATAAATGGTTAAGAAGCATTTTGGGAATGTCATGGAAGGATAAATGAAAAAATGAGAGTGTTAGAGAAAGAACACAACAGCAGAAACTTGAAAATATCATTATGGAAAGAAGACTACCTTGGTTTGGTCATGTTAACTGCATGGACACTAGCAGGATTCCTATACCATCCCTCAACTGAGAACTAGCTGGATACAAAAAAAACAGACAGACCTCAACAAAACTGGGAAACAGTTATAACAAGAGACCTTCTTTTCCTGAATATCACTTGGGAGGAATTAAATGAAGCAGCAGCTGATAGGACACAGTGGAATCAGCTTGTGGCCCAATGTGTCATTGATGAGGGGTGAACCGAAAACCAAAAATAGATAGACAGATAGATAGATAACTATGGATCTGAGTTATGGTACGTGAGTAACTGTGATTATCCCATGTTCTCCTGTAATATTTCCAGTTTGCTTTCTCTCCCAGCTAAAATTCAGGACCCTCCTTTCTGCTAACAAAAAAAAAAGTTGCTCACACATCCTGAGTTCTTAGCCCAGTCACACAGATACATATTAGCAGGAAACTCAGAGTGTACCATTGTGATGTTTAAGGCTAATGCATTATTCACTTAAGGCTTATAGTGGATTGGTGTGCTACTTGTTATTGTCTGTTGCCTTATAATATCAGTGAGACCACAGTGTCCTACCACAGTACACATGCTTATAACTTTAAACAATATTTATTATATTACTGGTTGGCCTTTTTCTCTCCAAACTTTCCTGCACTGGGTTTGTTTACTCTGAAACTGTAACTGTCTGAGGAAAACTCACCTGTTGATTCATAGTATTTTGCAGTACTTTACTCCTTCTAAATAGATCTGCTGTAACTGCAGTATGGAGTAACATATCCCTTCTGCTTCCAAAACATGTTAGACTAACATTCCTATTACATAAAATTGATCCACTGACAGCATAACATGTAAATACTCCTCTTGCTGATTTTGGAGCTGTTTCCAGTTACACTCTCTTCCCACCCCTCATTTCCTCAGCCACCTTTCATGGCGTTCCATTCTTAAGACCTGTTCTCCACCCAGAACTCCACCTACTTCCCACCCCTCTTGAAGGCATACACAAAAATATACACATACCCTGGGCACTAGAATGCACACACTATTCCTGAACCACCAGTCTGCATTTAAGCACTTTAACTTTATTTCTTCTCTTTTATTTACTAACTATCCAAGGTGATCACAACTTGCACTATCCACCTCATTCAGCTATTTACTCCTACCCCTCCTATAGTCATACCCCAGTATTCTCTTACTCCTCCTGTATTCATACCCCAGTGTTCTCCTATTCTTTCTGTATTCATACCCCAGTGTTCTCCTACCCCTCCTATATTCACATCCCAATGTTCTCCTACTCCTCCTATATTCATACACCAGTGCTCCCTACCCATCCTATATTCATAAACCAGTGTTCCTCTACCCTTCCTATATTCATACAACAGTGTTGTAGCTCCTGTTTCTCTGACATATCTCTCTACAAAGAAACATGCCATGCGTATCTTAAATATTATGGCATTCCTACTCTTCCTGTTTTATTACCTTACAACTTACCAGGCATTACTGAATCTTGCACACATTTCTCCCACTATGTGCTTCACCTATAACCATTCAAATCACCCCAATTCACCACTAATTACTTCCAGTATATACAAAGACTCACCCAATTTTTACATCAAATTCAGATTACAAAACCATCACACTTGCCGCACCAAAATAAAACTAACTACTAAAGTTAAACGAAAACAAGCTTATCGAGCATGACCATTTTTTCTCTTTTACCACACTGTGGGCATATTCATCCCAAACTTGTCCCCTCTTTCCATCCTGACTCCCCAGTAGCCTCTAAAACTCATCCCATGAAAGCCCTCTCTCCTACTCTGCCCAATCATCTCCTTCCAAAGCTTGGACCACACCATCATCACCAAAACCATCAAAACTCAACTTGCCTATCTCAAATTTACCCGAACAGCTTACATTTCTTTCCTTAAATATGAATAGCATCTATAATCAAATTTTAGAGCTCCATGCTTGCATCTTCTACAATACACCAGATATTCTTGCCATAAGTGAAACATGGCTAAAATCCCATATACTTGACTCTGAAATATCATTTCCTGGTTATAATATCATTGGGGCTGATAGAACTAAAAAATAATGTGGTGGAGTAGTTTTCTTTACCCAGGCTATCTCAAAATCCTACTCTGCAGTAAACCAATGCTCAAATTCCACAATGCTTAACTCCTCATCTCCCATCTTAAACTAAATAACCATAAACAACTATGTATTATAGTACTCTTTATTACCCTAGGTAATAATGCTACAGCCCTAGAAAACATCCTAAACTGGATCTCACAAACAATTTCTAATGAAAAGATAAACCTAGGTGATGTTAATTTTGATTGGCAGATTATCTCTAGAAAATATCCATCAACTACTCTAAACCTATTTGGGTTGACTCAACTCATTTCCTACTCTACATGTTATAAC
This sequence comes from Protopterus annectens, assembly GCF_019279795.1. NCBI lineage: Eukaryota > Metazoa > Chordata > Ceratodontiformes > Protopteridae > Protopterus > Protopterus annectens. The sequence goes on along the minus strand of NC_056733.1, from coordinate 1,721,086,470 downwards.
TATCCCCAGAACAGTGGCTAAATTCTCAACTGGATATCAAGGTCCAATTCCACTAATTATGTCTCCAGTGGTACCTTCTCGGATTCCCTTAGTGATCACTTCCCTGTATATGCAAGCAAACTCAATACCCATCAGGTCAAACAACAGAAGCCGTACACAAATTTTAACTCACTTTTCCTAAAAACCCTCAATAGTCTGGCTCCATCTAGGAACAAAATGAAAAAAGAATAACCATACTCTTTGGTTATCCATTCAAAGCAGACAACTAATGTGTGAAAGACATAGGACGTGGAAAGAATGGTTATAATATAGCACTCCTCACAGCCTACAACACTTTAAAGAACTACATGACCATAATAAAGGACAGAAAGCCACAGACAAGAAAATCTACTAGTCTTCCAACCCTAAAAAATTATGTTTTTCTATTATGATCAAACTCCAACCTGGAGCATCCACTACTCCTAAACCTGCCCCTAATAACACTCCCTTTGAAATACTGCTAATTTTAACCCTCATTATATAGAAATCATCAAAGCCCTTACTATAGATTTTCCTCCCAACAATCCTGACATGCCCTGTCCTCAGCCCTTTCTCCTTCAGTAGAATGCCTCAAGCTGACTGACAATTCCATAACCTATCCTGTGTCTCTTCTAATTAACAGCTCTATCAAGTACACAGTATACATTCCTTTTCTATGCAAAAAAATATTCATCATCCTCCTTCTTAAAGGAGGAACCACATCTGATAAAACTAGTTTCAGGCCTATGGTGATATTATCCCCTTTGTCACAAATTCTGGAAACATCCATTCACAAACAACTTCTTCAACAAATTCTCCAGGAAAAGCCACTGACCCCCATACAGCATGGTTTTAGACAGACCCATACACTTCCATGGCCTTATTAACTTTCACAGATAATATTAACAAAGCCAGAGATAAAGGCAAACTTGTTTCCTCTGTTCTCCTTGATCTCTCTAAAGCTTTTGATCTCATCTCTCACCAAAAAACTCCACTATCAGCTGTCTTCCCTCAGGCTATCACAACTCACACTTCTATTGTTTAATAATAAGCACTTAACCGATAGACACCAGTGTGTTAAATGGCTCTCCACTTTTTCTCCCTTCCTTCCTGTCAATACTAGTGTGCACAGGGCTCACATCATGGCCCTCTGATCTTTAATGTATTCACTAACAATTAAAATAAAGCCTCTCTGCAAGCTTCTCTCATATAATACATGGATATTTTTACCCTAATATGCATTTCTGACAACCTAATACATCTTCATAAAATTACTCAAGAAATCTTTAACTTTGTTGAAAATTGGCTATGGGATAATCACCAGCTACTAAATCCCCTGTCACCCCCCCCCCCCAAAAAAAAAATACTTGTCTTTTTTTCTAAAGTCACATTTCCATGAAAAAAACTTTAACATGTCTTCCTTAAGTAATAGTTACCCCACATACAAAACTACTTGGCATGACAATCAACAACAATCTTAAATTGATTTACATATCCACAACAGCATCGAGAAAACCCATCAAAAATTAGGCACCCTACACAGAGTGAAGATATTCCTTGTAGACTCTGCTAAGGTAACTCTAGATACCCATTACCTCTTATTCTCTCTCCTATATGAAGCCCTATAATGACCAACGTGCAAGTCTGACTAGGTTCTAAACTTGACAGTGCTATAACAAAGTCACCAGATTTACTTGTAACAAACTTTACCTTACCCACCACTGTTTAGCATAAAAGTGCTTTACTTGCTCTAGCTTCCTCACTACCCAATGTTATACTCAGTTCATCTTAACCTATAAAATCATCTATACCCCTCTGCCTGGTCAGCAATTAGACCCCTAAACAAATACTGGTATCTAAATGGTCCCCTCCCGTCAATAATAAATAGCTGTTTACATCTATGTACAACAAAGGGTTGCTGGGGTCAGTCTCTATTCCAATAGAGCAGCTAAAACTTGGAAATAAATTCCTATAACAATCATATACATCACACACCTTCATCTTTTCAAAGCATTACTAAAAGACTTCCTGTCTCCCTCTTGGCTTTGTCCCTCCTTCTCATCTTGGACATAACTGTCAAACGCCCTTCATTACCATCCTTACACTTATCTTTAAAGCACTAAATCACTTAACCTGCTTATCCTCTTCTAATACCCCACTTTATTGTACCTCTTAAACTATGATACCTACTTATTAGCACAACCAGATTATTTTTCCATCACTACTTCGCTATTAATACCCAGACTTGGTTATCTCCTCTAATATGTCCTGCCTATTTTATATACCACTCTTCCATCTGTAAAGTCTCAATAAAAGGCTTGAAAATTTGATGTTTTTGAAGAGCAATACACATTTTATTATACTGTTGTGCTATGTTTTCACTGAAACTGCATTATATAGTTTGTTATTGTAATTATTGATGGCATTAAATATTATACATTGGAGCTTTCTCCCCAGGCTTCAACTGAAAAGGAGCACCTGTGCCCAGTTGATCTTTCCCAGTAAACAAATGACATGTGTGTGTGTGTGTGTGTGTGTGTGTGTGTGTGTGTGTGTGTGTGTGTGTGTGTGTGTGTGTGTGTGTGTGTGTGTGTGGGTGTGCACATGCACACGCACATGTGTATACATCTGTGTGTGTCTGTATGTGTGGAAGTATGAATATGGACATGTACAAAAACAAAACTGACACTACAACCACTGAAAAAAAATAAACCCGAAATGAAAGTACCACTAATCAGAAACAATTATTGCACAGTATACTGTAAATCCAATGAAAATAAATGTCAAACAAAATATGATACAAGCAGTACTAAGCAATGTACACAATTCAGCCATAAAAGTGTAACACAATACATCATGAAATGTCAAACACATCACAACAACTGTGATTTCTGTAATGTGTTGGAGAGCCTGTTCCTTCTCTGCATATTTTTGGAATGGATAAAGAAAGTACAAACTAACTGCATCTCTCAAACACAATCCCCCCTCTAGTTATTGCTCCCATACAGTTATACATATAACTGTGTCAAGTTCAGGAGCTTGCCAACCAAACAAACAACACAACCTATGGTGATGTCTTTCCACATGTTTTTGTACCCAGGATAAACCATACTGCTGCAGCTCAAAGTCTCTGCAAAAATTGCTCAGAAATATTTTTAAAAACCTGATGCACCTAATAAGTACTCAGATTTTATAAATGCAATACTGCTCCACATAGGGCAGCAGAGATACTGAGCTCATAAAGCATAGTTTTCATCTAAGAATACATTACAGGAATATCATTGGAAGAAGAAATGCAAGTACCATTAGTTATCAAACTTTAGTTGCAAACTTAAATTTAGAATTATATGGCTCACGTAGAACACAAGCATGCATTGTTTTTAGCATGTAACGATCAACCTTTAACTTGATAACAAATTTTGCCATGCATTCTTAACTGTTACCTTAAAACTCAGACTTAATGCTAAAATATACTGTATACATTGTATGATTTCAAACTACCCATGCAATAAATCTCAGGCGCACTACAACTAATCCCATTTATCTCTGCAGACAGTGTTAAACATTCCATTAATACAATAACCCTTAAATATCATTACTGCATGCTCACAATCAAAAATAATATGTCAAGGAACAAGTGACAAACCACATTCAGCCCAAAACTCATAAAAATAATTCCAAAATAAACTGTATTACTTGAACAATTTCAAACTACTCAAGCGATAAATCACAAGACACACTCTTTCCAAAGACAGTGTCAACATGCATTCCATTAACCTGCTAACACTTATATAGCATAACAGGGTGCTAAAATTATGATATTTTACAATTTCAAACACAGACAATAAATCATGGGCACATTTCAATACCCCCCTCTCTCCATGAATACATGAAAAGTATACAGTTAGTGCATTACTTGCCTTTCAATAACTATGTTCCATCCACCAACCACAAAGTAGAACTTCATATTTTAAACAAACTGTGTTCATTTTGTCACATAAACATGTAATGCCACTAAACGACTCCTTACTTTTTTAAAATAAGCCTTAAAATAGGGAATACTTAATGGGATTGAGATCTTTAGTTGTGGAAGCACTCTTCTTGGTCTCAATGCCTAATTCCTAGTACGAGTAATAAATAACACATGTTTAGAGGACATGGAAAAAGCACTCTCCCATAGTGCTAAATATATAATCCCAGCATGATAGGGTGAGGCCTCTGCCCTATCCTGCTGTCATGTCAAGCACCTTTGTCCAAGGGGAAGGATGGGAGACAATCTCCATGGAGAACGGCAGACTGGAAAGCTTGGGAAAAATACATAATATACAGAGTATAGAGCCATTGCGTCTTCATTTAGCACCCAGGGATATTCCAAAATTTGGCACTCTTCAAGTCTAATCTGGGGAGCAAAAAAGAAAACAAGGTCTTCTGTCGAAGATAAGGATGAGGATAAAGGCCTTCTGCTTTAATTTGTAGTAAACAACTTGCTTTCAGGTGTACATAATGCATATTGTACATTGTAGCAAGCAATTAGAAAGCAGTTAACTACAGTGGCAATACCAACAAACAAGTGTTTCAACTGTGACCACCATTAAAGTATCACCATTCATTTCTGAATGCCTGTCTTGCAACAAATCCCCTTAGCAACTGCTCATCATGCCCCCTAACATCTTGCACCTGTGGTGGCTGCCCTATTCAGCATGCCCAAGCTATGCTTCTGACAGGTGCATCAGTATAAGTTACTCTTCCTTTTTTCCCCCTTGAAGAAAAGGATGGTGCTGAACCTTTGTTACTGGGATTCCAAGGATTCCAGCTACCTGCTTACAAGAAAAAGAAACTGTCAGTATTATATTTAGGAACTCAGAAGGGGGCCATCAAAAGGTGTAAAATATTATTTAATAACTTAATTTACTAATGTAAATGTTGCCTTTTGAAATCATTATGAACACAGTGTCATTTATAAGAACTATATGCACTATTGCTTGTCAATTCCATTTAGTGATTTCCTTCCTGGGGCTCCTCTGAAAATGAACAAGTAGTTACCTATTTAGACTTTTCCACTAAACAAAATAAAATAACTAAATACAATTTTTAGTTAATTCAGAAGGCAATACTACCATTTTAAGTATGAATCTTCTGAATGCATAAGGAATGGACATTGATGATGATAATGCAAGTCTGTGAAGCACAGACACTCTGAGTTATACCTTTCATTGACTTTCCTGAATGTGGCATTGAAACAGAAGTATTGTCACTCTCTGCAGGGTCTCGGGTACTTTCTGACTTAAGATGACAGTATCACCAGTTATGGGCAGAACATCAATTTCATTGTGGCATATACAAGCTTTTGAAATTCAGGTTTAACAAAGAAAATGTCCACCATATCAAAGGCAGTACAATATTCCCGGAGAAGCAGTACCTAGCATCAGAGAGGCTTTACAAAGGTAGGAGGAGCAATCGGTCATTGAGAAGGGTATATTCCATCTGAATTTTCCCATTTGGCCTGTATGGAAAATGGATGGGATTTAGAGAATGTTAATCAATCTGCATTTGGTAAACAACTACACACTAGAAACAGCTCACCTAGTAGCAGCGATACGAGAGTTAAAGACTAGGCTGGATCCTACAGCATAGTATTGTTCAGTCTTGGATGTAACTAATGGAGTCTTTTCAATACGTTTGATTACAGATTCAACCCAGAGGTTTGCCTTCACATTTGAAAATCAGCAGTACTTAATGAGGAGGTTGCTTCAGGAATTTCATTCTTTTCTCTATTATCTTCCAACATGTGATGGAGAATATTCTTGAACTGCTACACTTAGGGGACAAGATAGCACAGTACTTAGATGATATACTGATCCATGCAGAGACAGAAGAGAAAGATAGAGAGATGACTGTAGCTGCTGTACCAAGCTCTTAGCCAATCAGAACTCATGCTGAATCCTAACTAAACACAATTACTGCACATAGAGGCACAGTTTTCAGGACTGTAGATATCAGGAAATGGAAAAAACCACAGATACTAAGTGCATCAAGGCCAGTCAAAAAGTACACTAGACACTAGCTGCACGAGTCCTGCAAAAGTTTTTGGAACTTACTAATTCCTGTTGTTTGTTCATAGAAGAATATGTTGACATAGTCCAAATCTTGTATGCTTTGTTAAAGGGTGAGTTAGAAGCAAAAACGCCTACAGTCCCACAGATTGGAAATCAGAATTAGTAGAAGCATTTCAGGAGTAAAAAAAAAAAAAAATGCACACACACACACACACACACACACACACACACACACACACACATGCGTGTGTGTGTGTGTGTGTGTGTGTGTGTGTGTGTGTGTGTGTGTGTGTGTGTGTGTGTGTCTGTGTGTGTGTGTGTTTGTGTGTGTCTGTGTGTATATATATATATATATATATATATATATATATATATATATATATATATATATATATATATTTATACAAGTTACTATAAAAACACATATTTAATACCGAGCCATAACGCTGACGTACTGCATATTAATTAGGTTACAATGTGGAATGGAAATACCGAAGATATCGAATTTGGCATTTTCAATATCAGCGATGTTTCTATACCTGCAACCACTTACCTGCCTGCTTTCTAGCAGTACGAACATACAAAGTTTAGTACTACACATCAGTGAAATTCATGTTTTTACAGGGAGGATTGCCCTCCTGCCTCCCCTGTGGGGATGCTGCACCCTCACACCCCCTGCAAATTATATATTCCAACTCTGAGATCACGCTACAGTGAGGAAAAGGGAAAATTTCCCAATCCACAATGTACCACAATCTCTGTTTGCAGCGTTGACCACATATAAGCCAAGGCACAGTAGCATTCACTAAAAAGGAAACTCGTAGAATTGTACTTCGGCAATACAGGAATCAACCAATACACTTTCAGCATTCCTGTGTTTGCTGAACCTTAATTCTTCATTTTGATAGTAACTGATATATACATATATATGGATCTACTTCTTATAATCTCAAGCCGATTTACCCGAAGATGGCTTTTCCGAGACAACACCGAACCATTACTTTACTGAACGATCACACTAACAGACTTTTTAATAGGATAAGTCTGCACTTGGCCACACAGAATGAGGAAACACTCCACTATATGTCAAACTCACCACCCCCTCCCAACTAAATATACCAACTCCGGGATCACACTACAGTGTGAAAAGGGCAAATTTCCTATGTTGGCCAAGTGCATGCTTACCCTGTGAAAAAAATTTGGTACTGTGATCTTTTGGTAATGTAACGGTTTGGTGTTGTCATCTCAGTAAAGTCATCTTCAGATAATTCAGCTTTCGATTATTAGAAGAAGACCCATATATGTATATATTTGTAGGTTAAAATCTGTATTGAATTAATGAATGTCTTTTGGTACACTGTACCTTTAAATCTAAATGCTAGTATATTTAGGTCATATGTTTGCATTAATACAGCTTTTGCACTGATGAGGGCAGGAGGACAGGGGATAAGCTGTTTACCTTACAGACACAAGGGGCAGAGTTTGATTCTCACAGTGGGTAATTGGCTAGGCTTAAAATAGCCCACAAGGGTAGTTAGCCTAGTATGAACCTATGATGCCAGTTTGTAGAGTTTGTTAAAGCCAGGCCACCACTTTGAATTGTAGAGTTTGTTACTGCTAGACCATTATTTTGAAATTTTGCAGAGTTTCTTACAGCCAGATTGCTAGGCCTGCTCAGTTTGTTACAGCCAGCTGAGCTGCAAAGTTCGTTACAGCCAGACGATTATTTTGGACTATTGCAGAGTTTTTTACTGTTAGATTATCAGGCCTGCAGCATTTGTTACAGCATGCTGTGTAGGTGGATTGGACACTATAAATTAGCCATAGGTGTGACTGTGCGTGTGAGTGTGTGGTGTGGAAGAATAACTGCAGCAAGGCTAGCTGCCCAGCAGTGTAAACCTTGGCTCTAGATGACTGTCACTATTGAACTGACACCCCAACCCCATGTGCAAAAAAGGGACAAAGGGGTTCTGGATGGATGGACCCCTTTTTTTCATTTTGTTCATAGGATCTGGGTGTTATTTCAGCAGTGACAATCATCTAGAGCCAAGGTTTACACCGCCAGGTGGCAAGATACACATACACTCACACACACACACACACACACACACACACACACACACACACACACACACACACACACACACACACACACACACATACACACACACACACACACACACACACACACACACACACACACACACACACACACACACACACACACAAATATGTGTGCATATGTACATATGTGTGTTGATCATTTTGAAATGCCTTGGAAAATACGTCCTTTGCAGTATAATTTGGAATTTTGATGTCACCATGGAAACTTTTAGTCCAATTGTAATTGAGGTTAAGAAATTAGGAAAAAGTAGAAACAGAATGCATATGTGTACACATGGAATAGAGTAATAAAAAGTAAATAGATAGTGGGGGGAATTCAGGAAAGCCTACACGGATGTACATATTTTCTGTGTACGCGTAGTGGCCTAATGCTTACACGGAAGTAAGCAGATGTGCAATCCAGTAAATGGAGATGACGGCCATGCACGAATATGTAAACATGGAAGTGTCCATGGCATGCAAATCTCCTCATAAGCAGGTGAAATGCATGAAAATGAGGGTGGTAGAGCAATCCAGCAATTAGATACGCAATCCTGCAGACCCCATGTTGGTGTCCATAATGTATATGGAAAAATTCTGTGCACAGGATGTGAAAATGACACTAGGAGCTGTAAAAGTGTACTTAGTGTCAGAAATAGCATAGTAGACATGATATGGGCAAACCTATCCACCGCATGTCCAAAACCATAATGAAAATAATCTAAAAAAATTTTATTTTTTTAATACCCTAGGTATGCTTGAGCATCTCGCCGCAGTGTGCAAATATGCCTTTATGAAAAAAAATATATAAAAAGAGTGTAAAAAACAGAATTTGCTAGTATGTAACAGTAATGCATTACAGGACCCTGTGTGGAGTATGTACAATGTTGCATAGCTGTGGTTGTTAACGAGTCAGGGCCTGGATGAAAGTTCTGTGCATGGATCTGTATGCAAATGAACTGGGGTTACTGAATAGCACAAATGGGTATCTGTATCCACAGATACCATCTGTGAAGGCACAGAACTGTGTTGGTGTCCACAGAAGTGGTAGATGACATCAAGGGGGGGGGGGGGTCCGAGTGCTTGTAAGCTCATTTGAGCTCAGTGGCATCTGCTTGTGTGGAGAGCCACTGAGTTGAGCAGGGGGTATGTACACTGACTGCTTAGATGTGTTTACCTCTGAGGCATATGTTTCATCATGTTTGTACAGGGTGCCACCATGCTGAGCATGACCTTCCATGGTGGTGTTGCTGTGGACTGCTAAGGTCTCTTTATCTTTGCTGTGCAGGTTTACGCAACATGCCACAGTGCTCAGTAAGGAAGACTGTCAAAAAAAATGGCTGAGACAGCCAATGATATATTAATTGCTGATGAACCCTGTTTCACTTAATCTAGGGCCATTAAAACCCCTTAGTGATGTACTTGTCAGGTGGAATGCATCATAGATAGCCAATCACACAGGCTATGCCTACAGCAGAGCAATATAAAGTATGCATACACCCTACAATCTGATTTTCCCCTCATCCTCTGCACCATTGGAGTGCAGACTTGTGAATTTTAAGTGAGAGAATGCTAGGGGCTGCTGCAGGTCTGCTACATATATATGTGCTAGATGCTGAGGTCAATGCAGCTGCTGCTGAACCTGACCATAGGCCCAGACTGAGAAGGAGAAGAGTGTTCAGGCTCAGGGTAACCTACCAGGAGCTACTTGAGTTGGAGATTGTAGAGCTCTACAAGGTGGACAGAGACATACTACACGAACTCACTGAGCTCTGCTGACCTCATCTCAGACCCTGAACCAACAGAGGGGAACCCATCCCAGTGGAAACAAAGGTATGTGTTGCCCTAAAGATACAAGCTACAGGTACTGTCCAAAGACCAACTGGGGACATGATAAGGGTCTGACAGGCATCTGCTTCCAGGGTACTCCACCATTTCTTGGATGCCATTCTACCACATGCCAGTGAGGACATTTATTTTCCCCACATCCCTGAAGAGATGGCCAGCAGTATACAACTCTTCTACCATGTAGCACACTACCCTGAGGTTCTGGGTGCCATAGATCACACTCATGTAGACATCAAGGCACCAGCCAGTGAGGAGGGTAGAATGTACATCAACTGCAAGGGGTACCACTCCATGAACTGTCAGGTCATGTCCAATGCCCAGAGCATTATCCTGAATGTGTGTACCTGGCAGTTATCGTGGCTCCCATATCTGGCATGCATCACAGCTGTACCAGATGTTTGCTAGGGGGGACATCCCACATGGCCATTTACTGGGAGATGCTGGCTATGCACTGGAACCATGGATGATGACACCCATCAGAAATGTACACACACCCATGGAAGAATGCCATAATGAGGCACAAGCACATACTTGAAACATCATGGAGTGTGTGTTTGGGCTGTTGAAGTTTATGTGCCTCAATATATCTGGTGGAGCCCTGCAGTACTTTCCAGCCACATATGCACAGATGTTCACAGTATGTCCCATGCTACACAGTATGATCCTGTGGAAACAGCTGCAGCAGGATAAGTATAGGGAAGGGATACACCTTGCTTAGTTTCACTAAGTCTTACATGTAATCCAATATCTTTACTTCAACAGCCAACCATTGTAGGTGGGATTGACAGGGACAGAGCCAAGATGTGATTCAAAGCAGGGACAGTTGAGAGGCATGCCTGTAGATTCTGGACAGCAAGGTATTATTGACATGTCAATATCATAGATCTAATTCAAGCCTACTGTTGTAATCCTTATTCCCCATACTTCCATCCTCCCATCTGCATCTCGTTTTATGGGGAAATGTAGAACATACCTGGTAGAGTGATGTATTCCTTTGTTTGAAGCATTCCTCTGTAAATGCTTTGCATATACGCTGTCTGTGTGAGTAAAATCACATACAGACCTGCTCCTCATAAGCAATTGCTTGCTTTTTGTGGGTAATGCACATTAACAGGTAAGTGCCTCTGCACCAATCTGTGGCTCAGAATTGCTAACTGCATCCAAAACAGCTGAATTGCACTATCATTAGCCAATGATATGGCACCACAGTGCAATATATAAGGGGTCTATATTATATTCTTGAAAGTAGACAATATCTAAGCTGATATTGTCGACATGAGAATAGCAAAAGCGCACATCAAATGTGTAAATGGAAATCTCCGTAAGGGGAGATTTCTATTTACTGCAATGTAGTGTGGTCTCAGAGTTGGTATATTTAAGTAGCAGGGGGTGTAGGGGGCACAGCCCCCATGTGCGGAGTGCAGTGGGGCTTGCCCCTATGCTTAAACCTGTTAGGGTACTTTTTTTGTTGTTGCTTTTATAAGTTTGATGTTTGAAGACATCGACCATATGGTGTCGACCAAATGGAGTTCGATGTTTTCAACCATCAATCTTATAATATAGACACATATATAAGACCTTTATGTAGGCCTTGGCCTCTTTCTTAGTGTTTGAGATGGACATTACTGAGGTGTGGAGACTACAGCATCACAGAGGGTAGGTACAAATAATGTCCACTGTGGAGATGTAGGAAGTATGTCCACAGATTTGCCTCATATATTTGGTCAGTGTCCCATGGCATTGTGGTTATATGGCAATTCACTAGTTGAAGTTAGTAAGGGGAGAGGGACATGTGCATGTCACACTTCATACCCATCAGAATATGCATGCTAATTCAATAGCTGCTATTCTATCAACTTACTATCTTTATAGGGGCAAACTGTTAAACATGTCCCTGTCTATGGGCCTTTGCCCCTCCCCTATTTGTGGTTGTGTCCGGATCCCTTGTTATAGGGAAATGGGAGGTGTGGTCGGGCTGTAGCAGCTACCTAATCATACAGCTGTGTATGCTCCAGGCTGCAGCTATTGGTGCAGCCTAGGACACATAGGGGGGAATGTGAACACTTTGGAGGACAGCAAGCTGTACATGTAACTGTGGAATCAGTGGCAGCCCTGCCATTACAGCAGAGCCAGGGTAAGGGTACCCTTTACAGTCCAACTGAGCCATGTGCTTAAGGTACATCTGTTATGCAACAGTGCCAATATCAGAGTAGTAGATGAAATATAGTTAGGCTATATGAATATGTGCAGTGTGTCCCTACCTGCAGGCCTTTGCCTTGCAAAACTGGATAGCAGATAATTCAATAGCAGTAACCTATAGGGATTAAAATTGCATGACTCTGTCATTACTTGCTGTCTTCACAACAATGCAATTGAAGTGCAACACACTGGATTTGAACCCAGGACTGTGTGTGGCAAAATGTACTGTTTTCAAAAAATTTAGTAGAGTGAGCTACTGAGTTAGCGTTGTAGGAGGTGTATTTGTAAGATATATATACAGAGATATAGGCTGTCACATGTGTTGTCTGCATCCATCAGTACGTGCATGGCTTTCAAAGGCAGATTTTCTGCAGCAGGGTACCAGTTGAACATATGCACTTTGCCATTGATGCTTTAGCAGGTGTCTTTAAAGATGTTGCTGATAAAAAGGAACATTTACCTGCTATCCTAGTCCTCATATACTAACATTATTATTTATTTGGCTGTCTACTGGTGCATTTCTGCATCAGAGTTCCTGGTGCACTCACATATTTCCCATTAGTTTTAATTGCAGTCTGTCAGTGGCAATCAGTATGTTTTGCTGGAAACACCTGTTTTAGTTAAGATCTTTGTGGTGTAGTGGTTAATGCAGTAGGCTGTAGTTGACAGGGGCCCTGCTTAGAAACATGGCAGCAGTGATTATTTTGTACCTGCCCCTAACAATGTGAGAAACACATAAGACCCTTAAGGCTCATTTAAGCAGATTTCCGCTTTGTGGCACTGCACTTCCCTTAGCTCACTGCAAATCCGTACTACAAAACTTAAAAAAAAAAAAGAAAATCGGGGTTATAGGACAGTGGTGAAATTGGGGCAAGTGGAGGAAAACATAGTGAAAGACAGGTAGGGATGTGCAGGATGGGTGTAGGAAAGAACCATAGCTATCCATTTCTTGTACAGCAACAGCTATGCAATTTGACAGATTTTGTGGATGAATTTGGATTCTCAAACCCCAGAGAGAGGGGCAAGGACAACATAAATGTGTTGTCAAACCAATTGGACTAAATTAGTTGTGTCCAGTGGACACGTGCAAAATGTAGGGGTAATATTTTTTTTGTGGGACAGGTGCTCGTTTTTTTAAGAAGAGAGTGGAATGTTGGGGAAGGGATATAGGTACATGTGGGGAGGTAAGCTGGTTAGGAGAGGATGCGATTGCCGACAGACAAGACAGACAAGACAGCAGACAGGGGCTGTGTGTGACACATGAGAGGGGTAAACACCTTGGATGGGGAGGGTGTTGTAGAATTGGAGAAGCATGTGCTTCCAGATGGCAGCAGCTTGACTGAGATCCCCACCCATGGGCAGTCAACACTGGTCCTTCACTGCCCCAACAGTGGCTGTGCTAGAGGTTGGGTGCCAGGGCCAGCATGCCCCACCAGGTTGGCCAGTGCTCCCTCAGTCCAGCACAGGCAACGTTCATAGCTCCAATGAACAATCCTGCACACCATGGCTGGCAGTTACTGTTGGGTGACTACTGCCCTTCTGCCATCACTCCCAAGAGGAGGTCGGGCCCCATCCCCTGAGGCATTTCCACCCGAGGTGGTGCAGAGCCAGCAGAGAGGGCACCACTGGCCTGGGTCCCACATGTGCCAGGACCCAATGCTACAGCCAGCTGAGGTAGGGTAGGCAGATCACTGGAAACTGGCCTACCCTGTCATGCTATGGTGATGGAGTTGTGAACAAAACCATTGTTGGCAATGACAGCATGCTAGAACATTGGAAATAACTCCATTACATTTGAAGGCATATTATGTAAATCACAGCAATAAATAACAGAACAGTCAGTTTATTAACAGCATGCCAGTAACAGTTACAGCATAAAGCCAACAAAATAGGTAATTAGACAAGATATGTTAATATGCAACCATTTTAATACATAGCAATAATAAAACACATGCCCCAAAATAAAGTTTAATGTAACAGCATATGTTAATTGTAAACGATAACCAAAGAATAACAATAATAAATAAACGATGATACGGGGTAGGGAGAGAGAGAAATACAGTCCATTAATACCATTATAGGCTAGATAGTTGATAACAATACTACTATCTACTCTACAGGTCTGTCCTTTCTTTATGTGTACAAATGTCCTATAGCTGCTGTAGTACATACATACCTCTCAAGCTATCCGCATGGGACAGTATGGGCCAAGCATTAACAACTGCAGGTACACAACTACACAGAACACTTGCACATCATATGAACCTATAGAACTACCAAGATGTACTGTGGGCTGATGTAGTGATACTTTGCTAATTGCATAAACATGTCGATGATAAATCTGTGACAGAGGGATTACACACTACTATTTACATTATGTGACAGCGTGACTCTTGAGAGATATGTATGTATACAGTACAGAGACTAAACAAATATGCCTTGCTTGGCAGGCATGGCGATAGAACCCAATAGCAGTGACTGCAGAGGACATCTGCATCAAATGTATTAATTGACTGCAGCAACCTTTAACAGACATTCCAGGCATACAGCCATATAACAGATTACACATTGTATTTATTTTATTTTATTTTATTTTATTGTTATTATACATATTACCTTTATTTTATGCTATATTTTCAAATTCCTGGTAATGATTGTAACAGTCTGTGACATCTAAACACACAATTATTTACTCATAATATGGGCTACCTCACCCATTTACCTGTAGTTCCTGTGGAGAGAAAAATCTGTAATCATTATGTGACTGATACTGTAATATTTAGTGCTACATAGCACTGGTTAGAACATTGGTCTGTGTGTAGCAAAAATGTACTTCATATAGAGCATTTAACAAACTGAGCTACTGAGTCACTGCTGATTACTGACTGACTGATATTTGCCTAGAGCTCACCTGGAAACAAATATGATCGGGTGATAGTAGTACAGTTTTATAGTAGACTGCAGTGACAGTTGAACACACATGCATGACATTCAAGTGCGACAGAGATACTAGGTAACCTATACACGACTACATAAAATGCTGGTATACACACTATATTGTTAGTGGGTTGAGATATCTGTGAAGTCAACAAACAATATCAGATTATGGGTTATTATTTGTAGTCTACAGCTATTACACTTTTATGCTTGACTGCAGCACCGTACCTCACAGCTTGAATGCATATAACTGAAATGCAATGGTGAAAAAGACAATCCTGATGTACACAATTTATCTTGGTGTTATTAGTATCAGTTCATGTGTTATTGCAGAACAGTTGTCATAATTCCTTTCTTACAGAACAGCTCTGAATCTAAACTTAATGCACACCAGACTTTATTGGGAATACGTTCACGCAGGTACTGGTATTATTTCATGTTTATTGCAGAACAGTTGTTATAATTGATTTCTTGCAAAACAGCCCTAATTCCTCACTTACTGCACAACAGACTTTATTAGAGATGCCTTCATGCAGTTACTGGTAGAGTTTTGAGTTTTTATTGCACAGCAGTTGTCATTATGCAAGTATTGCAATACAGCTGTGATTCCAGAGTTATTGCACTGCAAACTTTATTGCATATAACTTTATTCTGGCATTCTGGTTAATGCTTTGGTTTTCCCTGCTTATTGCACTACAGTTGGCGGTATGTACTTATTGCAGTATAGCTGTAAGTCCACATATTGCAATACAATCTTTACTGTATATACCTAATCGGAGTTAATGCTTTACTCTTTCTTGCTTATTTGACTATAGATAGCAAAATACATCTGCACTCACCACACTCACAGTGCAACCTGGCCAAGCACGTAGCAGGTGCTTTGATGTTGCAAACCCTCTCCTCTACAGCTGTTGGGAGAGAAGCACATCATTATGCATACCATTTTATCAGAAATTCAGATGAAACAAAGGTAAAATTACTTACAAACTTGTGGGGCATTCCTTTCCCAAGCTTCTCAGACCCAGGTGTCCAACAGATCCCCCTTTATGCAGTTGAAGTCATCACAGTGGTAACAAGCCTGCTCACCTGTGCAGGGGATACATGTCACACTCTTGAGTTCATGTGCCAGCCAGTCCCAGACTTCCGCTGTGCACTCTGAGTCCTGGAACCCTCCCTGCAGTAGACGGTCATCGTGGTTTTTCACCAGGATTTCAACCATGACCCTTGACTCCTGAATGCCCCACCGCTGCACCTGGAAGTGCGTACCCTCTCCAATGCCAGCCATAGTTACTACACAGGCAGAAATCCAATAGATTATGCTGTATTCCCACCTAGTGAGCTTAATCTAGCTTGTTTTCTAGCCCTTAAATGCTATTGGGCAACATTTAACAATGTGGCATAACACCACGTAAGCCAGCTCAGCTCAGCCAAGCAGTGCTTAGCAGAGCTTTGTGGTGCACAAGCCAGCCAAGCATTGCCAAGTAATGCATAAACATTATCAGCCGTTATTTTGTTTATGCGGTGCTTAGCAGGTCTTAGCAAGTCTTAGCAGAGCTTAGCTGAGTGCAGCAGGTCAGAATTTCAAAATACTTTGCATAATTTATATTTCAAAAATAAATGCTTACTTGGCCTTCCATGTATTCAAACTCTGTACCTGCTGTACATGAGGCCTAAGTCTACTGATTTAGCTATGTGGAATTCTGCTATACCTTTACATATACCTCTGAGCTATCTCTAAGCACTGCTGAACACTGCACCATGCCATGCAAACCCTCTCAGCTACTCTTAAACTTTACCTTTAAATAAATAATTAAATACATCCAGTTTCTATTTTTAGATGTCTGGTAGGTGTCTTGGCACCACTTAGCATTGCTGCACTCCATGCTGCACCTCGCAAACATGATTTCTAAAAAAATAAAAAAATTAAAATACATTGATATGATTCAATTGGACAGTGCAGGGAGTATGTTACTCATCTGTGAACATAGTTAATACCACACTCCCTACACTGATTCAATAACCATGTTCCATGGTTCTCCCTTGGCAATGTTCCATGATTAATATTCATGGCGCGCTGTCAAGGGGAAACAGTGTATACTGACATGGTACCATTCCATGTAGGCGCTACACTATGCCTACACAGCTTTTATTAAATCTAGGGGATTGTCCTAAGCATTGATACTGCATTTTATCTAACACAGGAATCACAACAAGGATTCAAAGGAACAACCTTCAGAGATTATGGAATTGGAAGGGGTAAACATTTAGAAACAGTTGAAAAGGACATATCTTTATTACTTTATCAGCATCAGGAATAAAATTAACAGCTTCAAGAAAGACAACAATGACATTCTTGGACTGAATATTGCCATGCCATATTGGTTTTATTTTTCATACTTCTGTTGTTATTATTACTATTATGTTTTTTTTATTTAAAGAACAAAATAACTCAGAAGGTTTATAGCATTCAGAAGAGAGCAAAACAGTATCTACAGTTTAATACTTCTCTAGATAGTCAATACACATTTTCATGAACTTTCAGTGTCTCCAATTACTGGATATGCTCATATCTGCTTAGCAGTTATGAGGGCACTCTAATAAATGATTTAAGATGAAAGACAGAAGTGCATATGGAATTGACAAAATTGGCAGTTATGTAGTCAGCAAGTTCACATAAATTAAATCCTGACTTTCAAGAGAGTAAAAGAAAAGGATTTAAGCATTCATGTATTTCTGAAGCAAAGCCCAAGCAGGTAAGGGATGTACTTGAATAGAATGAGGGAAAAAGGGAATGGTAAAGTGCAAAATGTATGTCTGAACATTTGTAAGCATAGATTAAAAACAAATGCAGCACAGGGAAGACTGAGTATATCACCTAATAATTTTAATTTTACTGAAAATTAAAAGACAAATTATGTGTAAGATCATTTTTATTTAGCAAGTATTCTTCTGACTGAGAAGAAAATTCAACCCAATGAGAACTATCCCTACATATGTGAAAAACGAGTCTATAGATGGTTAATTAGGGATAGTATGCACCTTGTTAAATAGGCTCTGTAGTTCCTGCTATAATATAGACTTTAGCTTTTCCTTTGGGAACAGTGAAAAATTAAAAGAGTAAACTAAAACATTCAGTAGGCAAGATACAAGATGAGTGAGCTTATCTTGATTTAGAGAAGACTGCTTTTAAAAGGTTGTCTCACATGAACTTAGGAGATGATATTATTTCAGGGGAAAGTATTCCTTCGTTGAATGCATGTTGAAAAGCAACATAAGAGATAAGCAAGTTAAAGTTTTTGTAGATTCTTGGTATTACATCTTGCCACAGTTTAGTTCAGATCACAATAGAAATGGAAATAACAAGGACAGTAATTTTGCAAAACAGGATGGCACTCAGTTTCATCCTGGCTGAGAAAGGGGAAATGTGTGGTATGGTGGGTTACAAATGCTGCATGGTGATTTGCATTCAATGAACATGAGATTAGGGACCATATGAGTATACTTTAGCAAGTTGCAGACTTGTCACCTACTAAATAAGCTGATAGCAGATAGCTCACCATGGGCATGATCAACCAAACTGTCTTCAGATTGGGGATGAAGTATTACATCTAGTAGTATTTTTTATAATTTTGATATTGCTACACTCCATACATAGGAGTTTAATAACAAGATAGTAGAATTTAGTTATTGATGAATTGATTATTATCCTGTAATTTCCATGAGCCTGTAGCATATTGAGATGGTGTATAATTTTCATTTAATTTTGAAGAGACGATAGCATATTATGATTTAGAGTTACAATTCTTATCAGCCTACAGTATAATGAGAGATGAGGAGTAAATGAAAAGTAATTTTCCATAAGCTTATAGCATGCTGAGATGTACATAGAAAGTGATGGCACTAAACTCAGAAAGTGACTTACTGTTTTATTTTTATTTTATTTTTTGGATAATTCTTCCCTGTCCCATTGAGTTTTTTCACAATTTTGGTCTGAGCATAATAATGATCGGATAAAGGAAATGTTGCTCAGCCTTTTCAAGGCAACAGTGAGAGTCTCCTTGGCATATGACCTATCTTTGGCTTGGGTCTCCTTTACTCTTTTTTATTAATGATAGTAAATTAATTTTACTGATCAATTCATGATTTTAAAGTGGAGTTGAAAAATGAATTTCTTTGGCAGAAATGATAAAATAGATTACTTTTTATTGAATTATGCTAGACATTATGCTGGCAATTCCTTTGTACAAGTAAAGACAGGAAAGCTTAGCTGTTTTCTGATAACTAGGCATACTTGCAGTGGTAGTCACATGACTACATAGCTACACAGAGAAAGAAAGTATGCAGTCAGGAAATGAGGAATCACAAATGGAGAATATACATCAAATGAATAAGGAAGTATAATTCATGTTCCTGAGACATGAGGCAGTTATGTCTACTGAGTATGGAAGAAATAGCTTGGATTGAAAATATATGGTGAAATTGCTGGTCATGTTAATGGAAAAATAGAAAAAGGAAAATCATTGCACAGTAGTCTAAAACATACATACAAAATGACAGATAGTGGTTTGCTGAAACCTATAGTTTTTCATATAGAAATATAGTCATGGCTTGCTGGAATTTAGATTTTTTTTGATGATTATCAAGATGCTGCTGTACGCTGTTCATAAATCTTCATTCTGTAATGAGCCATTGTTAAAAGAAGATTGTCATTTTCAGAAGCCCTACCTCCAAATTTCTCGGTTAGCTACAATCAAGAGCCCCAATCACATTTTCCATTATCTTCTTTCTATAATATACATTGTATCACTGATCAAGAAGACAGCCACAACCAGAAGCTACGTTACTAACCAAGCCAATAACACAGTCATGCAACGCATTATCCCAAAACCACTTATAACATCACTGCATACAACAATGTACAACACCATTAACACATGCTACTCCAGAATATAACACGTGCCACTAACTCAGTAAAATCTATAATTTGAAAGTCACAAATGCAAGATAAAATACTTTACCATTACTCAAGTAATTTAGATACCTGAAAATAATAAACAATTTACTTGGTGGCTTTGCCTCCACCCCTGTTATGTGTGGGCTCCATACCTTTACTCCATTATTTAAATATACAAACTCGATAATATAAGCACAACAAATGGGTAGAAGCAATTTAATAATATTATTCAACAGCATGTTAATGATAAAGCAAATTAGAGTTAAGTGCGAATTTAATGTAATGTAATTTTACAATTGCTAAGCCAGTGAATAATTATTTATTATTTTAGGCACAAGACAAGACGAGCATACACTGCAAAGTCCAACAAGGTTTAATAGCTGAGTAAAACAAGCTTACAGCAATCAGTAGTCCGGTGCACAGAACTGAAGTGTTTCCTAATGAAAAACGCTTTACACTTTGTGACTTGGATTCTGTGCAGCCAGATCGTTTTTAACTTTTTATTGCTTGGCAGTTACCGGAGTGTGCACCAGACTACTGATTGCTGTAAGCTTGTTTTACTCAGCTATTAATCCTTGCTGGACTTTGCAGTGTATGCTCATCTTGTCTTGTGCTTATTAGTTTTTGGACATATTTATTATTTTATTTATTGTCATTTGTTAACCGGGTTAGTCCAACTGAGCCAGGGACCCATTTTCAGTGCAGACCCGAGGAGAAAAGCTCCATATACAAGTAACAAAATTACAAAAAGAGATATATTTACAATAGTATAGTATCAAGAAGTTATTCATCCAAAATAAAATCCACTATTTATACAGTTGTGTTCTAGTTGCTGAGTGATAGTACTGAAACAACAATATATTCGGTATGCAAAAATGATATACAAGTAGCAGCAATAAATTCCATGTGCAATGGTATTTACATGACATGGTGTAGGTATACAGTAATAAGCTCCTTTTAGAAAGACAGATAGAAGGTAAGAAATATGGTTAGAGTAAGAAAGTAGAAATTAGGAAGAAAACAGCAGGATATCAGGTAGGAGTTTGACAAGGACAATACCAGGTCTTTAGTAGGTAATTTTTAAGCTCGAGTTTCAATTGAGCTTTATGGGGAATACTTCTTATATTAGGGGAAGGACATTCCAGGTATGAGCGACAGAGAATTTATATAGGGACTTTCATATATTTTTTATTGGTTTGTAGATGTCTAGAAGATGTTTGTCAGATGTGCAAAGGTGACATCGGGGTTATAGAGTGACACAATGTTAGTGATGGAGGAACAGGAAGTGGGGTTATAAAGTATATAGTGCGTAATATGTAGTTGTGGAAAAGAAGCTGTTTTTGGAATTCAGGCCATAGTAAGGACTTAAGAGCAAGGCAGCGGTGGGATTTATATGGTAGATTGGAGGCAATCCTAACTATTTTGTGGTAAGTTTGTTCTAGTTTGAAGAGGAGAGATGACTAAAGGTTAGTAAGGACTGGAGCTGCATACAGAAGACAGAATAAGAGAAGAGACATGGCAAGGGAGAGTTTGGTGGAGGGAGAGAGTAGTTTATGATTACCAGAAGACCAAGTTTTTTATTTTTTTTTTTTTTATACAATGATTGATATGCATGTCAAATTTTAGTTCATCATCAATAGTAACACCAAGTAATTTAGTATAGGGTTCAAGTGTGATGATAGTATTGTTAAGTGAGGGAATGGAGAAGTTGGGTTTATGATGTGCCAGTGTTTTAGGAAGGAAAAGTAGTTTTTTTTTTTTGGATTTAATATTAGTTGATTATCAGTGAGCCAGGTTTCAATGGAAGTGAAGGTGTCTTGAGTATGAGCAAGGAGTTCTGGGATGCTGTGGGCTGCGGTAATAAGGTTTGAAGCATATTGTAATAGTGTAGAGAGGTTAGTAGCAGAGTGTAATCTGCTAATAAAGATGTTGAACAAGAGGGGACCCAAGATAGAGCCTTGGGGATTACCAGTGTTGACGGGTAGAAATGGGGAGGTGACAGATTGCCAGCATATAGTTTGCTGTCTATCAGATAAGTAACTAGAGAACCAATTTTTTGAGGGAATGGATAGATGGAGATCAGAAAGTTTAGATATCATTTTGAGGTGAGAGACCATATCAAAGGCCTTGGAAAGATCGAGAAAATGACTAGAGACTAGATGGCTATTATCACGGGCTTCTGCTACAGTTTGGGTGAATGAGAGTAGAGCAGTAGAAGAGATGTGGTGGGGTCTAAATCCATGCTGGGTGAGAGTTATTAGATTGTTATTCAGCAAGTGTTTAAGTAGTATAATATTATTATAAGTATAATGCTATAAGTATAGTATTATAAGTATAGTACTATAAGTACAATCATAATACTTGATTATATGCATTGCTACTACATTAAATATCTATCTATCTATCTATCTATCTATCTATCTATCTATCTATCTATCTATCTATCTACTTTTGAAAGGACAGCAGAAAGTGGATTTTAATTTTGATTTAACTGTTTTAAAGAGCACAACTATATTGAAACAAGATTATATAATTTCAAAATGTAAGCAAAGTAATAAACATGGCTAGATATACATTAGGTTAGGATATTTTTAAGTCAGAAAATACATACTATTCCTGTCTCGGGAAAAGAAACTAATCTTAAGTGATATAATATAAGTAATACTCTTAGTAATTTCAGTATGTTCAAATCTCATTTATCTGTGATATAAAGGATTACCTTTTGCAAAAAGAAACCAATTGAAACTTCTTTTACAATGTTCATAGGTTCATAGGTATATACTAGGCTAAACATCACTAGCCTAGCTGTGAAACCCAGATGTGACCCATCAATGTGATTTATACAGGGAATGATTTACTGACTGCCTCTGTCAATCAGAGACGTAATCGCCAGACCAGGAGTGAATTTCCAGTTCATAGGTTCATAGTTTAATACTAGGCTAACTGCCCTTGTGAGCTATTTTAAGCCTAGCTAATTACCCCATGTGAGAATCAAACCCTACATCTTGTCTATGTAAGGTAAGCACCTTAACTATTATGCCAAACCCCCCAAAATGAAGCACATAGGTTACCCATCAAATGGTCCAAGTTGTGATTAAGTACGGTTATGGAAGAACTCTGCCTCACACAGATAGAGGATTCTGATCTAGAGAAGAAGAATTCTCTGAGAAACATATATGTCTCCGCAATATTTATGTCACAAGCAAAATGTAGGTCTTTTGATAGAGTAGTTCTAATGTAGTTTGTTTTTCAGATGTCAAAAATTTCATCAAAATAGGGTACAGAGATGTCTTGTACACCAGGCAAAGATCAATACTCAGAAGTCTGTATGATATTAAGTAAAGAGACAGGGAAGTGAGGTGATCACCATAGGTCATTGTATTTATTCCTTGTATTCTTTTTGTAATTAACCTTTGTGGACATTCCAATTACTGCATGTGTTTTGTCAGGTACATACCGAAGGGGGCATTATACTCTGTGATGGGCCTGATGAGGGCTGAGTACAGTGGATACCATAGCAGCACTTATAAGTTGAGCAATATAGAAGAATGTTCTTTCTACCTTGGACACTTGCTGGCTAAAGCCTAGGTTACTACCTACATGAATTAACAGATACATGACTATTGAATTAACTTTTAGTGGTTTTGAATTGATTACATAGTAACTCTGGGTAACCAACTTCCTAAAAGGTGCTATAATGCATTCCTTGGTACTGAGTTTTAAACTACAGCTTTCAAACCAAATGCTTGTCTGTGTTCACCCTTACTGAAGAATGTTCCCATCTTCACGGGATTCAATGACTGCTCCCAGTTTGCTATCATATGTGAACTTGATAAGCCAAAGGACTTTGACATTAGCTTTGACCTGCAAGATGTAGATGCCAAAGAGGAGTGGGCCCAGCACAGAGCCCTGGGGGACTCCACTGGTGTCCGGCCTCTTTGTAAAGATGGCCTCACTTATCCTAACCTCTTGGGCCACATTTGTAAGCTAGCTATCCAGTGTATTATAAAGGGGTTTATTTCTATTTCCATAAGTTTGTGGACAAAGCCCAAATACGGTATCACATCAAATGCTTTAAACAGATTTAGATAGGCAGTATGCATTGTTTCTCCTTATTCATAACCTTAGTGACCTTTTCAAAGAAATCCACCAGGTTTAGTCATAATGACCTTCCTTTAATAAAGCCAGACTGGGATATATCCAGTGAGTGGAGGTCTCCAATGTCCTTGTTGATAATTTCCATGATAATTCTTTCCACAGCTTCACAAATAAGACTAGTCAGACTAATAGGTCTGTAGTTTCCAAGATCTGCTGATGGCCCACCGTTGTGAAGGGGGATGACAGTCACAGTCTTCCATTCCCATGGTACAAAGTTAAACAGTGACTCCAAGGATCCAGATAAGTCATATTTTAGACTGGTCAGGTGGCATCCCGGGATGTTATCAGTGCCTATTGAGTCAGTGTTCATGGCTTAAGCGAGCATTATTACAAATTCATTTTCTCCAATAATCTTCTAAGGGAAAAGGAATGAAAATGAATTCAGCTAGAATGAACTCATCCTTATTTTGGACAATCTTCACTTAGGAAATTCATAGAGTGAGTTTCACACCTCCTTCTTTATAAAACTATAAGAAATAAGTTAAATAATACATCTTATAGATGTTATAGAGCCCTTAAAATTGGATTGGTGAGATGTATTTAAGTATTTTACATTAGCAGAGTGGTAACAAAATTGAAAGACTTTGTAATAGTTAACTCCAGCTTTCTAGTCAAGGAAATTTATATTAACTAAACATTTTCTTTTGTTTAATGACCCAAACTCATGTTGCATAAATATACCACAAAAACCTTTGTTGTGGTGTATATATATATATTAGCAGTATTAAGGAAAGCAATCACAACAGTCTAAAACATCTCAAAGCCGCCTTCTTTTTTGGAATCTTATAACCTTTTATCTTTTAACTATAACAAAAAAAAACTAGCATAATTGTAAGGATACTTAAAGAAGACATATTAATCTATGCACAATAACCTATAAAAACAATGACCTAACTTTAAACATAACTAAAAAAAAGTATTATCCCAAATGCATATGATAACAGACTAAGGATTCAATTAATCGATTTTATTGAGCCAGACTTTTGCAATAAATAATCAGTGAGATTAAGATATCTACTTAAGATATATTTATCATTAGTCTTCAAAGTTGAGTCACATTGCAGTATTTTAAATAGTTTCTTTCTTTATTGTTTAGGAGGTTTCCTTCTTTTGATTTACTGTCTCTTTCTTTCTTTCTATAGAGGAATAGATAATTATTAGTTCATACAATTTTATTTAGTTATATTTGGTATAAAATTTACAAATCTTGCATGACATATTGAATTGTTTAATACAAATATAAATATTTAGAAAAAATGTTGTTATGAATGATATATAATTTTGTTATACAGATTAAATATTTGTTTAGTGTAAATAGCAAATAACAAAAAAAAAACAAAACAAAAAAAAAAACATGGTTGTCCTCAAATGATACTTCTTCAAAGTTCAGGGACATCACAGCTTCACAAGACCTGTTATTTATAATGCTACTCTCCTAGCAGCACTGTATAGAAAGACCATCATGAGGATATATACGCTGTGATGGGCCTGCAAATCTTGGTCCCTGAAATTCAATTTTGCAGACTCACTACCTTGTTCGCATATGCACATAGACATGACATATGCATTCATATATGCAAAGATGAAAACAGCATCAGCAGTGGCAGTAATTCTGGAGTCTGAGGCCATATCTGGGAACACAGAAGCAGTATTTACACAGAGGAGGAACCAGAAAAGGGGCACACTATCATACAGCTCTCTATGATTTAGGTCACCAGTGTCATAGGCATATGAGCTATTCCCAAAGACTGGACTAATACATACATACACCATACATACACAAATGTACAAGTAATTAATGTGTCTGCCTGCATATTTATTAATGTATCTGTGAATGTAAAGTTTTCAGCTACAGAACTGCATGCTTCCACACCATTATGTCTGACCTCCACATACATGTTATGGATGTGTGAGAAGGGAACACCTATAACTGAAGGCCACAAAGGTAAACCCTTTCACACTGCCCTATACCAACTGCCACCTATGGCTACCCCAATAGGCCCCTAGCTATGCTGTATCTGAAACCTGCTCTTCCCCTATAAATCCACTATGAGTTCTGTGTGCAACCTACTACAGCAGAATATATGTGTGTGTTTAAACCATTGTTAATACTTACCACTGGGAAACCCCAATTCCCTTAACATACATGTGCTCCCTACTGTCTTCCTTTCCATGTATAGTCCTGCACCACTGCATATAGCCAAACTAACCTATTAATTCTCATTGCTAGCCTACTTTTCCAAGCATTACTGGGTTACAACTGTAGTCTCATCTTCACATGGGTGTACTCACTTGTTCCTTAGTGGTCAGAAAACAGAGATTAGACAACTTTTACTGAGCTGACACTATGTCCTGATACATGCACTCAGGAACAATGGTAAGTGCCTGTTGGGGAAGAGTGGGTACTTACCTGGCCTTATGGGTCTTTCTGTGAGCCACAGTGGCTAATGATATTAATGTAGTTGCTGAGAAGAATTGCACAACACAGCAATGTCAGAAGTGTGTCAGTCACATGGTATGTGGAGAAATCTGCAAAATGAGAGGGCTGTCTTCCATTACAGTCCTCACAGTTGATGAAATATTCTTAACTTTCCTACATGGAGACAATTAGCATATCAGTACAATGCCTGGAGGAGTGGACAGAGGTTGTGGTAGCAACTAAAGTCCACATATCTCGCAGTAAGAACAACCAGGTTTGTAGCCATACCACACTTTCTCTACAGCAACACAACAAATACTGAATGGAGAGCATAGGTATCAATGCACATGTTTCCCATTAGTTTAGCAGATATTGAGTTCTAGAGGACTACCAGCTCTGTATGTGTATATTTCATAGTTGCATATTTCCATCTGGCATTTGCATGCACACCACAGTGCCTCAAGTGGTGCTGGGGTAGTCATAGTCAATCTGTTGTGCCTTGTATTATGCATTTAAATGCAGACAAATGTGTTGATACCTATAAAGACTGTAGCTGAACATCAGCCTGAAATTAGCACCTACAGAAAGTCTGCCAGTAATGTCAACACACAGACTGAATTACAATCCATAAAAACACTGGTACTGTCAGTCTCCCTCCTTGGAGATTCTATACCTGTTGTCAACAAAGGATTTGCAGCATCATCAACACTCAGACTAGGGGGCTGCATGGCATGGGTGCTTAACCCTCTGTTAAAGAGGGTTCCTCCATGACAATGAATATCACCACTGCTCCACCACATGTCTACAGCACCAGATAAACACATTGGATCTGACCTGGGAATATACACCATAAAGAAGCCTAGCACATGTTTCTGGTGACATTTAGTGTCCTAGACAGTTAGACATATGTAGACAGATGGTAGGACAGACCAACAGACATGCAGTGTTAATAATACAAGCACAATCTACATCTACTCATGCAAATGTGTAGATGATTGATAAGCAATTTAACTTCCCTGAAGATATAATTCAACAGTGCCATACTTCCAGGAGGTAACACACTTATTTATCCATTGATTGATTGATTGATTTTTCTTGACTGAGTTAGTTATACTAGGACAGTAGTCACTTTTCATAGGAAACTTAAGCTAGTATTTATACTACTAGGGGAAATTTAGCTAGGTAATGTGAAAAAAGAACCAGGGAATGTAGCAGCAGCGAATATAGCTGTTAAAATGTGTACAGCATTGGCAGAAAGTAAAAGAGGAAAGCAACAAATTGAGAATGTGCCTGACTTTGTGGCATGAGATAATGCAGTAAGTAAAATATATGCAGGACTGATAGCAGACAGAAAAAGACAGCAGCAACAAACTGTTAAGTAAATCTGTTTTTAAAAAGAAGACAAGACTATGTGAAAATAAGGGCAAACAATGACACTGTAATAGACAGATATTATGCATGAGACAATTAGGGAACTGTTCTGGGTTTTAAAGCTAAGAAATTTGGTCTTTTATACATATTGGGAAGGGGATTTTTTGTGAATTAGCATGTGAAACTGATGGACTGATGCTAAAATTTCTGCAACTGTGTAACAAAAAGGACATTCATCTGTGGAGCAACTATTTCTTTTCTTTTTTATGGTTTTAAAACAATAAATGAAAAACCAATTATAAAACAAATAAATAACTATTTACATAGGTCCACAGCTGCTCAATACATCAAAGTTATACATCAATAACAATTAATAATGTTTCAAGCAAGTCTTTAAGTTTAAGCCAAAATGTATATGAATGCCTAATATTAGAAGTTCTCATCTTTATAATATGCAATTCACTACTGCAAACAATTTTTGCCATACTAATAAATTCTACACTAGAGGGGGTAACCTTACTTTTCCAATGTTTAGTAATTACTTTTCTGGCTATATCAAGACTAGACCAAAGAAGAGGCACTGTTTTTTTTTTTTTTTTAATTATCCCAGGAAGCAGAGCAGAAACTAAAACTAAAGATTTAGAAATATTACATCTATCTGACCATAGAGTTTGAATAAAGTAATTCATTTCTTTCCAAAAAGGGAGATGACTTCACATTCATATACTGTACCATACGTGTCCAATCAGCTATTGTTTCAGAATTTAATTATATCTGATTTATACATCATTGTAATGTTGTTAGGAGTGACAGAAGCTCTGTGCAAACATTTTCAAATGAAAAATTTCCAATATAACAAAGACACAGTTTTACTTGTAGATTTTAATATTAATCTCTTGTATTCTTCAGAGAATTCCTTGCTATTAATTTTGAGGAGTATTTCCAATAGGAATTATCTAAATATGTACAGTCTAACTTAAGAATTTTATAAATTTGTGACAAATATGATTTATTTTTCATTGCGTTATCATTGATATTTATTAAGAATTCCAATAATTTGGGGAAGAATTTCTTATCTAGGTTAAATATCTTATTTATATCTATGTTCACAAAGTTTCTAAATATTTGTAAAATTAACCACTTCTCATAATCTTGATTGTATCTGAATGTTAAATTTTTAACAGTATATATATATATATATCTATATATATATATATATATATATATATATATATATATATATATATATATATATATATACATATACATATAGATAGTGTCATTTAAGAATTGATGCCAATGAATTAAGTTACTTTGTTGTTTTAACACTAGCATTTTGTTGGAGTTATGAGTTTCTAAGCAGTCATTTATATATTCAATTGGAAACACAGAACATATTAAGCCTTTAATACAATGGCTAGAATACATGTACTTTTGGAAAGAAGAAATTATGTTATTTAAATAGGGGAATTTGAAAATGAGAGAGGATGTAATACCATTTACCCAAAAGTCTTTTAATAACCAGATAAAACTATTAGGTACTATTTGTTTATGACTGGTTGTGATATTTATTATTTGCTAATAATATTTCTTGATGTATGTTTCCATTTTGAATCATAAGATGAATTTATCCACAATGCCATAAATTCACAATTGTTGAAGTAGCATACAACTGAATATCAGGGAATCATATTCCACCATTATCCCAACCTTTTCTATGCCAATCAAAGGAAATTCTTGTTTATTAGGATGCCAGAAAATTTAAGTAGACTATTATTTGTCTTTTGCATCAATTTCTTTGGTGAAGAGAGTTCTAAAGATTGTAAGACAAACAATATTTTAAAGAGAATTGCCATCTTAATAAGCCTCAGTCATTCTTCCATGGTAAAGAAGAAGTTGTTCCAATTTGTGACTAAACTTAACATTTATCAACAACCTGTAGAAAGTTTGGTTGTATCATTTTTTTTTATTATTAGACATAATGGTTATACCAATGTATTTCATTTGATTGCTATTCTAATTGAAGTTAGAATATGTTTGTATGATTTTTTTACATTTTATTAATTAATAATGAACTTGTTTTATTATTATTATTAAAATCTAATGTTTGAGATTTCTTCAAACTGACTCATATAACTAATTATATATTCTAATGAATTTTCTATATTTCTGATTGTTAGTAAAATATCAGCAAAGAGTTGAATCTTTAGTTCAATATCTTCTTTTATTTTAATAGCATTAATGTTCTGATTGGATCTAATACTATTAGCAAGGGGTTCTATAGCTAATGCAAAACCTAAAGGTGATAATGGACAGCCTTGTTTTGGGTCTTTTTGTAATTTAAAAGAAATAGAAAGAAAATAATCTATTTTAACATATGCACAATCACTATTGTACAACTTAGAAATGAATGCAATTAGCTCAGGTGAGAATTTTTATACTTTAAATGTTTTAAATGAGTATGACCAATTAACTGAGTCAAAAGCCTTATCTAAATCAAGACTAATGATGGAAAGTTATTTTTTATTTTTATTTGCATAGTTTATTAATGTAAGTATTCTTATTATATTATCCTGTACTTGTCTTTTTAAAGTAAACCTAGTTTGATCATTGTTAATTAGTTCAGGTATAAGTAGATTTATTATGTTCGCTAAAATGTTCATGAACATCTTATAGTCCACATTTAAAAGTGAAATGGATCTGTATGATGAACACTATGCAGGATTCATATCTTGTTTTAAAAGAGGTGATATAAGGGAATATTTCCATGATAGGGGACTTCAGCAGTTGTTTTTATTTCTCTGTAAACTTTATCTAATATTTTAACTGCATCATTCAGTAGTATTTTATATAGTTCTGGTTTAAGATCATCTAAGCCTAGCGGAATATTATTTTTTAACTTTTTTATTTGATCTTTCCTTTCTGCCAAAGTGAAAGGTCTGTCATTTATTTTTATTTGTTCACTTATTAATTTATTATTTATATTTTCCCTTAGAAATGTTTCAACTACATCATCATAATCTAGGTTATTTGTATTATTATTTATATTTACATAAAATATTTTAAAGCCCTCAAGAATACTGCTAGCATATGTTCTACTTTCTTTTTTATTACATATGTGTTATAATTTCTTTGATATGATTTAGTTTATTCATTTTCTTTGATCTAAGAGCAAGCTTAAAGGGTTTACTTAATATGCCTGAAGTCTAAGTTTTTCCAGGTGTGTTGAAACTTTATGATTTAGAATTTCAACATAGTTTGTATTTAAATTTTAAGTGCAGACTGACTAATAATGTCATTTGGTATTAGATTTAACTTTAGTGTGTCTATTTTGGCCTGTAGCGTATTCAATTCTTTGTCCCATTCTCTTGTTTTACTAATATACCAGCTTGTAGCTGAAGGGGTAAAGGGAAGAAAATGTACATGAGGAAGGACAACAAGAGGCTGGTGGATAGGGTGAACTAGTTCAAGGAGGATATTACTGAAATGAGGGAAATTAAAAAATGTAAAATGAGACATAAAAAGAACATGAAAGCAAATTATGAGTATTACAGTACATCATTTAGAAAATATGTATAGGAGTGAAAATAATGAAATTAAGAGAGAATGAAAAGTAAAAAAAAAATAAATAAATAAAACATCCAGAATGTGTTAAGGAAGAATTTGGAAAACATGTTAATTATGATTAGTGATGTTTTTATGAAGTAAATCATGGTATAATTCATGTAATACACAACAGAATGGCAAAGAAAGTATTCTTTAAATGTACTGGATGAGTGGCTAAAGGAAGAGTTTGAAAAGTTATGTGGTAGGATATTAAAATTGAAATGGTAGAAGAATGAGAAGAGTGAAATAAAAAAATGAGAGACCCATCACACTAAACAACAGTTTATATTTATGAGAATGATACAGAAGAGAATGGAAGGAAGGGTGAGGGATACCGAGGAAAAAGCTATATATGGTATAAAAGTGAATAGATGTCAAGAACCGTTACTAGTTGTGAGAGAAATTGTGGACGATATTATTAGTATAAGGGAGAACTTGAAACTTATGGTAGGTGATATTAACACAGCATTTGCTATAGTAGGACATTATGCTTTGTGGGATATTATGGAGGAGTATGGACTAGGCAATAGAATTAGAATAGTATGTATGTTAGGATATTAAAATAATAGAGGGAGAGTGTTCATGAAAGGTGGCTTAATAAAGAAAAAGGCATGAAGTGTGGTATAAAACAAGAATGTCCCAAGGGTTGAGAGGGTAGTCTAATGGTTAAGGTGTTTCCCCTTAAAAACACAAGGTGCAGGGTTTGAGTCTCACAAGGGATAATTTGCTAGGCTTAAAATGGCTCGTAAGGGCAGTTAGCATAGTACTAATCTATGAATCTATGAATATTGCTTGCACTTGTAATGAATGCAATTGTGAGAAGTACATTATATGGACTTATACGGACAGCGCAGTGATGCAGCAGTAGCGGTGTTGCCTCACAACAATAGGTTCTCTGGTTTGATTCTCAGCTGGAGGTCCTTTTGTGTGGAGTCTGCATGTCTTCCCAGCATTCATGTGAGTTTCCTCCGGATGCTCCATTTTCCTCCCACATTTCAAAGACATGCATCTGCAGTGTTTCTCCCCGGGCCTCCACTGAAAATTAGCTTTGTTCCAAGTCGGATTTTCCCAGTAAACAAATGTTAAATAAATAAATAAAAATGAAAAATACTAGATATGTGATTCAAAATGAGGTAGTGATTCCAGTAGTTGTGATATATGATGACGATATAGATATAGTTGTTAAGAACAAAACATGGATGAGGGAATTGTTGGTTTGTCTGAATGAATGCTTAAAAGAAATGGGAATGACTCTGAATATAGATAAAAGTAATTGTTTAGGTGATGTAGTAAAAATTGGGATGTGCATTTTTCAGTAAATGAATTGTCTTTTCTATGGATAAAACATGGGGGATGATATAGTTATGAAACAATGGGAGGGTTTAATAAAAAAAAATGAGAGAAATGTGTCTTACATGGAAAAAGGCTTGTCTGGTGAAGTC
Organism: Protopterus annectens; assembly: GCF_019279795.1. NCBI lineage: Eukaryota > Metazoa > Chordata > Ceratodontiformes > Protopteridae > Protopterus > Protopterus annectens. Next base: position 1,721,053,359 of record NC_056733.1, on the reverse strand, counting down.
TGTATTAATAGGTACAATAGCATATATGTCAAATGTTTATATGATCCCAGAAAAATATGAAAAAGAAATTGTGCAACTGGTGTTTTCTTCCATATGGTTTCAAGATTAAACCCAGTGAAAAGAGATGCTTTGTATATGAATGACCATGAAGGGGGTTTATGAGACATAGTTGTTTACTCTGCTATTTTAAACATATATAGAGTAGTAAAGTGGGCAACAAAAGAAAATGAGCAATTAATAGTGATAATGTTTAAATATATGTACAAAACGTTCTGGGAGATGATGAGAATAAGAAAAAAGAGAAAAATAATATATACATGAAGAAATTAAAAAAATATCAGAAAAAATGCTAATGTAAATAAAAGTTAATGATACAGGAAAAGAAGGATGTGGTATAATTAAGTAATGAAACAATAGTCTATGAGAAATTTTACCAGAAGCCATTAAAGCCAGAAACAAAGTGGTGAACCGAGATAGAGGAATGTTAGGATTTCCTGTGGAGAGTGGTAATAAATACGTTGCCATTAAAGAGGAATATGCCATATTTTGTGGAGAGGAAGGGACAACAGAGCATGTTTTTTGAAATGTAAAATAGTGGTGAAACTCTGGAAAACATTTTTGAGAATATTAAATAGCTATGAGTATGATTTTCTATGGATATTATAAGAACAACAAGAAAAATGTGATCATGGTAGATAAGAATTTATTTCATGTAATATGGGTTAATTGGAATGAAAGATTGAATTCAATTTGGTTTAATTGGAAAAGGATTTTGGCAGGTATATTGCAAAAAAAATAAGGTTCTGGTTCTAGAAGAATGAGTGTGGTTGATTATGGAAGAATAACAATGAGGATGTTATAAGAAAATGATAAATAGTAAAATAATGTAAATGTCTCTCTCTCTCTCTCTGTATATATATATATATATATATATATATATATATATATATATATATATATATATATATATATATATATATATATATATTTATATATATGGGTCTACTTTTTCTTATCAAAACCTCATGCTTTCAAAAAGAAAAAGTACAACTCTATTTATGAAAGTGCACTTAAACGAAAGTGCACTTTCACGACTACCGGTAATATTAAAAAAAAAAAAAAAAAAACACTGCAGCACCGCATCACACTACAGAGGAAATAAGGGAATACACCTGTTTCCCCACTGTAGTACAATATAAAGTAGCGGTGGTGTGGGAGGCACAGCCCCACACATGTGGGGTGCAGCGGGGCTTCCCCCTGTAAAAATTACTTTGAATTGTTTATTATTTCGTTGTTTTTTAATATTACCAGTTTGTTGAGCTGGTAGTCACGATAGTGCAACAACAACAACCTGGAAATGAAAAAATACTTCACAAACTGAATAAACATAAAAAAGCAACCGATGTAAGAAAACCACAAACTCTATTTATTAACCGCTTTTTGTCCAGCACAGTGGCTGGACTTCATCAGGTGAAGTCCAGCCACTGTGCTGGATGAAAAGTGCTTAATAAATAGAGTTTGTGGTGTTCTTATATCAGTTGTTTTATGTTTAGTCATGAAAGTGCACTTTAGTTTAAGTGCACTTTCGCTTAACTGGTATCGTACTTTTTTTTTTCAAAAGCATGAGCTTTCGATAAGAAAAAGTATATATATATATATATATATATATATATGTATATAAGAAAAAGTAGACCCATATATATATATATATATATATATATATATATATATATATATATATATATATATATATATATTTATCTGCCTGCAGTTGTTTACATTTTGCAAATATGTAACCAATGATTTTACGTTGTGTTAAATAAAGGACCTCTACTATTTTCAAAAGGTGCAGTGGGATCTTTTACATCCACCTGAGCTACTACCAAGTCAAGCAAATGGTTCCTTGCTTTAATGTCTCATCCAAAGGACAGCACACTCAGAGTATAGTACTCCCTTTATGCTGTACTGCAGTGTCTGCAAATGATATACCTGGTGTGGGAATAGAACCCACAGCTTTCTGCACCAAAGGCAAGTGTACTACCTATTGCACTTTCCAGGATGATGTCATGATATCATGATAGGTCTCAAGAGGTCTATGGTGTTACACTTTAGTAACATGTCCATGTCCACATGGGGAATTGTGAGTGACAGCCTTGCTAACACTTCCAGAATTGATATCCCTTTCAAGAGGAATCTACATAGTGAGGGTGTTTGCACTGAGATTACATTACAGGGATCTCTGTCTGCTTCTACAATACTAGTAGTATTATATTTTGGCAAACCACTTAGTGAGACAATGTGGTGGTCATCATATCAGTGGACTTCATGTAGGTCACCTTTCACTAGTACTCACATTATTGTCAATGGAGACGTTTACTCCCTCTACCTGACCCACTTCAGCCACCCCAAAGCACAGGCATGCACTGGCTTGTCTGCCCTGCCCATAGGGGAAATTGTCTATACCATGCATGATTTCCTTACAAGATAACCACATCTATACCTACTCTGACCTGTAAACCCTGAAGGATGTGTTTTCAGCAGCATGTCAATGTATCCTCAAGTACCTGTACAAATAATGACAATTGTGATCTACAACACTGCACTTCTTGTGTAGTTTATGTAGTGGTGCCTGATGCAGAATGTGACTCAGACATGCATTTTGCAGAACACCCTTTAAGTAACAGTTTTCTTTATGTTCTTCTGTGTGACATCACACTGCCACTGTGTACCTATCAGGGCTCACACAGGTTAGACAGTAATAACATGGCTCTGATATTCTATAGTGTGCAAAATGGTGTTAGGAGTATATGGCCTCTCATTGCTCTTTTTCAAAATCACAGTTGTGGTGCTAAAGGATGTAGTTTTGATGGAAGTATCTGAGTCTGAGTCTGTGGGTCCAGACATTTCTGTGACTGAGATCTTGTCTGCCTACTTCCTGCAAGCAACAAATAGCTTACAGGCAGTGTCAAGAAAATAGTCAGTGTCCCTCAGATGACATGGCTAGGCATTGGAATCAAGCTTTCTGCTCACTATGCGCACACATGCTTTACAATGTTCCAAGTTTGTACGTGTGGTATTCTTTTCCAGTTTGCCCATATTAATTGTTCTGTTTATGGATGTTATCAACCAGGACTCCAGTGAGTGTCCTGCATTAATAGAATAGGGTAAGGACATAATGTGGTGAGACATGGGGTACATGCTGTGTGTGTTTGTAGACACATGGGAGTACCTGTATGACTGCACTTACCTACTATGTAACTATGCCTAAAAGTTGTGATACAGATGGCTTGAGTGCCATATGTGGGAGTCATGAGCACTGCCAAGCTGCTGGCAGAAGCATTGTTTTTCAGCTTGCTGGTATTGCATACTAGCTAGTTCTTTTGCACTCTGGTGGGAGCAGAGAGCTAAATTCAATCCATCCAATGTCAGAACTACTGGTCGATAGCTTATTGTGTATTTATCTGATTGGCCTGCTGAATATAGACTGGTATCACTGTACTCTTAAATCAGCCATCTTAGATTAAGAGGGCCTCTCTGCACCCTTGTGGCAGAAGTGTGCAGCTCAAGACCCATCTGAGTTGAGGATTGCTGGAGAAAGGCTCAGTTTGGGGCCCTCCCATTGGTAGTTGTGTTAAAACTGTTTAAATTTGTCTGTCTATAAACCTCACATTTGCAAGGGCTTACACTCAGTTTACTGGAGCTGTTCAATGTCTGACAACATTAGCCAGAGGTCTGGAGTGCATCTGCACTGAAATCCAAGGCATCCACTGAAATAAAATGAAAAATAGGTATATTTTAAGCCAGCGCTGCAATTTGTTAACTGTATTCAATTGAATTACTGCTTCATTTTTCCTGTTTGCCACTGCTTTTTATTCTGCATTTTGTAAATGTGTTTAATTGCCTTATATGGCATAGGCTAGATTCAGACCTGCTGAATCTAGACTGTTTGGAATCACTGTGCTTTTAAACCAGCCATCTTACATTAAGTAGCTCAAGGCCCATACGAGTTGGGGTTTGTTGGAGAAAGACTCAGTTTAGGGCTTTCCCATTGATAGTTGTCTTAAAACTCTTTAAATTTGCCTGTATATAAGCCTTGCATTTGCCTGTTGCTGCACACAGCACAATGGGGTTTAGCAGTGCCCTGCATAGATTCAAATACCTGGGAGCATTATTTTTACCTTGAGACCAAGCTTCCCTGCTCAGCAAAGGGCAACTCAGTTGCGCTCTATGCAGTGTTCTCACACTTATCATCCACAACCTACTATACACCCACTGCCTTTGCTACTCCAAGTTAAACTAGCCCACTAGTTAAGCCAAAGACCTAAGTCCAGCTAGTCCACTTCCTTCCCAAATACCACATTCAGAAAAATACTGCCACAAAGGTCAGGCAGTTTCCCATTATTTCTTCTGCCAGCTTGATTGATATGAGCATCCTGAGGCAATGTAGCAATTGCTTCATGTATACTGATAATCATTTACTTCTGAAGCAAACTAGCACTCTATGTGAGAGATGCAAATACACTGTGGAACTGAAGTCATTTATCTCATATAAAAACAAACTAGATATCAAACAGGTTGTCAGCACACTCTTTTCATCTCTCATGCAAAATAAGGTCATGACACATAAACCCACAAACATGAAGTTACTCACTAAAAGCCTACCAAAAGAACAGAGATCTTCCAAATGCACACCACTAACACTCACCACTAAGCAAAAAGAAACCACTACATATATCAACACACAATCCTGTGTCTCAACAAATAAGCCCATAAAACAAAACACATCAAATGTCCTGGTCACAGGTAACTCCATAGTGAGACACACAGATGCCCCGCTCACCAGACTGGGCAAGGAGAAGGTCTTGATCAGCTGCCTATCACGTGCCAGGATCCGATGAATCATGCACGCACTCAAGTCACTCAACAACAAGTACTGTTATGACTATCATAGTCCATGCTGGAGTGAATGACTTGATATGTACCTCTGGACTATATGAAGAGAGACATGATAGAATGCTCTGATTATGTGTCCCAGGCAGGTATGCTCCTAGCCCTAAGCAGTATTCTACCCTCACTCAGGATGATGCCACAGTATAAACAAAAAATGATTGACTTTAACAATTTGGTTAGCTTCTGGTGTCAGCCCAGGGGGATCCAGTATCTATCAGGCTGGAAGGATATAGTAGACAGATCTCGATGCAATGCTAGAGCTGGTCTGCACCTGTCTCCTCTAGGCTTTTGGATACTGGCAAAGGCCCTTGCCTCCCACATAGGGCCTTTTTTTAGGCAATGTCAAAACAACAAATTTTCCAATGTAGCAAAATCTAATCGAGACAAACTCAGGGTTGTGCTGGTTAATGTTAGGAGTTTAAACCACAAAACTGCACTGCTCACTTTGGATGATGCTGATGTCTGTGCAGTTACGGAGATATGGTTCAAGGCTGCTGAGAGCACCCCAGTTGTGCAAGGCTACAATGTCTTCCACACATTCAGACCTCAAAATGAGTGTGAAGGAATCACAGATGGAGGTGCATCCATCTTCATTAAAACCAAATACACTTTGAGACTTGTCAAACAGCATGACTCTCTCAAACTACTTCATGTCCAATTAACAATTGGGAAAGTACCATACCACATTTTTGTTATATATAGATCCCCACCATGTACAAGGATAAGTATACCACCTATCTTGATTTACTGGAATCCCTCAACATACAGCCCAACACCTTAGTCAAGGGAGATTTCAACTATTCTTCCATAGACTAGGGGGCATACATGAGCAAAAACATTATTGCTCAGAGGTTCCTGGACTTTGTTAACATAAATGCTCTGGCATAGACAGTCTGGACCATTATTAGGGGGTCTAATGTTTTGTACAGAGTACTCACCAACATGGGGAGGTGTCACTGTACTTCCCCATGCATGATGCCCTTCCTGCTTAGGTCAGACCACATATTTGTTTTGTTTGAAGTAACTACTGGAACTGGCACCCTCACAGGAACAAAAATTATAAAAAAACTTTACCAAAGCTAACTACAGCCTATTAAGCGATGGTATAAAAATTTTCATACCACCTGCAATTGCAGACATCAATGATCACTATGCAGAAGTGTATGCAAATGCCCTCTACAATCAGTTAAGTGAGTGGATAAACTCTGCTGTACCTGACTGGATCAAAATCAGGTCTTCCCATAAAAACAAGCCACCGTGGTGGACTGCAGGTGTAAACAGATTATGTAAAAAGAGAAAGAAACTTTTGTCCAAAGGCAAAAGGGATACACTCAGCAAAAGAAGAGTTCCCTTTTAAGCTTAAACAAGAAAATCTGAAATCTTGTAAAGTCTTCTAAAGCAAATTATGAAAATAAAATCACATCCCTAGCCAAGAATAATCATAAGACATTTTTTAACTAAATCTAAAATATAAAAAGGAATGCCCAGCTATGTGCCGAACTGGTTGTAGATGGGATCACTCATACTACACCTGAAGAAATCTCCAAAAAGCTAGCTGACAGATTCAGTGCAAACTTCACCCTGATATCCTCACCTACCATCTCCCAAAGCATACCTGACACCATCTCTCTACTTAGTGTCTCCAGAGAACAGGCCATCTGTGTCCTCACCAAGGCCAAAAACATGGCCTTAGTAGGACCAGATACTATCCCAGGTTGTTTACTAAACAATCTAAAAGAAAGACCTAGTGGACCCATTTGCTTTCTCTTTAATCATAGCTTGAGAACTGGCTATGGTCCTGCAGAATGAAGAACAGCAACAGTAATCCCCCCGCACAAAAGGAGACCATTAACTGACTCTGGGAAAGTACAGTTGTGTAAAATCTTACCATAACAGCAAATGTCCTTTCCTTCATTGTTGCAGTATTTCTTACATCTGAGATTCTCTGCCTTAGGTAGCCCAATGTCCTGCCAGTATACAAAAGCCTTCTATTACTTTAAGGTAGACTGTATGTCACACATATGCTCCTCATGTAGCGTAGGGCATAAAGGTGATGTCCAGACGTACCATCCTGAAAACTGATAACACTAGTAGAAATGCCAGTACAAGGAAAACCAAGACATAACCAGTACATCCAGAAGAAGAGAAATGAAACAGGGGGAGGAAGGAAGGAATGAATACTGCATCATTGAAGGAAAGGACATCTACTGTTTTGGAGAGTGCCAAAGCTCAAAAAGAAACTTGGGAGGAGAAAGGACCTGCAGAGTTCTCTAGGAAGCCATAAAGGATAGCCCTAGAAAAACCAGCTCTAGCTCCAGAGATTCCATCCAACCTGTAGTGTTTGGTAAAGTTTCCACAGAAGTCTATGTAACTGCTTCAAGAATAGAGTTAGCATTCAGCCCCTTGAAAAAAAGGCACCAGAAGAAGCAAAAGCTCTAGCAGAATGACCCTTTACAGAAGGAAGGCTTATACCATAAAAAGAATAACAAAAAGAAATAGCTTTAGAAATCCAAGAAGAATTGTTTGCTTGGATACAGCTAATCTTAGGGAGCTAGGATGAAAAGAAACAAACGACTGATCAGATTTTCTAATGTGCTTACTCTTATTGAAATAAAATCTGAGTTGTCTATGCAAACTCCAAGTATGCAGCACCCTCTCATTAGCAGATTGAGGAGAGGGGAAAAAAGGCAAATGAATAGACTGATTAAGTGACAGCACATTAACCATCTTAGGCATAAAAGAAGGATTAGAATGCAAGGACACTCAGTCCTTATGAAACACCAAAAGACAAGGACAAACCATATGGGCTTAAAGCTCAGATACCCATCTGGCAGAAGTAAGGGCCAACAAAGGAACAGTCTTCCAAGAGCAATGTTGCAAGGAAGTTGAAGCAGTAGGCTCAAAAGGAGCCTGAGTCAACTTCTCCAAAACAAAATTAATATCCTAGGCAGAAGAAGCAGGCTTCCTGAAAGGCCTAATATGAAGAACACCTTTAAGGAATTGTTTAGCTTCAAATCTAGAAGCTAAAAGAGGAGATAAAGGCAGACAAGCAGAGATAGTTGATAAATGGGCCTTAACAGAAGATAAGCCAATCCAGCATCGAGCAATTCACACAAAGGAACACCCTCAGTAAGTGGATCCAGGTTATGAGAGAGACACCAAATGGAAAACCTCTTTCATTTGGATAAGTAGGATTTCCTACTACTGGGTTTCCTGGCCTCCTGCAGGACCCTAAGCACATCCTCAGAAAAAGGGTTTCTATGTGGAATCAAAATCCTATCACCCACAGTGTCAGTTAAAGAGAGGACAGGTGGGGATGGATGAGAGATTATTTGTCTTGTGTGAGTAGGTCTTACCTGTGAGGTAATTTGTGATAATTACACATGGCTAAATACAGAAGAAGAAGAGGGAACCAATGCTGTCTCAGCCAAATGGCAGTCACCAATAAGATTTTGGGAGCATCCTGTTGAAATTTGAACAGGACTTTTGGAATGAGGGAAAGGGGAGTGAAAACATAAAGAAACATTCCCTTCCATGAAAAAGAGAGGAGTCCACCTTCCACACCAGAGTACCTGGGACTCTGCCACAAAATAGAGGAAGTTGTTGGTTCAGAGGGGAGGCAAATAGATCTACTTGAGGAGTACCCCACTGGTGGACAAAGTCCAGAAACACAACACTGTGAAGCATCCATTGGTGGGATTTAGTTAAGGACCGGCTCAGAAAGTCTGCCACAGCATTTTGACCAGAGACAATGTAAACTGCCTCAAGAGTTACTTGATAGTGGGCAGCAAGATCACATACCAGGAGTGCCAACTGGCAAAGAAGGTAAGATCTTTTTCTCCTCTGTTTATTTATATACCACATCACTAAGGTACTGTCTGTGAATACCTTGAGAGGTCCTGTGGAGAAAAAGAGGATGAAAAGTCTGGAGAGCCAGCAGAAGGGCTCGCATCTCTTTGACATTGATGTGATCCTTCTGTTGAAGAGGTGACCACATCCCCTGCACCTTTAGAGAGCCAGAAGCTGCCCCCCATCTCACTTCTGAAGTGTCTGTGAACAATTCCTAAAGACAACTGTTGGATCCACCAATGAAGTCCCTTCTTGAGACAAGGTAGAAGAGGAACTACAAAATCTAGAGGATGAGTAGTTGAAGCCAAAGTGACTTCAAAAACCACTGAAACTTATTCTTGTGGAGTTTGGTCAGAGGGAGCATAGGGATGATGGATGCCATGAAACCCAGAGCTCTCAGAAACTCACTGGCTGTAATGGAGGCCAGAGGAAGAAGAGTTTGAAAGAAAGCAATGAAAGTTAAGGCCCTGGGAGAAGGCAGGGATGCCAGCACATGCACTGTCTGAATCATGCAAACCAGAAAAACATGATCCTGAGAAGGAGGAAATACTTGGATCCCCTGAAACCTGCAAAAAGCAATCACAGGAGTGAGGCATTTGGTGGATACCCTTGGAGTAGTAGAAAGACGAAAGGGCAAAGCAGAGAACTGAAAATACCAAAAAGCAACAGAGAAATGCAAAAACTTTCTGAAAAAGGGATGGATCGGAATATGGAGATAAGTATCCTTGAGATCCAGAGACACCGTATAAGCCTGAAGAAGCAAAAGAGGGAACAGAGTCTGAAGGGACAACATTCAAAAAGTGGGCACCTTCAGAAAAGTGTTTAGATGAGAAAGGCTAGACCTGCAAGTACTCTCTTTTCTGAGTACTAGAAGCATCCTGGAGTAAAACCCTCTCCCCCTTTGGGATACAGGCACCTCTTGAATAGTATATTAAGCCACCAAGAAGGAAAAATAGTCCAAGAAATGACTCAGCCAGTATATCCAAAGAATTTATTTTATAGTACCAACAATTGATGTTCTCCAGTAGTTCCTCACGAAAAATTCTGGGAGTTTGGAAAGAAGGATCACTGGCCATTGATAAAAGTATATTAAACCACCAAGAAGGAAAAATAGTCCAAGAAACGACTCAGCCAGTATATCCAAAGAATTTATTTTATAGTACCAACAATTGATGCAGTTCCTCACGAAAAATTCTGGGAGTTTGGAAAGAAGGATCACTGGCCATTGATTAGTACCCTGAGTCAAAAGGTCTTGAAGCACATTTGGGAAAAAGGGAGTTGATTCTGAGGAGGCTGAGGAGTGCCAGTAAAAGGAGGATGACATTTCCACACCATAAAATACCCCTGGTGAATAATGGACAGATCCCAAGAATCTTGAATAATCTGAAGCCAAACAGGAAAAGAGAGAGAAAGAGAAAGTTGAAGAGAAAGAGGAACATGACTTGTAAGAGACGGATAGTCAGACAGCACCTGGTTTATCTGGAAAGGAAGACTTCTGAGCCCCTGAAGTCTGAATAAACTTAGCAGAAGGAGCCCGCCTGCTACTTTTTTTGCCCTTAGGAGCAGGGCAAGACTGTTGGCAAACAAAGGCAGGCTTATTGGGGTAGTTTCACTGAAATTTAAGAAGAGGAGAGACAGACATGTTTGACTTCCTGTAAGGCCTTCTCCTTATCCAGAAGGGACTTAAACAAATCAGCAGCAGCTTCCCCAAACAAGTGTTTATTATCAAAAGGGCATCCATCAACTTAGCCTTGATATTATCAGGCAATGGTTGCAGCTGAAGCCAAAAATGCCTTCTTATCACCGAACCAAAAGAAGCAGCACTAGAAGAGGCATCTGTTGCATCATAACTATACTTGATGGAATGATGAACGATCTGTGAGGAAGTCCCTAATAGGGAGAGAGAAGCTTTACCCTCAGAATCTGGGAGATCCGAAATAACATGACAAGCCTGAGAAAGGAGAGCCAACACATACCTGGACATATGGGTCTGATAATTAATAGCCATAAAAGCCAAGGCAGCCAAGGTGTAAACCGTCTTATTCAGCCTTTCCATGGTTCTGCTGTCTTTATCAGAAGGCAGTAAGTTGGGCAAAGGAAGCAATTGAGAAGGCTTGTCAGAGGCAATCAACACCACTGAGGGGTCAGCAGTGGACACTTGCACAAAAAGTTACAGTCCTCAGACACCCTATAAAACCTATCCAAACACACAGCAACACAAAATATCCAAAAAATACACTCAGGAGGAAATCACTGGAAACAAACTTCAACTTTTACTGGCACTTCTGGCACCTTGGCAAACAGTCTTCAAGGAAAACCAATCAGGCTTTTTGTGAGCAGGGGGCAGACAAACAGAGGATTTAGAGGCATTGGAAAATGCATTCAACAAAGCAGCCAAAACAGGAGGAATAGCAGAAGGTTTCGGAGATTCCATCTGCAGCAACTTATAGCACCTCTTATGAATTTCAAAGACCTGAGCACAATCCCATTTAAAAAACTCCATCATCCTAGAGATTGTGCCCCCAAAATAAATTTCTTTAAGGGGAGTATCAGGACTGGTAGACTCCTCTTCCTCTGTCCCATAGTCCAAAACAGAAGAAATATGGGAGGAGTAAGCAAGGGATTCTTCATCAGAATTCATCTCCTCCTCAAAGAAATCCTGTTCCCTGTGCCTTTTAAGGGGAGTAGAGGACCAAGTGGGAGCTGGAGCATAAACCCACTGAGAGGGTTTCAATGCCATCAAAACATTAAACAAACCCTGAGTAAAAGCTTGCTACTCACTCTGTGAATCCCTAGGAGTAAGAGAAACATGTTTAGTGTCTTGTTTTTTTCTTTAATGGGATGTCTGCCCTGTAAAACCTAGAAGGTTCTGACCCAGAACAGCATTCAATAACAGTAATAGAGACTTCTTCCCTAACTAAAATCTGAGGAACACCTCTAGGCCCCTCAGAAATAATCAACCTTGATTCCCCCTGAATGTCCAAAATGGACGTCTGCAAAACCTCATCAGATGTGCTGAAAGCCAGATCCCTGCTGGCCTCCAAGCTGGTAACTGCAGAGGAATCCAGCTGAACCTCCAGGATCTCACTCACCTTGTGAGAAATGTCCAGGGGAGGCTGGAAACTGGGTGATTCCGGTCTGAATTTCTTACCCTTCTTCTTCCCTGATGGCTGACCCTCAGGGCAGAAAGTTCCTTCCATATTATCCTTAGTGAAAAGCTTAAGTCACTGATTCTCCAGATAAAAAAGCTAAGGAAGAAAGCCAACTATGCAGAGTCTTCGGTACATAAGCCTGACAAATGGGACAGGACTTATGGTCACGAGAGTCTCCCAGGCAAAATAAACACTGTTCATGGAGGTCTTTATGAGGAATCTGTCTCACACACTGGGCAGATAGCCTAGTATGAACCTATGAACCTATACGAGTGGATGGGAGATCGTAGGTTTACCCCGGGGGTCATCTCTGTGTCACTACTAGACAGAGGCATAGAAAACTAAACCCTAAAAGGGCGTAGTATTCTCATCCTAACGGGTGGTGTAAGCCACATACACTCTGGCTAGGCTTATAAATGCCCTAGGGCAGATAGCCTAGTACGAACCTATGAACATATGAACCTATGAACACTGGCATTTACCCTTCCTGGTTGACATGAAACTCTAGAAGCAATGAAAAGGCAAGGAAAAAAATGAAATCACAATGGGACAGTTATCTGCAACAGCTCAGAAACAGCAAACCGGACATAGGTGGTCAGACTGACGATGGAGAGATGCATTCAGAGTGGTGACAAAGAAGTTCTGAAGATGGTACATCTGGACATCATCTTTATATCCTATTCTACATGAGGTGCATACATGTGACATACAGCAACTGAAGGCTTTTGTATACTGGCCGGATTTTAGGCTACCCAAGGCAGGGAATCCCAAATGTAAGGAATACTGCAAACAGTGAATGGAAGGACATCTACTGACCCATAAGTCTAAGCAGACTCATCTGCAAGGCCATGGAAAGAATTATAATGGACCTTATCAACAAGAACATAGACAACCTTCAAACTCTGGACCCAACCCAGTTTGGATTTGTTAAGGGTAGATCATGCTTATTAAACCTGGTAAACTTCATTGAGAATGTCATCAAAGCCATGGATGAAGGTAAGACAGTGCACACAGCCTATCTCAACCTTGCCAAGGCTTTTGACACAATTCCTGACACTGGCATTGTTGAGAAACTCTCCCAGCTTGGGATTAACCCTTATGTTACTAAATAGGTAGCCAACTGGCTCACTGACAAAACACACTGTCAGAATTGGTGACTCCACCTCCACCAGTAGATCCGTCACCAGTGGAGTATCACAGGGGTCTGTGCTGAGCCACTTAATGTTTGCCATCTATTTCTAAGAAGTCCAGCCCAAAGTAAATGGCCTCTGGCTTACCACATTATCTGAAGATTGCAAACTGGAAGCAATCACTGAATCCCCTAACGATGTCAACATATTACAAGAAGGGCTAACACAAACAAATGAATAGTGCCAAAGCCGTGGTCTAAAACTAAATGCAAAAAAATGCATTATTATTCCCTTTGATAAAACAGAATTCTCTACAAATTGCAATATTGACAGCACTCCCCTGAGTTCTGACTCAGTAGTGCGAGACTTGGGAACACAGGTTGATAGCAATCTGAACTTCAACCACCAAGTTTTTATAGTGGTAAGGAAAGCCTTTCCTGTAGTGCACCTCATAAGCAAGGGTATAGCATCCATGTCAAAGGATGTTATAACTTCACTGTATTCAACCCTCATCAGACCACTAATAGAGTATAATGCACTGTTTTGCATTTACCTCACCAGACGCCTGCAGCAGCTGGAGAGACCTCAGAGGTTTCTCACTAAGAAAATACTGGAACTACAAACCATGACCTATGTGGACAGGCTAAAAGCCCTGTCACTTTACTCTGTATCTCATAGGCTGCTGAGAGATGACTTGTGCCTGGCTTTTAGGGAAAATCTCCAACCCTGCCCTAATGGAAATGCTGCACATCCACAACTCAAATGGTATGTGTCACTCACTATAGGGATCTCAACCTAACGTGTGACATTAGCAGAACATGCTGGAGAGATAGACTTCCCATTCACATAAAACAGAGCTCCTCACTGACTCTATTCAAATGTAACATAGATAATTGTACGGGAGACTGCAAATTCACCCCTGGAGTGGCATCCATGCCCTTCATGGATAGGGGTAGCTGGTGTTCATTACAGACCCACTCTTTTCATAAATTTGTTCATAGGTTAGTACTAGGCTAACTGCCCTTTTGAGCCATTTTTAAGCCTAGCCAATCATCTCTTGTGAGACTCAAATCCTGCACTGTGTGTTTGCAAAGCAAACACCTTAACCAGTAGGCCACCCTCCCAACCCCACTTAAACTATGACATTTTATAGGTTCATAGATTAGTACTAAGTTAACTGCACTTGGGAGCCATTTTAAGCCTAGACAATTATCCCTTGTGAGATTCAAATCCTGCACCCTGTATTTGTAAGGCAAACACCTTCCCCATTAGGCCACCCTCCCAGTTCTGTGAACTACCTAAAAAGAAGAAATGGGGACACTTGGGATTAATATGGCTAGGCTTCTAAAGGCTCTACAGCCACTAGCCTAGTAACCTCCTATGAACCTATGAACCTACGAAACTGATATTTATGGAATATTATAAGTTCATAGGTTCATAGGTAGGTACTGGGCTATTGGCCCTATGGCCTATATAAGCCTAGCCAAATGGTACCCTGGCATTTGCCACCCAAGAATATTATTTTCCTGTGCCCCTGTCAAGCAGAGCCACAGAAGTGATCCCCGGGGTGAATTTCCTATCTCCCATCCAATCATCAAGATTTTTCTTGAAGAGTGCTAATGAGGATCTTTGTTTGATATAGATAGGTAGTTTGTTCCAGAGTATGGAAAGTCTCTGGGACAGGAATCTATCCCTCCAGCATGTTCTGTTTATTGTGGTGACAAGGTTTAGGTCCCTAGAGCGTTTAGCTTGGAGGGATTGGGATTTCTTTAAGTGGAGCATGTCCAACAGCTCTGGGTTTGACATAACTTTGTATGTTAGGCAGAGATTGCCTCTCTGTAGGTGATATGTGACAGAGTAAAGCTGGAGTTTTTTGAGACGGTCTGCGTAGGGCATCTGTTTGAGGCCGGTAATCCTCTTTGTGAGGTATTTCTGTGGCCTTTCCAGTTGTTGTAGATGTCTTGTGAGGTACATACCAAAAGGGGCGTTGTACTCTATAATGGGTCTAATGAGTGATGAGCAGAGGAGAACAATTACCTCTTTTTTCCTGGATGAGAAACCTTTTGTGTTGAGGTGTGCCATGTACAAGGATTTCCTGACTACTGTGGTGATGTGATTATCAAAGGAGAGACTACTGTCCACCTGTGTCCCAAGGTCTCTTATCACACTTTTGGTGTTAAGTAGACTATCGCCTATGTGGTAGTTCATGGGTACAGAGTTTTTAGCAAAAGGGATGACAATGCACTTTTTGGCATTGAGCTTGATGCCATGGCTTTGTTACCAGGCATCTGTCTCAGTGAGGCCGTTTTGTAGAATGTCCACATCGTTAGGAGTTTTGATTATGGCTCCTAGTTTGCAGTCATCTGCGAACATTGTTAGCCAAAGACCTTCTGTGTAAGCCTGTACTTCAGAGAAGTAGATACCAAACAGGAGAGGGCACAGGATTGAACCCTGTGGTACTCCACTTGTCACTGGTCTGAAGTTGGATTTAGAGTCTGCTGCTTTAACAGTGTGGGTTGTTAGTGAGCCAGTTGGCAACCCATCTTGTGACATAGGGATTTATACTTAGTTTAGTGTGTTTATCTATAATTCCAGAGTCGGGGATGGTGTTGAAAGCTTTGGCGAGATCTAGATAGGCTGTGTGGACCACCTTATCCTCATCTACAGCTTTGGTGACCACTTCAAAGAAGTCTCTCAGGTTTAGGAGACATGATCTGCCTTTTTCAAACCGAACTGGGTAGGGTCCAGAGTTTGGAGATTACAAATGTCACTGTTTATAAGTTCCATGATGATGCAGACCAGGCTCATCAGGCTGATGGGGCGGTAGTTCCCAGGGTCCATGGTGGCTCCCCCTTTGTGGAGTGGGATAACCGTTGTTGTGCACCATTCAGAGGGCACAAAGCCCGAGATGAGGCTATGATTGAAAATGGTACTTAGGTGGGGTGCCTGTTCGATCTGTAGTTCATGTAGAATGCAGCCTGGGATGTTGTCATCAGGTCCCATGGATGCTGTGTTCTTGGCTTTAGAGAGTGTGTTTTTTACCTGTGCAGCTGTGATTACAGGAACTTTGCATTCTTCCGGTATAGAGATGGGCTCTTTAGGGGGTGAGAGAGGTGTAAAGTTAGCACTGAACGTATCTGCCAGGATGTTGACACTATCAGTTGGTTCTGTATATTTAGTGCCATTGTGCTGTAACTCAGAGCAGATCTGAGTGTTGCCATTGAGATTCTTGACATAGCTATAGAATGCTTTGTGGTTGTCTTTAGAATCAGTGGCAATTTTGTTTTTGTAACTAACTTAGGAGGATTTTATGAGGGATCTCAGCTTCTTACTGAGGCTGACCACTCAGTTCCTCCAATCATGGGATTTTACTCTTTTTTTTGCAACAGTTTCTTTCTTCTGTTGTAGAGTTTGTTTATGGCAGGGGACCACCAGATTGGCTTCCTTTTTTTGGAGGATAGCATCTTGGCTCTGTTAGGGATTGCACAATCCATGCACTCGTGTAAGTGCTTATAAAGTGCATTTGTATATGATTCAGCAGTCATACTTCTATTGTCCATCAGCATGGGTGTCGTGAAGTTTGCCACTTCTGTCTTAAGAAGAGTGAAGTTGGCTTTGGAGAATTTTTTTACGGTGGTTTCCCTAATGGGGGGTGGGGGTGGGATGTGGATATCTAGGGTGATTAGCTTGTGGTCAGATCTGACCAACGAGGAACTAACCTCTGGTGTGGAACACCGGTTTCCCTTGTTGGTAATGACCAGGTTTAGGATATTGCTGCCCCTGGTGGGGGTGTGGATAAGTTGATCCAAGGCATTGGAATTTATGAATTACAGAAAACGTTGAGCACAAGAGTTGGTACATGAGTAGTTTTCCCAGTTAATGGTGGGATAGTTGAAATCACCCATTATTTGGGTGTTAGGTTGTACCCTAATATTTTCCAGTGTATCAAGAAATGAGGAGTGGGAATCCTGGGGCATGGTGAGGGATCTGTAGCAGGCTACAATTTGGATTGTGGTCTTGCCCAGAGTTAGTTGCACTTGGATAATCTTGGATGCATTATGCTGAGCAACTAGCCTGGAGGTGTGGATATCCTTAATGAATATGGACATGCCTCCGCCTTTAGTGTTTCGGACCAGTTTAGGTGGCCAAAAGCTGTGGTATGAATTATAGCCTGATAATGTAGGGGTGCTCTCTGGAACCTTGAATCAGGTCTCTGTCACTGCACAGATGACAATGTTCTCCATTTTAAGGAGTGCCTCAAGTGAGTGCATTTTGAGGTTTAGACATCTAGCGTTAAGTAGCATTAGCCTCAGATTTTGCTTGCTTGCACCTGTTACAGTGGTGAATTTGTCATTTGAACCTTGCCTAAAAAAGGCACTATAGGAGTGGCAAGAGCCTTAACCAGTATCTGGAATCCCAAGGGCAACAGGTGCAGGCCATCTCTGGCAAAGCATTGTGGTTTGTCGATCATGTCATCCCAGGCAGACAGATACTGGATCCTCTTAGAATGACACCAGAAGATTAGCCAATTGTTGAAGTCAATCATTTTGTCATTGTACTGTGGTATAATTCTGGGTTCATAGCTTCATAGGTAAGTACTAGGCTATCTGCCCATGGGGATTTATAAGCCTAGCCACAGAGTGATGGCTTTCGCTCGGTGATGGCAGGGTGCTACTCAGAGCTAGGATCATACCTGCCTGGGCTACAAAATTGGACAGCTCTTCCATGTCTCTTTTCATGTAGTCCAGGGAGGTACATCTCAGGTCATTCACACCAACATGGACAATGACAGAGTCATGTACTTGTTGTGGAGTGACCTGAGTGCATGCCTTATGTGGTGGACCTTGGCACCTGACAGGCAGCTGACAGTAAATTTCTCCTTGTTTAGCCTGGTGAGTGGAACATCAGTGTGCCTGACTATAGAGTATCTCTCATTATTGGTAGTCCACTCTCTATGGATACCAGATGTAGCTTTCATTGTCACATGTGTGAAATCTGTATTTCACAGTTTTTTATAGAAGCGCACAATGTCATAAAATCCATGCACCAATAGCTTTCTCACCTGTAGTGCTAAGAAAACAGATATACTGGGTCTATATCACTTAATCACAAATTGAAATGATCAAGACACTATTCATCAGAGCCTTTGCATCGAAAATGCAAATCAATGAATGGATTTTTAAAGGAAATTTTTCATAGGACAAAACAACTGTTGGCCACCACTGGGAATTTGCCCTTTTCCTGACTGTAGTGCAATCTCAGAGTTGGTATGTTTATTTAGGGGTGGGGGGCACAGCCTCCCACATTGAGGTGAGTGGGAGCATTGACCCCCATCTGGGCGAATTTTTAATTTTATTATTGTTTTGAGAGTCGCTATATTGGCTGAGCATTATTTTGTCCTTGGAAATATTTCAATTAAAAGTTTGTTTAATGGTTTGAGGTTTTGATGTAAACTGATTTCTAATCCTGTCCGTCCTTGTCACACCCGGTGAAAATCTTAACATATTTAATTCTGCCACGTCCAGCTCTGACCCCTGCCTTTTTGTCAATGCCACCATCTCCAAGATTGCCTGGGTTTTTGATTAAGTGATATAGAACTGATATACTTGCCCATTTTTAGTAGAAATATCTTGAGCAGTTTGTTGCCAGATGCCTGTAATATACCAGAGGTATCTCTTGCAAGTGTCAGGAAGTTGATTGTAAAGACAATAATAAGAGCTAACATATCTTGATGTCTACTGGTGTAGGAACTCCATGCATTCCAGATTCAATTTGTAGGCCATATATGTCAGCCAATTCTTTTAAAGCATCTCTGTCAACAAAGAACCAGTTCATTAGATGGTGGTCACTTAAATGGCTATAAGTTATCCTCTGCCAGTAGTGCTTCTGATCAAGCTAATGGAGACTATGTCATTTTATTTTCCAAGGTATAGGCTAGTAGCAATTAGGAAAATTAAATGCTGATTGCTGCAACTGCTGCTCCAAACATATTGCCAGTTGCAGTTCTATAAATTCCCTCCTTTGCACTCACATATGTTCATAGGTTCATAGTTGTGTACTAGGCTAAGGGCCCTGGAGCCTTTACAAGCCTAGTCCAAAGGATTAATCTGGCATTGTGCCACCCAAGCCTAGTTCCCAATGCCTCTGTCAAGTGGTGCCACTGGAGTGATCCCTGGGGTGAATTTTCTATTTCCCATCCATTCATCAAGATTTCTCTTGAAGAGGGCCAGTGAGGTGCTCTGTTTGACATGTATGGAAAGTCTATTCCATAGCATGAGCAGTATCTAGGTTATGAACCTGTCCCTCCAGCACATTCTGTTGATTGTGGTAATGAGGTTGAGGTCTCTGGAGCATGTTGTGCAGTGGGATTGGGATTTCTTTAGATGTAGCATTTCTAACAGAGCTGGGTCAGACATGGCTTTGCAAGTCAAGCAGAGATCGCCTCTAAGTAGGCGATATGAGACAGAGAATAGTTGGAGTTTTTTGAGTCTATCCATATAGGGCAAGTGTTTAAGGCCTAGGATCCTCTTTGTGAGGTACTTTTGCAGCCTCTCCAGTTGTTGCAGGTGTCTAGTGAGGTACATGCTAAATGGGCATTGTACTCGATGATTGGCCTAATGAGGATGGAGTAAAGGGAGAAAATGACCTCTTTCTTCCTGGATGCAAAACCCTTAGTAATGAGATATGCCACAGAAAAGGACTTTCTCACCACAGTGGCAATGTGGTGGTCAAAAGAGAGGTTGCTGTCAACCTGTGTTCTCAGATCTCTTATAACACCTTCTGTGGTCAGTGGACTACCATCGATTCATGGGAACCAGGTTTTTCCCAAAGGGGATGACAACACATTTTTTGGCATTGAGCTTAAGGCCATGGTTTTGACACCAGTCGTTGGTCTCAGTGTGGCCTTTCTGTAGGATGTTAACATCACTTGGGGAGTTAATAATAACTCCCAACTTCTAATTGTCTGTGAACTTTGTCAGCCAGAGTCCTTTTGTGTTGTCCTGGACTTCAGAGTAGTAGATACCAAATAGGAGAGGACCCAGGACCGAACCCTGTGGGACTCCACTCGTGACTGGTCAGCAGTCTGACTTGGAGTCAGCTACTTTCACACTGTGGGTTCTATCTGTGAGCCAGTTTGCAACCCACCTACTGATATAGGGTTTGATGCCTAGCTTAGTGAGTTTTTTTATTACTCCTGAGTGGGGAATGGTATCAAAGGCCTTGCCCAGATCAAGGTAGGTTGTATGAACCACCTTGCTTTCATCCACAGCTCTGGTGACTGACTCAAAGAAGTTGACCAAGATGAACAGGCATGATCTACCTTTCACAAAACCAAACTGTGTGGGATCCACAGTTTGGAGATTCCCTATATCCTTGTTTATTAGGTCCATGATGATGCATTCCATAGCTTTGCATATAAGACTCATCAGGTTAATGGGGCAATAGTTCCCAGGGTCTGTAGTCTCTCCTCCTTTTTGGAAAGGGATGAGTGTAGCAGTGCGCTATTTGGTCGGGACAAAGCCTGTGGTGAGGCTGTGATTGAACAGGGCACACAGGTGAGGTGCCAGTTCACTCTGCAGTTAATGTAGAACACAGGCAGGAATATTGTCAAGTCCAATAGAAGCTGTATTATTGGCCTTGGACAGTGCTGTTTTAACCTGTGTAGCAGTAATACTGGGTGCCTGGCAATCTACTGGTATTGTGATTGGTCCTTTGGTGGGGGGAGAGGGGTAAAGTTGGCACTGAATCTGTCGGCCAGTATATTGACAACATCTCTTGGCTTGGTATAGTAGGTACCATTGTGGAGGAGGCAGACTTCAGACATAGGACAGACTGATTGTGACACAGTTGATCAGGGTAGTGTGGTTACTCCATTTGCAGAGCTGGTTGATGCCATTGTGCAGTAGCAAATCTGGGTATTGCCATGGAGATTCTTTACATAACTATAGAAGGCCTTATGGTTGTCTTTACTATCTGCTGCAATTCTGTTTTCATAGCTAGCTTTAGATGATTTGATGAGGGATCACAACTTTTTGTTGAGGTTGATTAGGGAGTTTTTCCAGCCTTGGGACTTCATCTTATTCCACATCAGTTTCCTCCTTCTGTTGTAGAGTTTGTTTATGGTAGGAGACCACCAGATCAGCTTCCTTCTTTTGGAGGAGAGCATCTTGGTTCTATTGGGTATGGCAAGATCCATGCATTTGTACACGTGTTCATACAGTTCATTGGTGTATGATTCAGTGGTCATGCAACTATTCTGCATTTGCATGGGTGCCGTGATGCTAGCCACCTCTGTTTTTAGGACCCCAGAGTTAGCTTTGGAGAAGCTATTCTTGGTGGCTACCTTTTCATGGGTGGTGGGAGGGATATGGATTTCCAAGGTGATTAGTTTGTGGTCGGGTCTAACCAGGGAGGAGCTGACTGTTTGTGTAGAGGAATAGTTGCCCATGTTAGTAATGACCAGGTCAAGGATGTTGCTACCTCTATTGGAGGTAAGAACAAGCTGGTCCAGAGCATTGGAATTAATGAATTCCAGGAACAGTTTGGGGAAGTGTATTGGTACATGAGTATTTTTCCCAGTTAATGGAGGGGTAACTGAAGTTGCCCAGTATGAGAGTGTTAGGTTTGACCGTAATGTTCTCCAGGGTGCTTATGGACTTGGAGTATGAGTCTTGGGACATGGTGGGTGACCTATAGCAGGCTACAACCTGAATTGCTGTCTTACCCAATGTTAGCTGCACCTGAAGTATCTCTGATGTGTTATGTTGAGCTACTAGTCTGTAGGTGTGCGCATCCTTTATGAATATGGAAACACCACTGCCTTTGGAGCTTCGGTCCAAGTTCTGGGTCCGAAAGGAGTGGAATGAGTTATAGCCTGGTAGAGCAAGGGTGCTTTCCTTTGCCTTGAACCAGGTCTCTGTTACAGCATAAATGTCAATGTTCTCCATTTTAAGGAGCACTTTGAGCGAGTGCATTTTGAGATTTAGACTTCTAGTATTGAGCAGCATGACCCTTAGATTGCATTTGTTTGTAGCTGTAATTGTAGTAATTTGGTCTTTGGAACACTACCTAAAAAAGCACTATAGGGGTGGCAAAAGCCTTGGCCATTCGCTGAAATCCCAGGCATCACAGATGCTGGCCATCTCTGGCAAAGCCTCAAGGTCTGTCAGTCATGTCATCTCAGGCAGACAGATACTGGATCCCCTTAGAATGATACCAGTAACTTAGCCAATTGTTGAAATCAATCATTTTCTGCTTGTACTATGGTATCATTCTGGGTGATGGTAGGACACTGCTCAGGGCTAGGGTCATACCCACCTGGGCTACATAATCTGAGAGCTCCTCTATGTCTCTTTTCATGTAGTCCAGGGAGGTACATCTCAGGTCATTCACACCCACATGTACAATGACAGAGTCATATTTGTACCTGTTGTTGAGGGACCTGAGTGCATGCATTATGTGGCCGATCCTGTTACTTTCTCCTTATTAAACCTAGTGAGTGGAACATCAGTGTGCCTCACTATTGAGTCACCTATGACTAGTTTGCTGGGCATGCTGTTTTGCCTTAGGGTCTTTTGTTGAGTGACACACTGTTTAGGTTAGTTATGTGACTCTTGATTAGTGTTATGTCATGGTGGACAGGTGCATTTCTGCCTTGGAGGTCTCTGCTGTTTGGGTAGATTTTTTTTGAGAGCATCCTTGAAGGTGGGTGTGTGGTTTGTGTTTTTTATGTGAAGGCAGTGCTGGGTGCATATTCTGGAGGGCTATGTGTTCCATGTGGTGTGGTGTGGTGCAAGTGTGACCTTCTCCTCTTGATCAGCTATTCCAGTCTTAGCTGGAGAGTGCTTGGCTTCCAATTTGGATATATAAGTGCATGTCTCACAAGTCTGAGTGTTGTGAGGTAAGAGGAGAGGGTTGATGGTGTACATGAGGCAGTTGCTACATTGCCTCAGGATGCCCAAGTTCACCAGGTTATTAGGAGAAAGCACAGGGAACTGACCTTTAGACATACCTGGAGGGTGGGCATTAATAATAAGTACTGGAGTTGTTTCCTTGTAGAACGTTTAGTGCTGGTAGCACTTTATTGTGCTGCAATAATTGCTACAAGAAGTCTGGTAAAGTGCTAGACTAATAAGCTAGTGAAAGTGCATGAGAGGAGAGAACTAGCAGATCTAAGGGAGAAATTGTAGAGCAGACTTTGGTATCGCTCAGATGCTTACAAACAATCCTGGATACAGCAAATCTGTATCTGGACTAGACTAGTTGCTGGAAAGGTGGGAAACAAGGGCAAACATGGGCTTTTAAACCAGAAAGTTGAAAGAGATGGAAAAAGTACATGCAGCAACTTATGTGCCTTTGCATCTAATAACTATGAATCATGACCTATTTTTACAGACCTTCATTTGTATCTCAGTATGCACTTATTAGACTGAGCTTTTTCATTTGTATGCCAGGTCATTTGCATTCCCATATTCCTACTTTGTTTTTGCTTGTTGTTTTCTAGAGGTAGCAGGTTCCATGAATCACTTCCAAGCAGTGCATTATCAGTTTCAGTGCAATAGCTCACTGTGTACTACACTATTTCCTATAAATACCAATATAAATTTCATTTCATGTTCAGATTTTAAAGTTTATATTTCCTAAAACATGAATTACAACTAAAACACATATATGAATTAATAGGCCCTTTAAATAACTTGAAGCATTATTATATAGTACTTGTTAATAAATAAACAAACATAATAATACAAAACACAATAATACACAGCAAAATAATGGGTATAGTTCCCCATACTAAAGGGGTGGCGTAAGCCACAAAACTATGGGCTAGGCTTGTAAATGCCCTCGGGCAGATAGCCTAGTATGAACCTATGAACCTATGAACCTAATTCACCAAAGCAGTACTTCTGATAATATCCAAGCAGTGAGGTATCAAACCACTGCAGCAGGCTAAGTGTAACCCAGTTTAATCCACTATACAACTTAGCTTCCAACTCCAAAAATTCTACTGCCTGCATCAAGAGAAGTTCTTCCAAAGGACAACCTGATGTCCGCAATTTATCAGGCTAGTAAGACTAGAATTAGCCTCTGGATGACACAGCCTCAGGCTGTTGAAAAGCTATTCTTTATACAAATGTATGAACTTCTCCAACAACTTTGGGCCCTCCATAATCCCAGTCAGCCAAGCAATACAGGTCTTAAGCTACAGGATAAAATTTGGCTCCAGTCTTCACCAAAAAGTGCCTCCAAAAAGACAGGAATCCAAACATCCAAAACGCCAAACTCCTCCACAACTCTGGGACCTTAAAAAATTAAATAAATCAGCCCAGTGATGAAAGTCCATAACTACTTGATGCAATTCTGTCCAAAAACTGCCTTCAAAAAACACCTCATACTAAAGTAAACTCCAAAATGTTACACATTTGAAATACAAAGATAGGTGAAGAACAAACAATTTGTAGTCTAAATATCAAACTATATAGGAATAATAACAAAATAATAAAAATAAATCTGTGAAGCATCCATAGGCTGTAAAATACTGCCATCTTTGGACTTGGGCAGCATTTTAATTTGACTTCATGAGAAATATTATAACAACCTTTTCAGCTATTACATCTATGTTGCATCATGAAAAAAAAAAGAAACACAATACAAATTAATATATATCTCTATCTGTATCAAAACAACCCACTACACCTTTATAAACATACTGGACAATATTAAGATACAACCAAGCACCATAATACTGGGTGATTTCAACTACCCTGCCATTAACTGGGAAAACTACTCAGGTACCAACACCTTTTACCAATGGTTCCTGAAATGCATACATTCCAGCCCCCTGGATAAACTAATCCATTGTCCAACCAGGGGCTCCAATATCCTAGACCTGGTCATTACCAACATGGGAGACAGATGCTCCACATCAGTTGTCACACCCTCATTGGTCAGGTCTTAACATAAGGTAATCACCATTGACATCCACATCCCACCCCCAAGCGCCAGTAAGGAAATCTCCATAAGAACCCTCTCCAAAGCCAATGTCATGCTACTCAAGTCAGATGTGACACACTTCATGACATCCATGGAGATGGGAGCTGACAGCGCAACTGGGGAATTCTACACTAAGGCACTGTATGAGCACACCCACTTGTACATGAATTGCACCATCCCATATAGAACCAAGACGCTGTCCTCCAAAAAAGGAAGTCGATCTGGTGCTCCACTGCCATAAACAAACTATACAACAGAAGGGAGACACTGTTGAAGAAAAGAGGATAATCCCAAAATGCAGACAGCTCCCTTACCAGCCTCAGTAAGAAGCTGAGATCCCTCGAAATCCCTCAAAGCTTATTATGCAAATGTAATTGCCAATGATTCCAAAGACAACCACAAGGCATTCTATAGCTATGTCCAGAATCTACGCAGCAATGCCCAGAACTGCTCTGAGCTACTACAGAATGGCATTAAATATACTGATTCCAAGGAGTTTGCCAATATCCAGGCAGGTCGCTTTAGTGCCACATTCACCCTCCTCTCACCCCCTATGGGGCCCATCTCACTACCAAAAGATTGCCAATTCCAGTAATCATGGCCACACAGGTAGAAACTGTACTCTCCACAGCTAGGAATACAGCATCCATGGGACCAGTTGACATGCCAGGCTGTGTACTACATGAACTACAAAATACACTTGCACCTCACCTAAGTGTCATGTTTAATCATAGCCCCACCTCAGGCTTTGATCCCACTGAGTGGCACACAGCTACAGTTATCACACTCCACAAGGGGGGATTCACCTTGGATCCCAGGAACTACCATCCCATCAGTCTGATGAGCCTGATCTGCAAAGGCATGGAATGCGTTATCATGGAACTTATAAACAAAGACATTGGCAACTGGCAAACACTGGACCCCACCCAGGTTGGGCTCGTGAAGGGCCAACCTTGTCTTCTGAACCAGATTGACTACCTAAAAATAAAACCATTGATGTAAACAAAGTCACCCGTGAAGTTTATTGTTATTACCAAGAATAAAATCATCCCATAGGGGATGACCCAAAAATGTAGGTGTTATCCTTTGCGGTAACCTCATGTCTGCTAAGGAAAGCATAGCTGCGTTCATTTGTGCATGGACTACAGCATGTGGAAGACCGAAGATACTTAGGTCAGAACAATGTACAAGATGTTTCCTGAGGGGAGGAAGAGTGGAGGGTGGGAAAAGTATGGTGGTGTGGTTGCTACAGGCAGGTAACCAGAGAAGATGGTGGCCACGTGTGTGTGTAGTGAGAGGGCAAAACTGTGGGTAAAGAAAATATGGGTCGAGGAGAGGCTGGGTTGGATGGGCCTGTACTAGTTGGCCTGCCTAGTGGGTGGGGGAGGGGGGAATGAGATATAAAAAAGTGAAACATAAAATATGAATAATTTAAATCCCTATTTAAATAAAACACTTACAATAAAATGAACTTGGTAGTGTATTACAGGGTGAACATGTTTGGCTGTGGCGGGGTATGCCAATTCGTACGAGACATATTGTTTGGGGCCTCTCAACCCCATTAATAGTGTATGTGGACATATATGTTTCTGTTAATCTACCATTGCTATCTACAGATGTATGGCCATATATACCTATATAGGTATATATATATATATATATATATATATATATATATATATATATATATATATATATATGTATATAAAATATATTTGCTTACATATTTATAACTATGTCCATATATACCTATGGAGATATATATCTGTGTACATATATGTAACTTGCTGTGGTTATGTGGACATATAGGTGTTGACATATGTCTGCATTTGCATGTATATATGTTCGTATATAACTATATATATATATATATATATATATATATATATATATATATATATATATGTGTGTGTGTGTGTGTGTGTGTGTGTGTGTGTGTGTATATATATATATATATATATATATATATATATATATATATATATATATATATATAAACAACATATATAGATATGTTGTATCTGTTTAGATTTTAATATATTTACACACACATACATCTAGATATTGGTATACATTATCTGTACTGTTGCATGACTGGGCTGGATGTTATGATTCTGAAAACATCAGAGTTATGTATATTTGGCATGGCTTAGTGGTAAATCACTTTGTGTATGCTGTGCATGGTCCTGGGATTGAGCCTTGCAGTGGCTGTTTATTTTGTTGCTGGGCAGAACACGGGTAGTTGGACACAGAGTGATTAAGGCACTTTAATGCAGTTGTAAGTGGGTTTGCACAGGTTTGTGTGGAGTTAAGCACTCTTAACTTCCGGTTACAGTTTCTTATACTCAATTAGCTTCCACATTGCTTAATCTGTGTAGGCAGTGCTTACCCCATGCAAACACACACAAACACGCTTACATATGCTTACTTCTGCTTAGTTGTGCTTCACCTGGTTACTAGTACCTTATTCATTATGGCAGTGCATTCCCTGCAGTACTCTAGTTCATACATATGTGTTTTTAAGTGGATTTTTCAATAAAACTATTGGTTATAACATGCTTTGCCATGTAAAATAGACCATGCTGTAGTGGGACTTGAACCAGGAATGCCTGCTTGTTAGGCAAATGCTCTGCCCACTACACTATTGCTGTGCTTTTTCCTTAGCATATATCTTCCTTGTTATCCTCTTCAGCCTTTTAAGCTGCTTTAACCATAGCTAAGCCTTGGGCACACCCGCACCCCTACGGTTAGCTGTACTTAGATTTTTAAACTAAATGAGTACAAGTGTTTCTTCATTTCATTTAAATGTACTGTTACTGTTGCACACACGGGGAACTGTTGGTGGGGATATGCGGATACCTTTGAGCGATCTCGTGCATTTCTTCCCACTTTCTGCTGTTCTACATTGCAGGGCCATGTTTATTCTGAAATCTCTGCTCTTATACATGCCCCCTGCACTCATACATGCTCCATGTAAGCCTAGGAGCTAGAGCAGCATGCCTTCATTGATATGCATGGTGCGCTGCCATCCTGCTGCTAAACAGGCACTTCCATGCAGGACTAATGTAGTCTTGCACAGAAGACTGGTGAATCTGGGGAAACAGCCACTTAATGCAGGTATCAATGTATTTATGTTGGTTGGTGGACTAATCAAAGTCTATCAGTTTATTTTTTTTATTTTTATTTATTGATTATGCTTTTGTTTAACAGGTTTGTCCAAGTCGGTTTAGATAAATACCCTTTTCAGAAGAAGCCAGGAGAGAAAAGGTCCAACATATTACAAACATTTTTAAACAGACATTCAGTAATGTACATAGACAGGCATTAAATAATATACACTAGCAATTACATATACATTTGTTCATTAGGTTATCTTCATATGAAAGAAGATGCAGCTATACAGTATAAAAGATACTTATGTATTAGTCAGTCTTGAACATTAACCATTTGAAGAGCTGTATCAGTGGGTTTGCCAGATAGATATGTCATGTGATTAGTGCTTATACATTGAAAGAAATGTTAGTTAGAGGAGGAATTAAGTAGGGCAGAAAATTTTAATACTGTATTTTAGAGGTGGAGTGTAAACCAGGTTCAGAGACAATTATATACATGGCTATAATAAGGTTTATATTAGAAGTATGGAGGTGAGGGTGAGCAGCATTACAAAATAATGTATATGGCTGGAGATACTAGTAAAACTATTCAAGTATTGGTGAAGGTTTGCTGAGGCATATAGGGTTCTGAAAGAAAATAAATGATTTGATGATATATGATTGTAGAGTGCGGCGCCCCTTTTGGTGTGTTCCTCGCGGGGCATCTGCGGCAGCTGGAGGGGCCACAGAGGTGCCTCATGGGGATGATTGCCGGTCTCGGGTGGATGCCCTGTGCAGGCCATCTCGGAGGGCTCCAGCTTTGCTCCGTCGCATGCCACCTTCTCAGAGGTGATCTCTGCCTGGCGTACGGAGCTGTATCAGGCCCAGAGCTGTTGGACGTGCTCCGCTTGAAGAGGTCACAATCCCTCTGAGCTACACACACTCTGTGGACCTGGACCTTGTCACCACGGTGGACATAGCATGCCAGAGGGATGGACTCCTGTCCCTGAGACTTCCCGTGCTCTGGAATAGACTACCTATATATATCGGGCAGGGCTCCTCATTGGCACTCTTCAGGAGGGGCCTTGATGATTGGATGGGAAGTGGGAGGTTCACCCCAGGGATCGCCTCTGTGGCTCTGCTCGACAGTGGCACAGGAAAGTGGTTTTATTGGGTGGCGGAGGCCAGGGTGCCTTTTTGGCTGGGCTTGTGTGTGCCCCAAGGCTGATGGCCTAGTACCTACCTATGAACCTATGAACCTATATTGCAAGTTGTAGATAATGGCATATCTCCTGGAGACAAACAGGAGTAGATCCATTGACTTGATAGGTGAAGTTTTAGCTGTCTTTTAAATAAGGCATCATTTTGAATGGATTTCATGTGGTTCCATAGTTTAGCTACACTATTTGAATATAGATTGTCACCTGCAGTATTAGATGATTTGCTTAGAGTGATAAGTAATTTTTCTCTACAGCGTAAAATTGTATTGGGGGTGTAGTCTTGTATTAACTCATTAAGGGCTGGACAATATTCTGTCATATAGAATACTCTATGCATTGCAGTTAGCTGAGAAAGAGATAGGTGATGGGGTAGTCCTAACCAATTAACTTCTCTGAAGACCAGGTAGTGGTGAGTTCTATTCTCATAGTTTACTGAAAATGTGGCTATTTTATTATAACATTGCTCAAGTTTGGACAGTTGTGAACCTTGAAATGTGGTGAAAATTATGACAGCTTACAGGAGAGATGGCAGTAAGAATGTAGAAGCTATACTTCTTCAGGCTATGTCGGTGAGGTAGGCTTTTACTTGGTTTAATTTCTCCAAGTCTTTTAGGTTTCTAGTACCATGATGGGAATAGACCCCATTTCTAAGTCAAAGTACAATTAAAGTTTGTGAAATAAGTATTGTTTCACTCTTTGATGTCAGATAAAAGCGCTCTTCACAGCACACGCAATGTGCCCAGAATTGACTCCAGTAATTCATATGGAGTTATATGTATCAGTAGCATATCTAAATATGAATGTAAATTCTTTTTTTTATGAGACATATTGCTTTTACTACTATTGGAACTGTTTCAGTATCCTTCTTAGGCATTACCCTCATTTATGCTTGCAAATCCTGGTATTTTTGACTTTGTGTCTGACTGTGCATAAGACACTAATCACTGGATTTAGCAATTTCAATGATCAATGCTACTTTTTTTGTTTTGTTTTGTTTTGTTTTTGTTTTGTTTTTTTCATGCACTACTATGTCTAGTTTTCTCATATCTGTTTTTTGAACTGTTGGTAACTAGTGATCTCATCAGATATAAACTTCATTATTCTGTATAATGTCTTGTGACTCATGTCTCCAGTGTTTCTCAGCTACTTCAGTATTGTAATGCTTGCACAGTCTGCAATACAACAGTATTGCCACATCACTATGCCTTTCAGTACACAAGCACTCTGCCATTAGTGTATCACACCTATCAACAAGATGTGTAACTGTGTCATGTTCTGTTTTACAAAACCTGCATTTGTCTTTTTCTCCCACATGGTCAACAGACTTTATAAACCAATGTGCATGTAGTCCACTATCCTTGATCTTTTGTCTTTTGGTTTAAATTCATCTCTCCTTAACCATTCCTGTGTCAGATCCTGATTGAAGTGAGATTGCTCCAGGAGCTTTCAGTACTTGCAACTCTATTTATGCCTTTTCCACATATTTTGCCTTCTCATCTGATCCTTCTCCTTATATTCTTTCTTTTGTTTTTTGGGACATTCACTTGCTGCCTGATCTACTTATTGTTTGAATTCCACTCCCACTTGACACCAATATTCTTCTGCTAAATTAAGCAAGGAAATCATCTTAGACTTATTCTCCTCATGTTTTAATACTTTCACTAAGTTTGGGTCTTGTGAGGTCAGCAGATATGCATGCAGTCCTACAACTGCAGATCTATACATGCAATCAGTTTCGAGGAGTACCATATCTCTGTCAGAATGAAGAATATATAATCTTGGTATACAATGATTTTTACATATCATCAGATAAGTGTGAAGCATTTTTCTTGTTTTCCTGTACAACTCACCTAAAACTTTTTGGGACCAGTCAATCACCCCCAAACTGTAAGCTAGAACAGGAAGAGCAAATCGGTTTATAGCATGAAATTTATTCCCTAGATGTCAGAGTTTTGTTCTTCTAAAACATTCCTCACTGTTTTTTTTCAAGTTTGTTCATGTTTTAGTTCATCAATTCCCAAATATTTACACACTCTCTACTGTTCAAGTTCCATTTTATCACATTCCTGTCCCAGACTGATATTTTCTTTGTCCTGCAGCTTTCCTGCTTAAAAATATTGCTTTTGCACATTTACTAAGACTAAATAACCTCCTGCAGTTGTGCTTTCAGTTCCTCGTCTGATTAACTATACAGTTTGAAATCATCCACAAAAATAAGATGAAAAGTCTTTACACTCGGTTGTCTTCTGGGATCCAAATTGCAACCGTGACCTAATCTACTAAGTAGACAGCTTAATGGATTAAAAGCAAGACAAAAGAGCAAATGTGACAAAGAGTCACCCTGGAATATCCCCTTTTGAATTTTTAAACCTGGGATACATGTTTGTCCGTTAGCATGGCTTAGCTGCAAAATAGTTTGCCACTGTTTCATGGTCACTGCAATGTAATTGATCAATGTACAGTGCATCTTGTATATCTGTAAGCACTCCTTTATCCATGAATGTGGGACACTGGCATATTTTTTTTTGTAATATATCCATGCCATACCTAGATTCTTCCCCTTTATACACATTTCCATTATGACTTTAACAAATGATCATTTGGTCCATATGACTTTCTTTTGTTACCCTTTTGTTCTATTGTCATGATTGAGTTTTGTTCTAAATGTTTATAAACTCTGCCAGTATCATTTCCAGTATATAGTTTGTACATCACAGGAAGACAAGTTATTGGTCTATAGCTTTTAGGACAACTTGTAAGTTGTTGGCTGATAATAATAAAGAGAGTGAATGATTATATGTGTGCTCTTACACTGACGTCGTTGGTGTGGAGCGGTCAGGAGAGGTCACATGACCATGTGCTTTATAATAAAGGAGGAAGCGAGGGTTGTTCCCCTCTTCCATTTTTAACCAGACTGATTGCCTTCCCACGTGTTTATTTTCCTCTGTAAATGTATGTCTTTCTTACCCTTAGGATGATACCGCAAACATAGGTTCACTCTTAAGGAGGAGTATAATTTTTCCTCTTGTTAAATAGGTTGGTATCTGTTAAGGATGCACATATAAATAGTTCTTATTCAGGGCTAAATCTTCATGTAACAATGTTAATACTTTTAGCCAGAAGTTAGGTATTGCATTTGGGAAGGCTTCCAATTAGGATTTGTTCTTAATTTTATGTGAATGTCTCTGGCCATTACATCATCACATTTCATATACTGTGCATTTGAAGTTCTTACTGTTTCTATTACTTCTTCTATCCATTCAGCATCTTTGTTGTTTTCCACAGGATCTTCATGGATATTTCTCCAAAATGTGTCTATTTCTGCTTTTTTTTGGTGGTGTTTCTATTCATTTTGCTTTGTTTCCCAATTGCCTATAAAACTTTTTTGGGTCATCAGTTAACTGCTTATTTTGTACTTTTCCTTTATATTTGTCTGAAAATCTTCTGCATTTTTCTGCCTGTGCTGATATCTTTGGTTTATTATTTGCAATAATATACACTAGATCCTAGATTGTTCTGATAAACATGATAAAAGCAATGCACAGTATCTTTGTAAGTATTTTGTTTATTTTCCCCTCTTCTGTGCTCTTCTAACAGTGACACGTCTTGTCTTAATTGCTTTATAGTTTTCTCTCTTTTATGCTTCCATGATGGCATTTGATTTTTTCTCTTTTTCCTTATTGCTATCTGTTTTTGTGGTAAGACTTTATGCGTTTTTAATTTAGCTGCACATTAATATATCCTAATTATGTGAATTTCTGTTGATAGTCTTGATTACTGTGTTTGGTTGTTTTACCAGACTTCTAACATTTTGGGTCTTATTGACTTGATGTAACCTATTTCTTTCACCAATCTTAATATGACTATCCATCTTTATTAAATCAATGAACTCTTCCCTTAGATCATGTTCTTCTAAACTGAGGGCACATTTCTTTATTCTCTGTTTTCTGCAGGAAGTTTACAGAAATTTCCAGAACATCTTCCTGTGACATATTCTCTGCTGCTACATCATGCGTCATCCATTCATATGGGAAGTTTTCACATGGGAACTCACTGGCATATCACTCCACAGCACTGACTGCATTGGAGTTGCCACTGTTTCCTTTTTCTTCCTGTGCTGTGCAACTCCAGCAGAACTTTTGTACTGGTTTCTTACTGAAGGCTACAGAGTAACTTCATGTGGCAAAAATCAGATGCTTCCCATTTCACCTGTTTCTCCTTAGTTTGGGGACTCATTGTTCATTCATGCTGTGATGTTACCAAAGTTAGATTTTCTACACTAGATCCTTTACTTTGTAGGTAATCAATAATTTCAGTTTCTATTTATTTAACTTCTCAATTACTAATCATCTTTTTCTACTTTCTACCTTTATTTTTTATTTTGTGTATTGTGAAATGTTTCATATCTAGATGCTGTTGCCTGAATTTCTCTTCAGATATCTTTGGAGCTGCTTTTTTGTATTAATTAGTTTTGCTTCCCCATTTGCATAAATATTTTACCATATTAAATCTCTTTTTCTTTCCCATGTCATATTTCTTCTTCAGATGTCTCCAGTTCCACCTGTTTCTCCTTACTTTTAGGGACTTCTTCCCCATGTCCATGTTACTTTTTTATACCTTTCAAAAATCTCAAAGTTTTGCTCTTTATATTTCCATAGTTCCTCTGCCACTTCTTTTTCCAAATGGCCCAAAGTTTCTAGGTCTATATGATGTTTTTCATGGATCTGTTGCATAAATGAACACAAATCTGCATTTCAAGCTTTTGACAATTTTTCTTGTGGAAGTTTGTTTCTTTCCTCTTTCTGTCTTAAGCTTTTTGAATATCTTCTATCTCAAAATTCTGGACTTATTACATAAGAGTAACAATCCATAATTTCTTCCTTATCCTCAATAGTCCACTATAACATATTTTTGACTCTTGTTTGGCCTATCAGTGTTTGTGTTTTTTGTGGACTTCTACTTCCTTCTATAATGGGGGGGGTCATCCATCCCTGAGCTTAGCCTAACCCCACTGTAGGAATATTTCCCCGTATTGAGGATTCTATCATTTTCCATTCCTAGCACAAGTGCACATACCACAATTGGGCACTTTATTATCCTGGGACTTGTGAACCCAGATGTCTTTTTTTTATTTTTTAACCTACTTCTGTCCATGATATATGCTATATAAAACACAGTCTATATATCAGTGTTGTCTTGGTGAGATTTTGTAAAAACAGTGTCCACCCCATGAAGAAACTCACTGAAAATTGAGGATGAATTCAGTTCCAGCAATAATACTCTCCTTTACTTGCTGATTTTATCATCTCTCTATTTAGTCCTCTTCATCTCTCCATTTGAACCCCACATTCCATTTGTTTTTTACTCTGTATAATATATCTATTTTTGATGATTTTTTTATACTACAATGAGACATTGTGGTCAACTTTTAACTGGTCACCTATGATGACACCCAAACAATGTGTCTGGTATTCTATCATGGTGCTGACTGAGACAATAGTGAATAGAGTTATTTTGATAGAGATTTGTTGTGGGGTGAACTAAAATAAGTTAGTATTTTATGGTTTAGAAATAATTGAGAATTATTTAGCCATATTTCAATTAATGGGGGTTGTTGCACAAGATCTTTGAGTTTAGAGAAAGAGTTTAGAGTCTAAAGAAAGATTTGGCAGACCAGATAAGTGCCAAGTCATCAACATATTGCACTAGGGTAGCTGAGGTAGCATTTCTTGTAGCAGTGTAGAGGTCATTGATGAATGTGTTGAAAAGTATGGGCCTAGTATAGATCCTTATGAGATACCGATACTTACTGACAAAAAGGTTGTATAAAGATTGTCAGAAGCAGTTGTAGTAGGCTTTAATTTTTTGAGGAATTTTTGATGGTATCTGTGGAAACTGGTTGGAAAGAGAAATGTTGAAGGAGGTTATTTCAGTCAGAGTCTCAACAGATCGATGAGTTGCCTGGTTGATTAATTGCTATACTGGTTATATAAAGTAGATATTTAATTGGGTGGTTATGGCACCATTTGCTTTCTATGTGTTTGGTGTTGGCTGTTGCACTGAATTTAACAGTTTATTGACCGAGTCTCAGAACAGTTTTAGATTATTAGTGAATATGTTTTGATTGGTTAAATATCAGTCTTTTTTTATGATACATTTTTTGTTAGAGTTCTTAGTTGTCTATATGATATTAAATGAGGAACTGTTTATGTTTTTGTAGAGACCTTCCATCTTTTATTTCTTTGATTTATGATTTGTTTAGTTGCTAATAATAGCCATGGGGTAGGGTTACCTTTAATTCTTTATTCTGAGGGTGGCTTGTCTGTTTATAACACCTAGGAAGATTTTGTTGAACTCAGGAATGACATCATCTATGAGAAGTCTTTAGTTAGATTAGTAAAATAGTATGCTTTATAATGTGAATGTATTAAATAGTGGTAATGCAGTAATACTGCAGCAAAGGACTTTTTTAATCAAATGGAAATTTGTTGTATTTACTACCATAGTATGCTCATATATGACCTGTTAGTACAGTGTATAGATTTGTGGAAGTTAGCATATATGCATTGAATAACATAAAATACTATCTAGAATTTGTGAGACTATGATGTGCATACGTTATGAAATGTCTGCTGTGTTCATAGCATCCATTTTCAACCAGACTGAGTGTGCCTTACATGGCACATCTGGTTAGAAGACCTCAGATTTCTAGGTCAGGTAGTTTGGTTTTGCTAAATGCCACCCTATTTACCTGTATCACAACCATCATATCTCACTATCTCATCTGCAGTCCTGACCTTTGTCCAGTCTTATTTATTTGTCTTTGTTTACCAGGAAAGTTCAACTGGGTCATATTCATTTTCTGTGGAGGCCCAGGGAAAAAAGCTCCTTTTGCTTACATTGCATTATACTAAGTTCCAGTCAAACAAAGAGTAGTTACATTTCTATTTACATTTTTACACAAACAGTAGTTATAATTATACATTCTAAGATTTTAGAGAGGTGGAGGTTACTAAAGAGAAATCACACGTGCAACTTAGCGGGTTGCACAGGCAGCAGTTGTGTATAAAAATTATTTTGTCATTTCAGTAAGAGGTTAAGAATATTATGTTTATGAAAAGTATTTGGAGAGTATCATATAGTGAATACAAAGTTTTAATATTGTGATGGGCACGTACTGGGCCAGGACTGGCTAGATGTTTAAGCTGTGGTTTAAAACTATTGAGCTTGTCGGAGAGTTTCATTTCTGTGGGGATACTATTCCAGAGTTTAGAAAAAAACATTGGGAGTAGAGCGAGTCTCCTGCAACATAATTTTACTTAATTGTAAGTAATAAGAAATTTTTACTAGAACAGAGGTCCCTTTCTGGACAAGATAGGATAGTAATAGCTTTTGTAGTGCAGGGCATTTTTCTGGATGATGAATGAGTTTGTGTGCTGTAGTTAGTGATGAATATGTTAGGCAGTTGTGTAGTTGTAGTTCAAGCCAGTTTAATTGCTTTCAGCTAAGACAATGGTGGGTCCTATGAGGGAGACTGGTAGCAAATTTAGCTATTTTATTGTAGCAGGAGGCAAGTGTATTCCTTTGAATATTGTTTAAGTTTATTAGGATATGACCGGTGTATAAGAGAGTCAACAGTAAGAAGGCTGTGGCTAGAGTTTTTTCTTGCAGTATCGGTAAGGAATCCATTGATCCTATAATGGGAACCTAGTTTCTGGTATGTAGATTTAATATTGTGCAGTATATGGTAGTCATACTTGACACTGTCATCTATTATAATGCCTAGAAGTTTATTGTGAGTTACAGTTTCAGTGACTGCGATTTTTTGCTTTCATTATCGTAAAAGATTGCTTTTGATTTTGGCAACTTTTTGAAGTGAAGATCATTAATTTAGTTTTCTTTGGGGTTGAGAAGGAGACTTGATTCTTTGAGACAGGTTTCTACAAAGGAGAAAGATTTTTGGGTAATGTCTTGGTGCTTATTTATTATTTAGGGCAAACTAATCCATCTTTACTCTCCTAACAAATATCTCCATTTTACTAAGTTGCTCCTTCTAGTAATGAAAGCCAATGAACATGTGAAATGACCAGATATATTCCTCCAATATGTCTAAGTTGTGGAATTATTTACCTTTCACTATCTGACAAATTAGCAAAAGTAAGTCCTTCAAGATCCAGCTGAGACAACACCTTAAGAATGAATTGCTATCTTCCTGTTCCAGCCTCAACTAACTTCACTATCAACTTATATGTTAATTCCATTATACCCTCACTATTTTTTTATCCCAACTTAGTTCACTCTGTTTTTCTTGCACTTATCTTTGCAAGTGGTGCTTCGCTCAGTGGAGCTCCCTTATTTCTGTTGACATTACTTATCAGCCTTTACCTGGCTGCAGATTTTTGATTTTGTGCATGCACACATTCTGGGCATCTGCCTCTACTTTCTTGCAAGACCTTTTCATTTGATGCCAGAAACTGTCAGCATCTTGGCTTCATGCAAATAGTAGCTATCTCATGTGATCACAAGTGTTAATGGTTTGTGTTAAAGTTACAAGCTCTTATTTATTGTCACAGAGAAAATATATTGAGTATGACTAATGTTCTGCTACACTATTATAACTATATATATTCAAAGAAAATGTCACTACATTTTAAATTTAATTCTGCATATATGTTTGCAGACTTTTTTTCACTGTTACATTATATATTAGCTTTTGTATTGAGGTGTATGTTTGTACTTGAAGTTAGTCTCTCTGGGCCTCCAGTGAAAAAAAGAGTATATTATATTGCATAGCCAGGCAATCCAACTAAGCAAATGTTAATAATAAATGAATAAATAAATAACTTCACACTCCTTTTCCATTTACTACTTGTCTTCCACTTTTGTTGTTATTCTTACACAAGTTCACACATGCATATGTATAAGTTTTTATTCAGTATTTCAAAACCAGTAGCAAAAAAACTTGTCTTGAAAATCAGCACTGAGCATCTTTTGAATTTGACAATTAAGATAAACATATTCTTTACTGTGCATGCAATATATACACATTTCTGAAAAATAATTTAGCTTGGTTAAGTATGGTTGCCTAATACTAATTTATTTTAATAATAAGGACAGCTTTCTTTTCTTCAGAAAGTAATTGCTACTGTTTTAACACCAAATTTATGAAATTCCTGGTATATTTTATATAAGCCAGAAATCCACATGAATATCCAGAAAAATTGTGAAACTAATTCAGTCATGATTGTTTAAATGTTTTCAGACTTCCTGGTACCAATAAACTGCTCTCAGACAAGAAAGACTGTTGTTTAAAAGAGAGAGATTGGAAAAATCTCATTATATTTTTATCTATGCTCCCTACATCTGTTGCTTCATTAATAAATCTCCCTAGCGATTCCAGTAAATTCACACAGTTTGGTAATTAAACACGCATCAACAGTTATAATTATTTCTAGGATAAAGGAGAAGGTTGCTTTCTTTGACTGAAGATTTGAAATAAGTAACACTAAACTGCATGATAATACACACAAGTTGCCTCAAAATACTGACTTTGGATTCCAGAGTAATTTTATATATTTAAAAATGTCAGAAATGGAGAACTAAGAATGGCTCTGTGCAGTTTCAACATTCAAAAAAATGTTTTCTATATCCATGTTTATTGGTTAAAAGATTATTAAATATAGTCAGATTTAATTCTTGATTTTACAACATATGAAACATAATCCAGAAAGTCATAAATGCAGATTCAGTAAAGCTTACATGATCTGCTGAAATTGTATGTGATAGTGCACTGTTTTTTTATTCAGTAAGTGGCTCTACACAGTGTGTAGAGCTGTACAAATACGGAAAACACTGTGACATGCTATTTACAGCATAAGTAGCTGAACTGTATGGTAATTAATCAATCCAAGATGGAGGAGCTATTCGACAAGCTATAAAGCAATCATGTAGGCTGACTGCAGGTTTTGCCTGCAAATTCCAAAACCTTTTAGAATACAGCCACAGAAATTAATCTACAAAGAAAGAATGTTAGGGGCTGCTGTTTCTCTTATTCATGTCTATGTGGAACAGGTCCAGCTGTTTGCTGATGCTGCTAATACACCATGGGCAAAAAGGAGAAAGGTGTTTAGACCCCATTTAACTTTTCACAATCTGCATGAGGTGGAAATTGTCGGGTGTTACAGAGTGGATAGAGGCACCCTACAGGAACTCTGCAACCTCTGTCATCCTCAACTGAGAGCAAGAGCAAACTGAGGGGAACCAATACTGGTGGAGGCCAAGGTATGTGCAGTACTTACTAGCTACAGAATTCTTCCAGAGACCAACAGGGGTCATGCTGGGGGTGTCACAGGCATCAGCATCCAGGATCCTAAATCAATTCTTGAATGCTATGATACAACATACCATTGACTAGCAATATTTTCCCAGTAAACCTGAAAACAGAACCACAACTATGCACGAGTTTTACCCTGTAGCACACTATCCTGTAGTTGTGGGTGCCATAGGCTGTACACACATAAAAATTAAAGCACCACCCAGAGAACAGATAAGGGTAGAAAGAGCTTCCACTCCATTAACTGCCAGGTTGTGTGTAATGCTAGGGAATCATCATGAATGTGTGCTCTGGCAGCCCAGTAAGTTACCACTACTCACATATCTGGCACAACTCTCAACTGTATCAGATTTCTGGCACAACTCTCAACTGTATCATATGTTTTCTATGGGTCATATCCCGCAGGGTCATTTATTGGGGGATTCAGTTTATATTCTCAAACCATGTTTGATGATACCCATCAGAAATGCACACACATGAACTGAAGAACACTATAATGAGGCACAAGCTCAAACAAGAAATATCATACAGCATATGTTTGGGCTGCTGACATCATGGTTCCAGTGCTTAGATGCATCTGGGGAGCCCTGCAGTATTGTCCCTGTACATGTGCTGAAATTTTCATCATCTGTGCCATACTTCACCATATTATTCTGGGAAAACAGCTTCAGCAGGCACACCAAGGGGATGTACCACTCATCCCACCACCACTGGCAAGGTGACCACAGCCACATGCAGGTGAGGAGCCAGAGGGGGTTCCAGCAGCCATTGTGGGTGTAGGCAGATGTAGGAGTGCAAAAAATGCCTTTGCACTAGCCAAGAGGCAAAGTTTAGCACACATTCATCACCTAAGGGGTAAAAACCTTCATCCTACGCACACACATATAGTAACATTGATGCCAAGTAATGTTTACAACCTTTATCTACCCTTGTAATGGTTGTGTACTGCTAGCATCAGAAAGAGTCAGTCACAGATTAAAACTCTTGCAACTGCTAGACTTTCAAGGTAACTGTTGAACCTGGAATAGAGAAATAAATGTCTAAGAACACAAATGAATGGCACTATCCTTGCATACTGTTACTTGCTAATGTAAGTAAATATAAGGTGAATGATTTTTACAGCAATAACATCAACTTCTGACAGCACTGGCTTATGTAAGTACATATGTCCTCTACCAACTAACAAAACTCATGCATCAAAGATTCACACATTCATACCTTTCAAATGTACAGATTTTCACAGGATGTCCACAGTTTGGCCTTATAGTTTTGTAGTGACAAATCATTAAAAAGTGACGTTAGAATATAATGACACACATTTCAGTTTCAGACTTCATATCCCTCAGAAAAAATATGGTAATGCAAAATGTGTTATCCTATCAATTTTTCTAAGTTTGAAGGACCAAAATATTTCAAAATTTTCCTTATTGCTATTTATATTAAGTTTTAAGAAAACTGAAATCTGATTGGTCTGATGTGTACTGATGATGCTATAAAAATGGGACAGTTTTTTAACAGTTTGTTCTGATGAAGGCCTAATTTTTGTGCTAAAAGTGTTAAACCAGTGGATTAAAGCCTTTTTTTGTGTGACACAGTGCTTCACCATTACTTGTGGTTTTCCTTTTAATTTTACAAAAGTTACACAAGATGTGAGACAAGTCTGCAATTTTCTTGAATCAATACAATTGTGTTTGCCATCATGAATGCTTTAAGATGAAATCTTCTGATACCCTGTATGTAGCATGGTTTGGGAATTATTAATACAAATATGAACAAGCAATATCTGAGGGCATAACTGCAAAAATGTCTGGATGCACGTTCAGCTGTAATGAGATAAAGTATACCTGCACACTAGAAACACAACAGCAAATACTAAACTTTGCATGCTAAGATCTTGAAAGTTATACATGGCTAGCCATCAATTTCAAACAAGCCTTCCAACATAGTCTCTCAAAAATCCAATGATGATATCATCCACTATAAATTATACATCAGCATTGTAAAAGTTGGATGTGTGCCATAGTGCTTGTGTTAAGTACTGAGTTCTGTAACTGGTATACCTAGTTAGGTAGCAGTTCTACTCTCACTGTAGTTAATGTGTGTGCATCAGTCTAGTCAGAAGAGTGTAACTCTGCATCCCTCAGTCAACAGTACAATCCCATGGAACACCGATATTTTGACAGTTGTACATGCCTACACATCCATTTAATTCAGGCCTTACAACATATTCTCTGAAACATCCACTGATGATGTCATCCACTATAAATTGGTCCTGCAGCATTGTAGAAGATAGGCTTGTACCATGACAAATACTGATTTCTCTAGTTGTTGTAATTACATGGGGGTTCTGTTTTCACTGCAGTCAACTAGTGTGCAGGTTTGTTCATTTGGTTGACATTCAAGAGACCATTTTAAATCTACATGTGTTTCACTGCTATTACCATCTTCTTCTCACCAGATACTGCTGATGTCATCATTTATAAAGCAACACTATAAAAGCCAGACTTGGGTTGTGGCCCTTGCGCTAAGTACTGTGCTTTGTAAATACTTATGTAGGGATTCTGTTCTCTGTGCAGTCAACAATTACTAAGTTAACAATTATAGAATGATATGTGAGTCCAAAACTATATAAAACCATACTCGGAACATCTCATTCTAGCATACAGTGGTGATGTCATCCTGCATAACATGCACTCTGACAGTATTCAAGACAAACCTGTGATGTGGCAATAACATTAACTACTGTGTTTGCAAACTACCTTACCTCAACATATAGGGGTTCTAATCTGATAACAGGCAACTTGTATATGTATACATACATGTATCACCCTTGAGACAATTTTACAAAGTGAAGTGACTCCACATCTATATCCTACATTCCTACGATGTTCTCCTCAGCATACAATGATGCTATTGTACTCCATAAAGGGCAATGTGACAGTGTTACACTCAGACATATGTAATGTCGTACAGTGACATTGCATGACATTCATCTTCTGTACCTACACAGCTGTAATGTTTAAATCAGGCCCAGTCTACTGCTATGCATGTGTTTGTATTTTATTGCTACATTATGGTCATTGTATCATCTTTAGAATCACTCTTCATTTCATTAATTCTTGGAGGACCTTTCACATAGCCCCATGCATCCATCATCCTCCTTTTTCCTCTGGCCATATGATATCCTTCCTGTAGAGGAGTGGAGGATGCCTTCATGCCAAATATGTATACACACATCATGAAACAGAATCCTTCCATGAGCTTCTGCAAGCCATCTTTAGACCACTGCATGTGTGACTGATAATTATGTCATGGTGTACTGCACATGTCCTATATGGACAGTGGCAAGATGTAATGTAATCCAACAAATATACACATATGCACAATAGTCTTACTATCATCCATAATATAAATATAGGGAATGTTTATCATGGTATAATAATGGCTAGGATTTCACGTGTTGTCTATTAGCCTAATGATGTCCTATGACCCTATGAACAGTTGACATGTGAATGTTGTTGTCATTGACATGCTACATTGAGATGTGGATATACAGTATGGCTATGAGAGGATGTTACAATCTGTGATGTGAGCTAATGTATTGATGGCCATTTCTGCCATTGGAGTA
Organism: Protopterus annectens; assembly: GCF_019279795.1. NCBI lineage: Eukaryota > Metazoa > Chordata > Ceratodontiformes > Protopteridae > Protopterus > Protopterus annectens. The sequence goes on along the minus strand of NC_056733.1, from coordinate 1,721,010,011 downwards.
CATGCTTCTTCTATAAGCGCTGTAGTAATATGCCTGCTGACAACTGTTGACATGGTATGTTGTACTTTTATATACATTACTGGTACAATAGACCATGAGTTGCTGCAGTGGAGCAGATCAACCTTCTACACAGTTCACATTCTGCCATAACAGTGACACTTACAGTATAACTTAGGTGTGCATGTGTCTACATTCCATTCTTTTTTAATTTATTTATTTTTATTATTTTGTAAATCATTTAATTATACATGAAAAACAGAATAGTAAAATATTTTTGATTACATATGTGAAATAGAATTCATGATATTATTTACAATATAATATTTAACCATAATATGTAAAAACAAATTTATAATACAGTATGTAGCAATATAACTTCAAAACCCAAAAAGGAAACAAAACTATTTACAATGTTGCCTATACAAATCATGTGATACATTTTATATTATTGTAAAAATATTTTAACTTATTGTATACTTATTTCATTCTTCACTAGTATTTCTATTATAGTGCCAGTTACTGTGATATGAAGTAATTCTGTTTAGTCTTGTCTTTAAGGTAGAAATTTCCATTCGTCCAACTGTCAATGCAAGTTTTTTAAATTCCTTGAATGATGGCGGTGTAGCAGATTTCCAATTAGAAGTAATGAACTTGCATGCTGAAGTAAGCAAAGTCCATAAAATTGAAGATTTTTTTAGGAACACACTTGGGTATTGGTGAGTTAAACAAAACTACAGATATGGTTAAATGAAAATTATCATTAAATACAGACTGGCAAAATAAATTAATGTTATTTTAATACTGTCTAGGACTTTTACAGTAAAAAAAAAACGTTTCCAGTCTGCCTTCAATTTTATTCCACATCTCCAACATTTCTCTTCATGTGTGAACATTATAGCTAATTTATGTGGAGTAAGAAAGCTCGTATGTAAAAATATCAAAGTAAATAAATGCCATTTAAGTGACAATGTAGTATATTTTGAACATTTAAATATTAATTCTTTATCTTTTTATGTTGGTAAGTGTCCATTTATTGACTCAAAATAATTCTAATATGATTTTTAGGATATACACCGGAATTCATGAAGCTTGCACCAGGCGCAGGCATAGCATAGGTGGTATAATGCCAAATACGGCTGCCGAACGATTCAGGTACGATCCAATTCCACGTGCATTACCAGCGTACGCCATATCTGCGCAGCCCTCAGCACAGGTATGTTAATCACCCCATGTGCAGTACTGCACCATGCAAATGAAAGTACATAGTGATTCATGAAGTGGTGCAGGCATAGTGTAAGCCCACAGAAATGTAAACAACAAAAAATGGTTTACATTTTGCCAAACAGAACATTGGAGCTATGAAAGCGGACCAGACTCATGTATTACTAAGTTAACATATGCCAATGGCTAAATATACAGCCAATGGCATAAGAAACAATGCACAACACCTAAAAAACAACATTTAATGTTATGTCCACAGTAACGCAAAGTACAACCGCAGGGCATGTGTGCGCAAACAGGAACACAAGGAAAATATACACAAATGTCATAAAATTGCAATGTAATACAAATCATGATTTCACCATAATACTCAATGGTATGCATGATACAACACAACCAAGCTGCAAGGGTTGCTAAGGATCTGTGACAGTGTTTGGCACAGTAACTATGAATTAGTAGTCAATGCAATGCAAATGAGGCAAGTAATAGTGAATCGCAAACGTCCCGCCGGACTAAGGATGTACCATACGGCGCAGCGCTACAACACCGAGGAGTGGTTTGGAGGTATATATGACATCAGCAGTGGGGTGTGTCACTGTAGCTGTAAGCACATTGGAGCAATGCAAATCTTTCCTGCCCGTTGCTAAGCAAAGCCGCAGGATAGGGGTGGGGATGTAGGTATAGCATCGTTTAGCTGAGAGCACATATGGTGCCTGAAAGCGCATGTGTATGCAGATGAAAACGTGCCCGAAACCCAGTAAGTGGACACACGCGCCACGCACCATAGCTCAAACAGGAAGGTTAGGGGAAGAAAATAAGGAAGTGCCACAGTAGGGTAATTGGAGTACGACTGAGCAATTAACACCTATTAACTCACAGTGGGCAATTGACGGCAGCTAACAAGTCTGCTCGCAGCAATCTGCAGAACAGGATAGTGGAGGTGTCAGATTGCAAAGAAAAGAGAACTGTCATAGCAGAGCAAAGCAAACCTGCAGTAGATCGGCCATAAAACACATGTCGTAAGATACGCCAGGTTTAGGAAAGTACAAATGAAAGCAGGCTGCTGGATGCATGCCAGAAAATTGGAGGGGAAATGTTAAGAAATGTTAAGGGAAGGGCAAGAGGTAATCCACGACAGCCAAATGTAATTCAGCACCAAAGGCACCACAATAGCAGTGCCTGTGGTAAAACACATAAGATACCCTGCAGCTCCGATGGTGCATACACACCCTATGACATCATCAGTGTTCACAGCACAATAGTATAAAGTGTGATGGCACCTCACTCACACCTGTGTATTCCCAAATGCTGCACCATCGGTGTAAACAGATGGGGAACTTAATGTACATGTTGGGAGCTGACATAGCTGTGATTCATCACCATGTGTTAGAGACTGAAGGTGTTGTGGAGGATGATGCTGACAACCACTGCAGGCTCTGGAGGAGGAGAAGAGTGTTCAGACCAGGGGTAACCTACCAGGGGCTACATGATCTGGAGATAGTAGAGCATTACAGGGTGGACAGGGATATCTTACAGCAAATAGTTGAGCTGTGCCGGCCACGCCTGAGATCCAGAAACAATAGAAGGGAACCCATCCCAGTGGACATGAAGGTATGTGTAAGCTTGCGAATACTAGCCACAGGTACCTTTCAAAGGCCAACTGGAGATATAATGGGGATCTCACAGACATCAGCATCCAGGGTACTACACCAGTTCCTGGATGCTATGTTACCGCATGCCAATGAGCATATATACTTCCCCCGAGCTCAGGAGGAATTGGCCAGCAATATGCTTCTCTTTCACCAGGTGGCACACTACCCGGAGGTACTGGGTGTGATAGACTGCACGCACATACATATCAAGTCACCACCCAGTGAGCATGGTAGGCGCTACATAAACTGCAAGGGATACCACTCCATCAACTGCCAGGTCATCTGCATTTCCCAGGGCATTATTATGGATGTGTGCGCCGGCAGCCCTGGAAGCTACCATGACTCCCATATCTGGCATGCCTCACAGCTGTATCAGGTATTTGTCAGCGGGGACATCCCACATGGCCACCTTGTGGGGGATGCTGGCTATGCACTGGAGCCATGGATGATGACTCCCATCAGAAATGCACACAACACCCATGCAAGAACGCCATAATGAGGCACACGCACAAACCAGAATCATCATAGAGCATGTGTTTGGGATGCTGAAATCACGGTTCAGTTGCTTGGACATATCTGGTGGAGCCTTGCAGTACTCTCCAGGCATGTGCACCCACATCTTCATAGTATGTGCCATGCTACATAATATGATCCTGCGGAAACAGTTGCAGCAGGGACGTAATGGTGAAGGCCCTCACAGCCCACCACAATTGCCAAGGCCATCACAGGCACAGAGGGATTCAGACCACGAACACCCTGTGCCAGCCCCAGTAGGCAGATGGAGGTGTGCCCAATATGCCCATGCCTTGGCAAAGAGGGAACGTATAGCACATACACTGATAGTGTAGGCCCCTACGGACTGACACACTTCTCCACCTGCACACAAAGTAAACTGGATGGCACACACGCGATCACCTATAATGTGTAATGTATAGGTGGTCTACTGTGTGAATCCTACATAGGCAGCCCTCAATCATTGCACACACAACAGCTATTGGAACAAGGAATGTCAACACCTGAACAGTACACGCACCTAACAGCATATGTTGATACTGTATGTATAGGTTCCTAGGTACATCGGTGGGTACACTCAAAATTGTCAGAGGCCATTCATCAACCAAGGCAAACAGTGTTTGCTGTCGCCAGCACATCGATTAACCAACTGTCCCTCAGTGGAGCAGAGGCATTATGGGAAATGTGTGTAATCTCTGTTCCCCACACACTCTGCATGGCTTACCTGGTATGTTAATGAGGGGCTCCATATAATTTAATCAGGGATGTAGTGGCAAAGTATGGGAGTACCATGACAGCTATCTGTCACCCAGCATGCTCCACCTATGGTTGTGTGAAGGTGTAGCATATTATAGTGTGTGGCTCACTGTGACATACATTACCAATGCTGGAGCACATCCATTAAACATCACTTGGACATACCATTAATAGGTCTCATCCATATACATTTGATTGCAGTATGGAGTAACAGCCGTAGTACAGTCCACGTACAAAACACCATAACACGTGTACGAATCCCAGATGCCCAAGTGGTAAATGCACTGACTGTCGTGCATGTTCCCGCTCCCACGTCCTGCAAGGGACATTATCTAATCCTGAAGGCACGAATAATGGATGTTGGATGCAGGTCATCAGATCAGGTTTAGCACATGTCTGTGGGATTATGCATTGGCAAGTGCTGGTAAGCGTCGTTTAAACATGAATATACGGATATGCGTGAAACAGGGCTAAGCTTTTCTGAATATCATGCAGGTCATGGTCAATGATCTCTAGAACAGGTGAAACTAGCATTATTCACCCCTGTTAAACCACAAAAAGGTACAAGCCAGATAGCCAGTCCAGACATATGTAATGTTGTACTGTGACATTGCATGACATTCATCTTCTGTACCTACACAGCTGTAATGTTTAAATCAGGCCCAGTCTACTGCTATGCATGTGTTTGTATTTTATTGCTACATTATGGTCATTGTATCATCTTTAGAATCACTCGTCATTTCATTAATTCTTGGAGGACCTTTCACATAGCCCCATACATCCATCATCCTCCTTTTTCCTCTGGCATTATGATATCCTTCCTGTAGAGGAGTGGAGGATGCCCTCATGCCAAATATGTATACACACATCATGAAACAGAATCCTTCCATGAGCTTCTGCAAGCCATCTTTAGACCACTGCATGTGTGATAGATAATTATGTCATGGTGTACTGCACATGTCCCATATGGACAGTGGCAAGATGTAATGTAATCCAACAAATATACACATATGCACAATAGTCTTACTATCATCCATAATAAAAATATAGGGAATGTTTATCATGGTATAATAAAGGCTAGGATTTCATGTGTTGTCTATTAGCCTAATGATGTCCTATGACCATATGAACAGTTGACATGTGAATGTTGTTGTCATTGACATGCTACATTGAGATGTGGATATACAGTATGGCTATGAGAGGATGTTACAATCTGTGATGTGAGCTAATGTATTGATGGCCATTTCTGCCATTGAAGTACATGCTCCTTCTATAAGACCTGTAGTAATATGCCTGCTGACAACTGTTGACATGGTATGTTGTACTTTTATATACATTACTGGTACAATAGACCATGAGTTGCTGCAGTGGAGCAGATCAGCCTTCTACACAGTTCACATTCTGCCATAACAGTGACACTTACAGTATAACTTAGGTGTGCATGTGTCTACATTCCATTCTTTTTTTATTTATTTATTTTTATTATTTTGTAAATCATTTAATTATACATGAAAAACAGAACAGTAAAATATTTTTGATTACATATGTGAAATAGAATTCATGATATTATTTACAATATAATATTTAACCATAATATGTAAAAACAAATTTATAATACAGTATGTAGCAATATAACTTCAAAACCCAAAAAGGAAACAAAACTATTTACAATGTTGCCTATACAAATCATGTGATACATTTTATATTATTGTAAAAATATTTTAACTTAGTGTATACTTATTTCATTCTTCACTAGTATTTCTATTATAGTGCCAGTTACTGTGATATGAAGTAATTCTGTTTGGTCTTGTCTTTAAGGTAGAAATTTCCATTCGTCCAACTGTCAATGCAAGTTTTTTAAATTCCTTGAATGATGGCGGTGTAGTAGATTTCCAGTTAGAAGTAATGAACTTGCATGCTGCAGTAAGCAAAGTCCATAAAATTGAAGATTTTTTTAGGAACACACTTGGGTATTGGTGAGTTAAACAAAACTACAGATATGGTTAAATGAAAATTATCATTAAATACAGACTGGCAAAATAAATTAATGTTATTTTAATACTGTCTAGGACTTTTACAGTAAAAAAAACATGTTTCCAGTCTGCCTTCAATTTTATTTCACATCTCCAACATTTCTCTTCATGTGTGAACATTATAGCTAATTTATGTGGAGTAAGAAAGCTCCTATGTAAAAATATCAAAGTAAATAAATGCCATTTAAGTGACAATGTAGTATATTTTGAACATTTAAATATTAATTCTTTATCTTTTTATGTTGGTAAATGTCCATTTATTGACTCAAAATAATTCTAACATGATTTTTAGGATATACACCGGGATTCATGAAGCTTGCACCAGGCGCAGGCATAGCATAGCCGGTATAATGCCAAATATGGCCGCCGAACGATTCAGGTACGATCCAATTCCATGTGCATTACCAGCATACGCCATATCTGTGCAGCCCTCAGCACAGGTATGCTAATCACCCCATGTGCAGTACTGCACCATGCAAATGAAAGTACATAGCGATTCATGAAGTGGTGCAGGCGTCGCGTAAGCCCACAGAAATGTAAACAACAAAACATGGTTTACATTTTGCCAAACAGAACACTGGAGCTATGAAAGCGGACCAGACTCATGTATTACTAAGTTAACATATGCCAATGGCTAAATATACAGCCAATGGCATAAGAAACAATGCACACCACCTAAAAAACAACATTTAATGTTATGTCCACAGTAGCAAAGTACAACCGCAGGGCATGTGTACACAAACAGGAACACAAGGAAAATATACACAAATGTCATAAAATTGCAATGTAATACAAATCATGATTTCACCATAATACTCAATGGTATGCATGGTACACCACAACCAAGCTGCAAGGGTTGCTAAGGATCTGTGACAGTGTTTGGCGCGGTAACTATGAATTAGTAGTCAATGCAATGCAAATGAGGCAAGTAATAGTGAATCACAAACGTCCCGCCGGACTAAGGATGTACCATACGGCACAGCGCTACAACACCAAGGAGTGGTTTGGAGGTATACATGACATCAGCAGTGGGGTGTGCCACCGTAGCTGTAAGCACATTGGAGCAATGCAAATCTTTCCTGCCCATTGCTAAGCAAAGCCGCAGGATAGGGGTGGGGAAGTAGGTATAGCATCGTTTAGCTGAGCACACATATGGTGCCTGAAAGCGCATGTGTATGCGGATGAAAACGTGCCCGAAACCCAGTAAGTGGACACACGCGCCGTGCACCATAGCTCAAATAGGAAGGTTAGGGGAAGAAATAAGGAAGTGCCACAGTAGGGTAATTGGAGTACAACTGAGCAATTAACACCTATTAACTCACAGTGGGCAATCGGCGGCAGCTAACAAGTCTGCTTGCAGCAACCTGCAGAACAGGATAGTGGAGGTGTCAGATTGCAAAGAAAAGAGAACTGTCATAGCAGAGCAAAGTAAACCTGCAGTAGATCGGCCGTAGAACACATGTCGTAAGATAAGCCATGTTAGGAAAGTACAAATGAAAGCAGGCTGCTGGATGCATGCCATAAAATGGGAGGGGAAACATTAAGAAATGTTAAGGGAAGGGCAAGAGGTAATTCACGGCAGCCAAATGTAATTCAACACCAAAGGCACCACAATAGCAGTGCCTGTGGTAAAACACATAAGATACCCTGCAGCTCCGATGGTGCATACACACCCTATGACATCATCAGTGTTCACAGCACAATAGTATAAAGTGTGATGGCACCTCACACACACCTGTGTATTCCCAAACACTGCACCATCGGTGTAAACAGATGGGGAACTCAATGTACATGTTGGGAGCTGACATAGCTGTGATTCATCACCATGTGTTAGAGACTGAAGGTGTTGTGGAGGATGATGCTGACAACCACTGCAGGCTCTGGAGGAGGAGAAGAGTGTTCAGACCAGGGGCAACCTACCATGGGCTACATGCTCTGGAGATAGTAGAGCAATACAGGGTGGACAGGGATATCTTACAGCAAATAGTTGAGCTGTGCCGGCCACGCCTGAGATCCAGAAACAACAGAGGGGAACCCATCTCAGTGGACATGAAGGTATGTGTAAGCTTGCGAATACTAGCCACAGGTACCTTTCAAAGGCCAACTGGAGATATAATGGGGATCTCACAGACATCAGCATCCAGGGTACTACACCAGTTCCTGGATGCTATGTTACAGCATGCCAATGAGCATATATACTTCCCCCAAGCTCAGGAGGAATTGGCCAGCAATATGCGTCTCTTTCACCATGTGGCACACTACCCGGAGGTACTGGGTGCGACAGACTGCACGCACATACATATCAAGTCACCACCCGGCGAGCATGGTAGGCACTACATAAACTGCTAGGGATACCACTCCATCAACTGCAAGGTCATGTGCATTGCCCAGGGCATTATTATGGATGTGTGTGCCGGCAGCCCTGGAAGCTACTATGACTCCCATAACTGGCATGCCTCACAGCTGTATCAGGTATTTGTCAGGGGGGACATCCCACATGACCACCTTGTGGGGGATGCTGGCTATGCACTGGAGCCGTGGATGATGACTCCCATCAGAAATGCACACACACCCATGCAAGAATGCCATAATGAGGCACACGCACAAACCAGAATCATCATAGAGCATGTGTTTGGGATGCTGAAATCACGGTTCCGTTGCTTGGACATATCTGGTGGAGCCTTGCAATACTCTCCAGGCATGTGCGCCCACATCTTCATAGTATGTGCCATGCTACATAATATGATCCTGCGGAAACAGCTGCAGCAGGGACGTAATGGTGAAGGCCCTCACAGCCCATCGCAATTGCCAAGGCCATCACAGGCACAGAGGGATTCAGACCACGAACACCCTGTGCCAGCCTGAGTAGGCAGACAGAGGTGTGCCCAATATGCCCATGCCTTGGCAAAGAGGGAACGTATAGCACATACACTGATAGTGTAGGCCCCTACGGACTGACACACTTCTCCACCTGCACACAAAGTAAACTGGATGGCACACACACGCGATCACCTATAATGTGTAATGTATAGGTGGTCTACTGTGTGAATCCTACATAGGCAGCCCTCAATCATTGCACACACAACAGCTATTGGAACAAGGAATATCAACACCTGAACAGTACACGCACCTAACAGCATATGTTGATACTGTATGTATAGGTTCCTAGGTACATCGGTGGGTACACTCAAAATTGTCAGAGGCCATTCATCAACCAAGGCAAACAGTGTTTGCTGTCGCCAGCACATCGATTAACCAACTGTCCCTCAGTGGAGCAGAGGCAATTGTGGGATCCATGTGTGTAATCTCTGTTCCCCACACACTCTGCATGGCTTACCTGGTATGTTAATGAGGGGCTCCATATAATTTAATCAGGGATGTAGTGGCAAAGCATGGGGAGTACCCATGACAGCTATCTGTCACCCCAGCATGCTCCACCTATGGTTGTGTGAAGGTGTAGCATATTATAGTGTGTGGCTCACTGTGACATACATTACCAATGCTGGAGCACATCCATTAAACATCACTTGGACATACCATTAATAGGTCTCATCCATATACATTTGATTGCAGTACGGAGTAACAGCCGTAGTACAGTCCACGTACAAAACACCATAACACGTGTACAAATCCCAGATGCCCAAGTGGTAAATGCACTGACTGTCATGCATGTTCCCGCTCCCACGTCCTGCAAGGGACATTATCTAATCCTGAAGGCACGAATAATGGATTTTGGATGCAGGTCATCAGGTCAGGTTTAGCAGATGTCCGTGGGATTATGCATTGGCAAGTGCTGGTAAGCGTCGTTTAAACATGAATATACGGATATACGCGAAACAGGGCTAAGCTGTTCTGAATATCATGCAGATCATGGTCAATGATCTCCAGAACAGGTGAAGCTAGCATTAGTCACCCCTGTTAAACCAAAAAAAGGTACAAGCCAGATAGCCAGTCCCAGATGATTGTTTATTCCACAAATCCACGAACCAACACTGATGAATCACACTGCAAACCAAAGAGACTGTTTATTCTGCAAATCCACGAACCAACAATGATGAATCACACTGCAAACTAAAGATTCTGGCTTGTACCTTTTTTTTGGTCACAGGCTATCTGGCTTGTACCTTTTTTTGGTTTATCAGTGCAGTTTCGGGTACTTGTGACCAACTTGCTTGTTTTGTGATTATTCACCCCTGTACTAATAGTGCCTGCTCTGAAGGGTAGAACGACCACTGCCAGGAGTAGAACACGCAAACATGTACACAATCACCTAACACTAAGCTACCCGAGATGTACTAACGGCAGGTGCGTATTGTGACAGGTTAAAACACAAACGTGCGGAGTCCAGGAAACCGACATGTACACAATGAAAGGTGTGTTCTCCCTCTCACTCTCTCTCTCTCTCTCTCTATATATATATATATATATATATATATATAGATATATATATATATATATACATATATATATACATATATATAAAGGGTGATAGAGAGATATAAGTTGATATATACGTATTCACCTATATCTGCAAATATATAGATAGGTCAATGACACGTACACAATCATGGAGGTACAAATAAATAGGATACTGCCAACTATCGAATGTGTCACATACCGACACGCATAATCATGAGGCTGAAAGACCACAGTACCGGAACACTAGAACCAAGAGTAATATTATCATGATGTTAAGGGACATGTAGTTATCGCTGCCAGTGCTGCGGTCCAGGTAGGTACTGTGTTCAACTGTGTATGTGATTGCTGTAGTCTGTGTATGTGTGTGTTGAGGGTGCCATGTGCATTTCTGTGGGACTGTAATGTGTGTGTGTGTGTGTGTGTGTGTGTGTGTGTGTGTGTGTGTGTGTGTGTGTGTGTGTGTGTGTGTGTGTGTGTGTGTTTGCATCGTGTGTCTGTTAGTGCTAACTCGGAGGTAGACCAGTACGGTAGGTGTGGTCATAGCTGGCCGTAGGCATACAGTTACCACCTGTCCCACTTTAAGAGGGACAGCCCCTCCCTGGGCAGTTGTGTCCTGACAAAAACATTAAAAAGGGCAAATGTCCGAAATTGTAGGACATAATTATGTCCCATATATTATGTAATAGTTGCATTAAATAGTTATGCCTGTATCTAAAATACGTAAATGTTACATGAAACATGATAAGTAGCTAAAGTGCTTCAAGAATAAGAATGTATTCAGGATAAAAGTATGTTCTATCCGGTGTACTGACCTTGGGTATGTGTCGGCTTGGAAACACTGATGTGTGTCCTGCAAATGTCTCACTATGGCCATTTGAAAAGGTGGCAACCCATGCCAAAGAGGTTTAGTCACCAACACAACTGCAATGAGTGCAAATATCTGTGACAAAAAATACACGAGACAGCTGTCATTTAGTAACATACCCTTACATATCGATGTATTTCCGGAGGTATTGAAGTATCAACCTCACTTGCATGCTATATAGAAACCAATTAACAATGGCTCAATGTATAAGTCCGTAACAACCATAGTTTCTCAGTCTACTAAATGATAAGTCTTCAATTAGGAAAGGAGCCCGCACACATATATGGAATAAGTAGAAATGCAGTCGCCACAAACCTGTATATGCTATGTACACCCACCTACATCTTCCCCACATCCGAAACAATTGCAATACAGACTGTAATAACATCACAAACATCCACTCACTCAATTACATCTGCAGAACCATTAACATACCTTGTGTGAGACACATTTGTAATGGCGCCATGTGAAATCGTAGCTGTTGTGTAATGGAACAGACGGCGATGTTACAGGTTTTGTTAGCAGTAGTCCCTTACCAGACAGTTGAGATGACAGGTACACTCACATGTAGAACCACATAATCTTGCCATCATACATAATCCACAGGGGACATAAATTCAAAATATCCGTGTCTCTCCAAATAGCAGTTGCAATTCCTCACAACAAAACACATAGAGGCCGTCTCCCCGAAGGTAGGGCAAACGGGCAATGCCCAAGTGGAGAATTCAATTATACCCCACTGTTGCCGTGTAATTTGTGAATGGAGTAGTGACACAGCTGATATGCATGTAATAATTTACTCAGGAACACCAATTGGCAGCAGGATACCACATGTTACAGGTATTGACGTATATAAGGATGCCTTGGCATACATTCAAACCGTAAGCTCATACCATAGAACCGTTTAAACAGTAAAGGTGTAAGAGAGATATTTTATGAAGTCTCGGAAACAAGGTATGTAGAACACTCAGTATGTCAGTGTATGTGGAGCCTGTTTTGTAGTAATTAAAGTGTACGCAATGCATAAAGTGGAAAAGGTATTACGTAGTAATGTCTTGTTGAGCATAGTAACACTTGCAGAAATTGTGTGTCCTGCTGTGGGCCACAAGGTAAATATCTCATACACCACAAGGGATGCTACATGAGGGCTTTAAACACAACAATTCCACACCACACGCCGTCAGTGGTAGGGTTTATCCAACATGTACGTGCCATAGCAGGGGATAGTATATGTCGATATACTGTCACAGTAGGCATGTGTAAGGGCATATAATGAGAATAACATGCCTAGGGTGGTCCTGCTGTGCATGTTTGCTTTGCATTATGGAATAATGTTTAAAATATGTGTAATGTACAGTATTGTAGGTAGATATGTCAGATATTTTACACAGCATAACTGTTATATCATGCAAACAAAGGGTATTGTTTATTGGCATGTAGAATACACAATAACAGGATACATATGACTTGTAGTCACAGGACACTGTAACAGCATGATAGCTAACTGAAATGGAAGAGCTACTCAATTATCCATGCACAAAGGACATGTAATAGCTTCACAGGTTCATAGTGAGGTACTATGCTGTCTGGCCAAGTCCATGTGTAAGCCCAATGACAGTGTTTTCACTGGTGGCACCTCCCTAGGGTAGTGTCCTGTCTGGGAACAGCAGAGCCATGTGTTACCTGCACCTGTGTACAGTGCAGCCACTGCAGTGATCCCTGGTGTACATGTGTGTCTCCCATCCACCCATCGAGGTATCTCATGAAGAGTGCTAGTGAGTGTTTCTGCTTGATGTACATAGGAATCATGTTCCAAAGCATGGTGAGTGTCTGGTTCAGGAATGTATCCCTCAAGCACATCCCACTCATCATTGCATTTGTGCACATATCCATGAGCATGTTGCTCTCAGTGGCCTTTGCTTATGTTGCTTATGTGGAGTATATCCATAAATATTGTTGTGGACATGGGCCCTGTATGTTCAGCAGAGGTCACCCCTGAGTATGCAGTATGCAAATGTGTACAGTCGTGGTGTCCGTAGTTGTGCTGCATACGTTATCCTTCGGAGGTCAATAATCCTCATGGTGTGTTAATGTTGTGGTATGTAAAGGCATTGCTGTTCTGTAAGGTACAGCCCAAAAAGGGTGTTGTACCCCTGAACATGTGTCATACGTCAGGAGTATAGAGGTACAATGGGTGCCTTTGTTCCAGCTACAAACCCATTACAGATAAGGGTGACCACGTAGAAGGATATCCAAGTCACATTGGCAATATGGTTATCAAAGGAGTGGGTGCTATATACGTGTGTACTAAGATCCCGTATAATGTCACATGTATGTAGGGGACTACCACCTATGTGACAGTCAGTGGGTGTTTGGCATAATCCAAAGGGGATGTCTATGCACCTTGTGTTATGCAGCTTGAGGCCATGTTATTGACATCAGGTATCCGTCACAGTGACACCCATATGTAGGGTGTCTGTATCAGCTCATGGATCAATCATGGCTCCTTGTTTGCAGTCGTCTGGAAACCTATTCAGGGAAAGTCCTTCTGTGCTAGCCTGTACCTCAGGGAAGCATATACCGGGCATGAGGGGCCCTATGACTGAGGACTGTGGTACACCAAGAGTAACTGAATTACTGTAGGTACTACGGTATACTACCCTCATGTCCGTGAGCCACTTTGCATAACATCCCGAGATGTAGGGGTTGATGTGCAGGTGGATGTGTATGTTGTCAATACCAGAATGGAGAACGGTGCTGAAAGCCAATGAGAGGAAAATGTAGGCTGTGTGGTCCCCCTTACCCTCATCAACTACCCTGGTAACTGTATCAAAGGAGTCCACCAGCTGTAGGAGCCATGGTCTGGACCTAACAAATCCAACCCAGGTGGCATCAAAGGTCTGGAGGCCACCAATGTCTCTGTGAATGACTTCCATGATGATGTGCCCCATAGCCTTGCAGAACAGTCCAGTCAGGCGTATAGGGCAATAATCCCTATAGTTCATTGTGGTGCCACCTGTGTGGAGTGTGATGACTGTTGCTGTGTGCCATTCAGGGGCCACAATGTCTGATACAAGGGTATTACTGGTGGTCAAGTGGGGAGCCATGTCATTCTGAGGTTTGTGTAATTCACAGCCTGGGATGTTTGACGGTCATATGGAGTCTGTGTTCCTGGCCTTAGAGAGTGCAGCTTGGAACTGCGTAGTTGTGACCACAGGGACTCTGCATTGTTCCTGTATTGATTTTGGCCCTGTAGGGAGTGAGAGGGTGTAAAGTTAGCATTGAACCTATCTGCCAGGATGTTGCCAATAGCAGTTGGTCTGTAATGTTCCTGCCTAACCGTCGTATGTCAGAGCAGATGTGGGTAATGCCATTGAGTACTGGCATACCTCCATAATGCTTTGTGGTAGTCCTTGGAATGTGTTGCAGTAATGTTTATGTAGCTAGCTTTGGAGGATGTGATAAAGGATTCCGGATTCCTACTGAGGCTGACCAGTGAGCTACCCACCCATGGGATTGTACTCCACTTTGCAACAGCCACCACCTTCTGTTGTACATTATGTGCATGGAACCGGACCCATAGAGTGGCGTCCGTTATCTGGTGGGTACCATCATGGCTCTGTTTGGGACAGCATGATCCATGCAGTCGTGTAAGTGCTAATGAAGTGCACTGGTGTATGTTTCAGCATTTGTAAGTGCATTGTCCATCTGCACTGGTGTCATGACGTTTACTACTGCTGTCATAAGACGTCTGATGTAGGAGTTGTACAAATCTTCTACTGTGTATTCTGTGAAGGGTATGGTGCCGGGATGTGGATAACAAGGGTGATTAGCATATGTTCGGAAATTACCAATGAGGGGATAACCCCAGGTGTGGAACACCAGTCACATGTTGGTAATGTCCATGTCTAGGATATTGTTGGTCTTGGTGGTGGTGTGTATGGGTTGATCCAGCCGGGTGGAGGTTATGAATCCCAGAAAGTGTTGACCTAATGTGTCGGTACATGAGTAGGCATCCCAGTTAAGTGTGGGGTAGTGTCAGTCTCACATCAGTAGTACCTGTCTGAACCCTACTGTCCAGTACATCAAGAAATGAGGGCCAGTAACCGTGGGGTATGTTGTTGAATCTGTAGTAAATTGCAATGTGTATAGCAGTTCTGGCCACAGTTAGTTGCACGTGGATCACCTCTGATGCATTGTGCTAAGGAATCAGCCTGGAGGTGTGTACATCCTTGTGAAATATAGACACAACTCCGTCGTGGGTGTTCCGGTCCTGGTTACATGACTGAAAGGTGTGGTCTGCATGTAACCTGTAAGTGCAGGTGTGCTCTCCGGAGCCTAGAGGCAGGTCCCAGTCACTGCCGAGATATTGAAGTGATCCATTATAAGACGTGCCTCGCCTGAGTGCGTTAGAGATGAAGATGTCAAGCATTGAGTAAAAGTACCCCAGGTTTTGCTTGCCTGTTCCTGTTCTGGTGGTGAATGTTATTGGAAACTGTCCAAGACAGGCAGTATAGGAGCAGCAAAAGCCTTACATGTTACCTGTACTCCCAGGGCTGACAGGTGCAGGTCATCTGTGCCAAAGCATCGTGTTTTGTTGACCATGTCATTCAAAGCAGACAGATACTGGATGCCTGTGGAATGACAGCAGATGCATAGGCAACTGTTGAAGTGAAACATTCAGTCATTGTACAGTGGTATCAGTCTGGATGAATGCAGAATGCTTCTCAGGGCTTGGGCGATACCTTCTGGGCTACAAGACTGGAGAGCTATTGCATGTCCCTGTACATGTAGTCCAGGAAGTTACATCTCAGGGAAGTCACACTAACATGGAGAATGACAGTCAAATCGTACCTGGTGAGGTGTGGCATGGGTGCATAGGTTATGTTGCGGATCCTGTAAACCGACAGCCAGATGTAAGCGACTATTGCCTTGTGTAGCCTGCTGAGTGGGACATCAGTGTGACCGACTACAGTGTCACCTATGACTGGTGTGTTGTGTAGGTTATGACACCCTATTGGCTGTAGTTGATATGCACACATAAGTCTGTGGGCTATAAGTAATTGGTGTTGTGTTTGGTGATGGGGGCTGCCTCTGTTGCCTACACAGAGTATGGAGAGGTTTTGCAAATGTTGTAGTCATACTATGTGTGGCCTGTGGTGGTGGAGATCTAGTGAGACTATGTGATGAGTGGAGTGTGTTGCAAATGTTAAACGTCCCCACATGAATGTCAGGTTCAGTCTGGGTTGGTGAGAGCATTACCCCGGCATGGCTACATATGTGCATCTCCCACAGGCTGTAGTGTCATATGTTGGGAGGTGAGCATTTACTGTGTACATGAGACAATTGCTCTATTGCCTCATGTTTGCCATATTCATCATATAGGCAGGCAATAACACTGGTAAGTGACACTTGGACATGCCTGTATATTCAACCATGTCTCACAAGATATGTGAGTTACGTGTGTACAACAGCTATTGTACTGTAAGCAAGCTGGAAATGTAAGGACAGACAGTGTACCTGTAAGAAATGAGTTGGAATGTGTGCTATAGTAATAAGTACCTCATGAAGTGCTTACATGTTCTGAACAAGTGCTGAGCATGAATATGCAATACAGATAGGGTGTTGGATAATATAAACCCACTGCAACCCACAAGCAGAGATGCCAGTCATAATTGGAGGCACTGCACTATTACCCTGCTGAGTATGGCCTGCAGATCGATGAACCTTTATCACTGTAGATGTTAGCAGTAGAGATGTAGATGACAGTACGGATGATTTCACACTGCATAGCATACCTGTGACAGGTCATCGGACATCACCCATACTGTGTTCCAGCTACCTGAGTATACTAGATGTACCTTCATATGTCACAGGAGTGGTCTACCAGTGGCCTGTTGACAGAAGCAACACTACAAAAGGTGTCTGAGTGACATTTGCATATCGCACCAGTGGCAGCTACAGTAAAACAGGGTTAATGTTTTGTACTCCCCCCTCATTGTAGCCCATACCACACAGACAAATGGGAGGCATCTGTGTATGTAAGGATGTGAATGACCATGACCTAGGAGCAATAGCTGTCTCAGTGTTGTGGACAACATACAGAATGAGCTTTGTGGGTGAGGTGCGTGACATATGTGCACAATCTGATAGCCGATAATAGCATTGTCACCGCTAGGTGAATAACCCTGTACCCATTAACTACCACCTAGGCAGCAGTCAACATTATGGACACTTTGTGTAAGGGATGGTGCTGTGCAGTTCACCTCCCTGAGCTGGTGACGTCTCCAGGCCTATTAGTTAGTCATACGAGGTGCCCATGTCATGACAGGGTGCCATCCATGAGCATGGAGATCATTGGACAGGCATACTCAGCACTCGGGTGACCAATATCGGATCACATATCACCTTTCAGGGGTATTGGCCATGCGTGGATGGGTGATACCAGCCTTCACAATCCTCTCCTCCACTATGCAGCATGCTGGCTACCTTGCATAAAGACATGTGCTACACTGTGATGTTGGACATGCTACACATACATATCCTGATCTGAAAGACATATGTCATGGACAGCCACCGTCCTACTACAATGATCACCACATGCTGGACAAATCTGTGTGCCATACATGTTACATACTCCTGCCATACCATGCAACACTGTCCATCAAAGCTGCACATGCCATCTCTGTCAAACATGGTGCGATGACCGCATGGTAGATGTATCATTAACTGTCTGGATCAGTAATGTGGCACTGATGCACCTGGTGGTGGCAAAATGGCTGTTGGATACAGCTAGAAAACCTTGCCCGTACATGCCATGGTTGATAACCATCCCTGCAAATAACGTCCAGCTAGCCATTGTCCCATGTGTATCACATGTGCAACACAGGCGATACGTGGCAGGATGTTGAACTGCTGTACAGTGCCATGTAGATGTATATGGCAAAACACATGCATGTAATGGTTTCCATGTGCATGTGTGCATTGTCACTGCTCATGTCCATTAAGGCAGTGTATGTGTTGATATGTGACATATACACAGCATCAAGGTCAACAGCATTACTGTGGACACATCCAGGCATGTGCTGATAGGTAAGAACACCAGTACAGGCAAACAGACATGCCCACATCAAGATAGCATTCACATCGAGTATGAGCAATGTAATGAGGTGACACACATATATGGTGAAGATATCCAATGCACAACTGGTGTTACATGTGTGTGACACAAACATGTCAGTCATGTCAGTGTCATGACAATTTGCAAAGATAACTGTTCATATGTACTAGATTTAATACAAATGTATGTGCAGCTGTATCTCTGTACATCTCTGTGATACTGTGACCTGTCTCCATCATTATGTCTTCCAGATAATGTCTCATTCACGCCTGCCAGCGTATAGCCACCAGGAGGATGATGCCCTCATCCCGTACCTCCATGATAACTATGAGTTGTTGTTCAGCCATGTGCCACAGCATGCCCAGCAGCATGACGACCTGTGGCAGGAACTACACAGGAGGGTTAATGATGTGGGAGGCCATAACCACACCTACCAGCAGGTGCGCAGACACTGCATGGACCTGATACAACATGCAAAACAGTGTGCCAATGCAATTGCCAGGGAACAAGGTGGAACAGGTGGTGGGCCACCAACCCAGCCCCCACTCACATGCACCGAGGAGCTACTGGCCAGCCTGGGGACACCCTCAGAACAGCATCCACAAACAGTAGCTGCCATCGTGGAGGCATCATCTCCCAAACACTGAGCCTGGAGTTGCCTCGTAAGTCACTAATGCAAATATGACTATCATATCCCATTTAGTTGCATGTGTCACTGTACAATATGTAATGTGGCATCATATGCAAGGTATGTTTACACACATGCCACATACTATAGTTTGCTACCCTGTGTATGCACACATGTGCATACTATATGCTATTGTACAGGCAAATGTGTTAACATGCACAGTGCACCCTGTAGCTGTCATACAGTCATGGATAATGTTCAAACCACTGTGTCACCCCTATACAGGTACCTCTGGCGTGCCGCACAGACATCAATCCGTTGCAGTGAGACAGTTATCAGTATCAGGCATGTTAATGCATATATCTATTCACCATGTGGCCAGTTAACACATGTACACATAATGTATGGTCCAGTCACGATATACAGGTCGCATCTGTCATCAAGCACACTAGCTACCCATGTGCAATATATTCAGACTAAATAAAACACTGACATGAAACCACAGTATCTGTCATTGCTAGATGTGTGGACAGCTGTGCATACAACAGTGGAGGTGTTGTTCAATGTAGGCATATGTACTATACATTGGAACAACACATGTGTGGTATGCAAACAGTACCACACAGTGAGCTGGGATGTGGGCAGCCCACAGGATTCACCATTGTGCAATATGCCCCTGCAATGGGTGCACACATTGTGATGTGCCATTTGACAAGTCCCAGACATGTAGGGTTGCGGCTGCAATATTGTCTCATTATCCCATAGTACATACCCCACATACCAAACATACAACCCTTTGTCTGCATAACCCTGTGGACAGTGATGTATCTGACATCTATGGGTGTATGTCATATGGGACAACACAGACATGTGAGATGGCTATCACAAACATTTGGCCAACACATGTTCACACATGGCCATGGAGGATGGCCAGAGACATGTAGCCACACAGTAGATGTGATGTGTATACACCCTGTTGCACATTGTCCACACATGGTCCAACTATAGCCTTTGTTGAACGGTTATATAGTTGATGTGGAACACTGGACATCCTAAAAGCCTGTGCACAGCTTGTGGAGGTGTCACTTAATTAGACCATATAAGATGTGTCGAACATCATGACTGTGTCATAGCATGACAGTAGTCACCTGTACAGCTTCCACAGACATAGACACCACATCAGGCCGCAGATACAGTACATTTCCCTTGCTGCTGTTGGACATCACTGTCAGCCATGCACCTTGTGTATGTGGTACATAACTGTCATGTGGGACATGGTGTATTGACAAGTCTGCCATGTATGGACATGCTTGCCAGGCAGCTAAGACATGCTAGTAGTTGTGCAGGGGTGTCATCCGTAGGTCTTCCAGTGACCTGTCACATGACACAGCATGGTTTAGTGTGTATACACCTCAGAGATGTGGGTCACAATCCACAGTAGTTATGTCATGTGTTTGCACGCAGTCATGGCTATGCACTGTGTGTGTATTACAAACTGTATAGCAATATAGGTGCCTCATGATGCCATGCAATGGCACAGTGTCTGTACTTCACACTGTATAGCAATGTAGATGCCTCATACTACCCATCAATGCTCATGCACATCTGCTAAAAGTGCTTTCTATCTGTAGGGCATACAGACAACACTGCAATGTGATACCCATTACACCGCTGTACATGTGTCAGGACACCATTGTGTCAGACATGTATGCATGTCAATGCACATGTCCGCAGATTACATGTCATACTACATGTCAATGTCAAGGTCACATCAGCCATGTGTACTGTTAACCTGTGCTGGTCCATATGGTGTATCACAGAGATGCATGCTTACTACCATGATTGTGTGAACTGCATGGCTTCTGATATGACACCTGCTTGCTGTTGTGTGCAACCCAGGGAGGTATGTTAACTACCACTATTAATGTCTGAGCTGCATGCCATCTGCTGTATCACATGCATGCTGCATGCCATCTGTCAAATCACATGCATGGTGAGTGTGTGTGTGTGTGTGTGTGTGTGTGTGTGTGTGTGTGTGTGTGTGTGTGTGTCTTTGTGTAATGTAGAGTCTTTCTTTGCATTCACAGGTGATGTAGGTGCGTTACCCTCCTGCTGTCCATCTGATGTTAGTGTCCCCACAGATGCTAGCTGTGATGAACATATGCATGAGGTACAGGCAGGTTTGTCAGGGGCTGAATCTGTGCCAATGGTTGCCATCCCAGCTACGTCCCCCTCTTCCCTGCACACAGTACTCATGCCAACACATACCCCATCACCAGTGGCCATAGAGGAAGGACAGTCAGCATGTGTTAGCTTGGAACAGGAACGTGTGGTGGCTACAGAAGGTGTGCCTCCACACCATAGTGTCAGTGTAATGACTGCAGATGTGCCACACAGGCATGTGGCCAGTGCTGCTCGTAGGAGGACCTCTGGCAGACATGCACCTGCAGGTCAGAGCGCAGCAGCTGGTGTCACCAGATGCATGTTCCAGACTGTAATGGTGGCACAGGCACATGTTGAACGGCAGAACACAGAATTGCAGAGGCTTCAGAGGGCTGCTATCCGTTCTTTAAACAACAACATCCAGGCATTGGCAAATGCTCAACAGCAGATCGCTGATGTTCTGGACAAGTGATTGGGTGACATGGTTGGAATCCTTGACCGTGGCATGGCAATCTGCTTGCGTGAGCTGCCTGTGCTGGAACATCTGGTAGGAGTGAGGTGTAGGCCACGTGGACGTAGGCCAGCTACACCACCTGGTGCAGGTCAACATGAACGAGCCACCTCACATGCCAGCTCCCACAGTGCAGCTGGTGCTGTGCTGTCTACACCAAGACACAGCAGGCCACTTGGACGTGGCCCTGCATATTCCCAGCGGGTACACAGTTCCAGTGGACATGCGTCATCGGACAGTAGCCAATCTGTACCTCTGCTTGGTAGTGCCCGTGCAACCCCTGGCAGGCACAGGTCATGTGGCCATGGCTGGACACAGTGAGCTGTACATCCTGGTCTGTACAATCTGGAGCTGTCAGTAATACCCCTGTGTAGGCTGGACACATGGCAGAATAGTGTGCACACACACACACACACACACACACACACACACACACACACACACAGCAGAAACATCTCTAGGGCACCGCAACACCCACATGCATAACTACTACACATGTCCAGTCAGATCATTGGCCCTAACCCACACACATGATGTCATCCACTGGTGCAGCCTATGCCCCTGGCAAACATTATCACCCTGTGCATATGATGATGCCTGTGCTGCATCCCTGTCATCCACACCATCGGTGCAGGGACATGCTCATATGGTCTGATGCACAGGGTGAACAGAATAGTGAGTAGTGTATATTACATTTGTTGTGTACTGTTGACACTCACCAGACATACCATGTAGTACAGGTTTAGAATGCATTGTTATATGTTCACAGTATGTGTCTTGGTAACAACAGTAACAGCATGTTGGTAATGATGCCCTGCTTCCCTCCTTAAGGTCTAATTGCATGTGCCAATAAGTAGCAGTGTTTGCAGTTTCCCATGTGTAAATCTGGAGTACTCACAGGCATGTATGGCAATACCAGCATGCAATACGTAGCCTCATCTTCACTGTTAGAAAGGCTACCATTCCACAGATGTCCACACATCTACTGATCCAGAAGCAAATGAGCTGTTCACTAGGCTACAGTGGCTAGTGACGTGACATCCATACCGGGTCACATCACAGGTATGGTGACATGGTGTGGGGGGTTTACACAGCGGTCTGGCTGATGTCAACGTTAGAGGCCAATTGATAGCATGAGGCCTCACTGTGTAGCAGTAATACACTGTCACATTACAGGATGAGAACATGCACAGACATACACAGAAACACACAGTAACATGACCACACTCACGGGGTCAACAACACTATAACGCACACTTGATAGTGTTGAGGTGAGGACCCCTGCCTATGTGGTAATCACCTTCACAGTACTGTGCACCCACATGATGCAACACAGAGAATGAACATGTACAGGTAGCCAGTAAGGCTGAGACTGATGGCATCAACAGGGTAGTAGACTGCATCACCATGAGGGGTTAGGGATCCTGTCTGTTCTGTATGGTAGCATGCACCCTCACTCCATGCACCAGACAGCCATACATACACACACACACACACACACACACACACACACACACACACACACACACACACACACACACACACACACACTGTGGAGTCCACAAATGTCATTCACATACAGATAGCTGACATGTGTGTGATACATACACCACCCCTGCCTACGTCTTGCTTTATACACTGCAGTATGTACAGATATCTACAACAGTGTACAGAGTTGTGTAACAATTTGGATGTATTCCCCACCATACGTGGCATATATGGTCACACAAGCAAACACACATGGCAGTACTGTGAATCATACACCTGCTATATGATGATACGTCTGACAGACATGTAGCTGTATTGGCCGCATTATGTGTACCAAAGCTACCTTTGGCAATTGTGCTGCTATATGCACACGGGAGGACATAAGTGTTACAGGTGTCAAGTGATGTACAGTCAGTAACACCCTGACCGCTGTGTAGGTTGTATGTCTTCACCTTCAGGAAACAGTAACATAGTGTACTGTTTGCACGTGTAATGGTAGGATGGCTTGTGACACACCTGTGAGCTGTCCTCAGCAAACATCCATATGCAAAGGTGGACCACCACTTTATGTACACACATCCATCCATACCTGATGTACATCCTACCGTACTGTCATTATTTCACCATATACAGGTGTCAATGATGGGGCTGCATTGCAACTGCATGTTGTAGTTAGACACAGATGAACAACATAAATCAGCTACTGCACATGAATGGTAGCTGCATGCACACCACTACATGTACATGTGTGTTGGTCCTACATTCCTGTCATGTAGCCATGTTTGTATGCATTGCAATTGGAGGACATGTGTGATGACATGCATGACACATGGACTGTTGTATGATATCTTGGTTGTCATGGGTAACTGCTACAGAGGGAATGTTACCTCAGTCAACATTGCTACCTTATGCACTGTTAGCATTCAACAGCCATGGACCTACCTTCCATGTGCATATGTGTGATTGCTGTAGCCACTTGTCTGCACAAAGGACATCAAAAGCTTTGCTATGTAGATATGCATTGTGTGTGTATTTGTGGGCCATGTACATATCCACTGTGATTACATGTATGTCATATCCAAACATGAGTGTTTTCTAGTGTACAGCGACAGTCATCTGTTAAAGCTGTGTAAGACCCAGGGCCCCTGTTATGTGTATATGTGTGATTGCTGTAGCCACTTGTCTGCACAAAGGACATCAAAAGCTTTGCTATGTAGATATGCATTGTGTGTGTATTTGTGGGCCATGTACATATCCACTGTGATTACATGTATGTCATATCCAAACATGAGTGTTTTCTAGTGTACAGCGACAGTCATCTGTTAAAGCTGTGTAAGACCCAGGGCCCCTGTTATGTGTAGAGTCGACCTGGTTATGAACTGTGGTATCATTGCATTGCATACCACATGATGGAACCCTGTCAGTACATGTGTAGTCTGCACAGTTGCTGTAGACCCATGTACAGTCCACTGGTCATGAGTAACATGGTGGTGTGGTAATGAATAGATGTGTGTTGCTGGTCCAAGGACATGGTGATGTCCGAGTGTGGCATGTACTACTGTGATCTACACCTGAGACATGTGTGATGGCTCTTGAGTGTGTACTGGTCAGTACATGTGAGTGGCCTTCATATACACAGGGACAGTAACATCTGGAGCGGTCCGTCATGGTCTTATGGCCCACATGTCTGTATCCGAGGTATACGGTGGTAGTGCTATTGTGCACAACTGTGCCATATGCAAGGTGCTCCTCACTGCAGAGATGTCTGTATTCCCTATTGTTGGATCTGGATTGTCAGCTGTGATCATGAACGCTACACAGCTAGCACTAACGACCGGTGTCAGATGTGTGTAGTGCAGCGTTCGTGCTAACAATGTTCACTATCGACACACTGTGCCCTTCCGTGTTTAGAATCCGTGTGCATACAAGACAGCCCTTCGCTACTACTAAGTGTATGAGCATGCCCAGTACGCCGTTGTGTAGATGGACACACAGTACATTCCAAACTGTGCCCTTCCATGTTTAGAATGCATGTGCATACAAGACAGCCCTTTGCTACTACTAAGTGTGTGAGCATGCCCAGTACGCCGTTGTGTAGAATGACACACAGTACATTCCAAACGGACGTGTGCTACTAAGTGTGTGAGCATGCCCAGTGACACCTTGTGTCGGTTATGTGCCTCTGTGTATGGGCATGACCATTGAAATTCTGTACAGCGATAGTGGCCATCCAGGCAACAGATGTCCATACCCCACGTCAGGATGGATTCCTACATTGAACACACTGGGACTGTCTTGAAGGGTGTACTGTCTGCGGTGTGCCTCGTATCCATGTAGTGTTGTAATAGTGCTCCGTAGATAGGCAGTTGTCCCACTCACACCACTGCCGTGTGTTTGTCTACGTCTACCTTGGGACAGTAATATGCTTTTAGACTGCTCCCACTCCATACAATTCCCTATCGGCATCTTTGCCTTTGCTGATGATGTCATCCACCTAGAAGTATGCCTCTGGGGGTGCTGTGTTCCAGTAATCGCGGTAGCGTGTTCTGTAACTGTGGAATGCTGTAGTGTGATAAGGTAGTTAGGTGTATGTTTGACTCCCAGCCCTGCAGAGTGTGTGTGTGTGTGTGTGTGTGTGTGTGTGTGTGTGTGTGTGTGTGTGTGTGTGTGTGTGTGTGTGTGGTTCTAGCTGCCTGGAGACAGAGTAATGCTTTTAGATGGCTCATTCTCCATACATTCCCTATCAGCATCTTTGACTTTGCTGATGATATCATCCACCTAGAAGTATGCCTCTGGGAGTGCTGTGTTAAAGTAGTCCCAGTAGCGTGTTCTGTAACTGCATAATGCTGTAGTGTGATAAAGTAATTAGGTGTATGTTCAACCATCCCTGCCAAGTGTGTGTGTGTGTGTGTGTGTGTGTGTGTGTGTGTGTGTGTGTGTGTTCATAGGTTCATAGGTTCATAGGTTCATACTAGGCTATCTGCCCGAGGGCATTTACAAGCCTAGCCCATAGTTTTGTGGCTTATGCCACCCCTTTAGTATGGGGAACTATACCCATTATTTTGCTGTGCCTCTGTCGAGCAGTGACACTGAGGTAATCCCTGGGGTATATCTGCGATCTCCCATCCATTGGTCAAGATTTCTCTTGAACAAGGCCAGCGAGGTGCTCTGCCTCACATATACCGGGATTATATTCCACAGCATAGGGAGTCTTTGGGTGATGAATCTATCCCTCCAGCACGTCCTTTTAATAGCCGTGTCGAGGTTTAAGTCTCCCGCCCTTGTGGCTCTGACGGATCTAGATTTTTTGAGGTGCAGCATATTCATTAAATCTGGGTTTGACATGGCCTTGTATGTTAGGCAAAGGTCACCTCTGAGCAATGATGGCGAATGAATAGAGCTGGAGTTCTTTCAGTCGGGCAGCATAGGACAGATGTTTGAGACCCTTTATCCTGTTGGTGAGGAACTTTTGTGGCCTCTCCAGCTGCTGCAAGTGTCGGGTCAGATACATTCCAAATGGGGCATTGTACTCGATCATTGGTCTGATGAGTGATGAGTATAGGGGAGACTATGACCTCCTTGATCTAGATGAGAATCCCTTCATGATAAGGTGGGCAATGTAGAAGGTCTTCCTAACTACTTTAGCTACATGGGTGTCGAATGACAGACTACTATCAACCTGGGTCCCCAGGTCCCTGATAACTTCTTCTGTGCTCAGTGGATTGCCACCTATTTGGTAGCTAGGGGTAACCTTGTTTTTCCGAAGGGTATGACTATGCATTTTTGGCATCTAACTTTAGGCCATGGCTCTGGCACCAGTTATCTGTTTCTGTGAGACCCTTCTGAAGGATATCTGTGTCAGATGTGTTTTCTACTATGCCCAGTTTGCAGTCATCTGCAAACTTTGTCAGCTATAACCCTCCTGTGTTTGCTTGTACTTGGAAAAGTAGATGCCAAACAAGAGTGGGCCAGGACTGAGCCCTGTGGTACACCACTTGTGACAGGCTTTGAGTCTGACATGGCGCCAGCAACTCTGACCCTGTGGGTTCTGTCACTCAGCCAGTTTGCAACCCATCTTGTGATGTATTGGTTAACATTTAAGCTGATGAGTTTTCAATGATACCCGAGTGGGGTATTGTATCGTTGCCCTTCGCCAGATCGAGGTAGGCTCTATGGTCTGCCTTTCCCTCATCAATGGCTTTGGTGACTGTTTGGAAAAAGTCAACCAAGTTTAGAAGGCACGATCTGCCTTTGACAAAGCCAAACTGGGATGGATCCAAAGTCTGCAAATTCCCTATGTCTTTATTTATGAGGTTCATTATGATCCTCTCCATGGCTTTACAGATAAGGCTTGTCAAGCTAATGGGCGGTAATTTCCAGGGTCAGTGGAGGCACCGCCTTTGTGAAGTGGGACCACAGTTGCAGTGCGCCACTCCTGAGTGCAGTATCCAGAGGTAAGACTATGATTAAACAGCTGTCCTAGCTGTGGGTTTAATTCCTCGTTGAGTTCGTGGAGCACACAGCGGGGGACACCATCAGGTCCCATGGATGCTGTGTTTTTTGCTTTGGAGAGCAGTTCTCACTTGGGCGTTTAAGATGTTTGGGGGCTGCAATCGCTTGGTATAGATATCTCTCCTTTTGGGGGGATGGGGGAGAAGTTTGCACTGAACCTGTCAGCCAGTATGTTGGCAATGTCTGTAGGATCAGTAATCTTCACATCATTTGAACTAGTTCTGAGCATATCTGGGAGTTTCCTCCCAGGTTTCTAACATAGCTAAAGAAGGCCTTATGATTGTCTTTTGAGTCTTTAGCTATTTTTCTCTCAAAATTTGCTTTGGATGATTTTATGAGAGCTCTTAGTTTTTTACTTATAGTGACCAAGGGTGTCTTACCTTTTAAGGATTTTGCTCTATCTTGTAGTAGCTTCCTCCTTTTGTTGTAGAGTTTGTTTATGGCTGGGGTCCACCAGACTGGATGCTTGCCTTTGGTACAAAAGAGTCTTTGTTTTGCTTGGGATTGCCTTATCCATGCAGTCCTGCAGGTGCTGGTAGAAGGCATTTGTAAGTGATTCAGCGGCTTGAGTACTGTTTTCCCGGCTCGGGGCCTTAAAGGAGACCACACTAGTCTTTAGAAGTGTGAAGTCGGCTTCGAAGTTCTTTACTGTGGTCTTTTTATTTCAGGTGGGGGTGGGATGAGGACCTCCAGCGAGATTAGTTGTGATCTGATCTCACCAGTGAGGTATACTTCGGTGTTGAACATTGTGCTCCCATGTTCGTGATGATGAGATCAAGTATGTTTTCTCCTCTTGTGGGGATGGTGACTAGTTGTTCCATGGCATTTGAGTTTATGAATTCAGGAACTTTTGGGCTAGGGTGTTTGGGCTTGAGTAGTGTTCCCAGTCTATATTAGGGTAATTGAAGTCACCTAGTATGATGGTGTTTGGTGATACATTTATCCCCTCTAGTGTTTTCAGGAAGGCCATGTGAGGTTCCTGAGTTTGTGAGGTGGCCTGTAACATGCTACAATTTGCAGAGCAGTCTTGCCTATGGTTAATTGCACCTGGATGGTCTCCGATGCATCGCGCATTGCCACCAGTCTTGAGGTGTGGGTGTCCTTGATGAATATGGATACCCCCCCCCTCCTTTCATGGTATTGTCCGGATTTTGGGGCCGGAGCATGATAAGGTAAAACCTGATAGTGCTGGGGTGCTCTCAGGAGCCTTGAACCAGGTTTCTGTCACTGCACAGACATCGATGTTCTCCATACTGAGAAGGGCCTCGGTCGTGCATTTTGAGATTTAGACTTCTGGCATTGAGCAGCATTACCCTTAGTTTTTTTCCTTTTTGTGTTCTAGGGTGGTAGGTTTAGAATTTGAGCCTTGCCTAAAAAGGCACTATGGGGGTGTAGAGCCTTGCCAATATCCGAATCCAGGGGTGACAGGTGCAAGCCGTCTGCGAAGCAGCGTGGCTTGTCCAGCATGTCATCCCAGGCAGACAGACATTGGATCCCCTTTGAATGACACCAGAGTTTAAGCCAATTGTTAAAGCTGATCATCTTATCTCTGTATTGTGGCATCATTCTTGGTGAAGGTAGGATACTGCTCAAGGTCAGGGTCATACCTGCCTAGGCTACATAATCAGAGAGCTCCTCAATGTCTCTTTTCATGTAGTCAAGGAGGTACGTCTCAGGTCGTTTACACCAGCGTGGACAATGACTGAGTCATATTTGTACCTGCTGTTGAGAGACCTGAGTGCTTGCGTTATGTGGCGGATTCTGGCCCGACAGGCAGCTTACTGTGACCTTCTCCTTACTCAGTCTGGTGAGCGGGACGTCAGTGTGTCTGACTATGGAGTCACCAATGACTAGTGTGTCTGGCATTGTGTTTGGCCTTAAGGGCTGTGACTGTTTGACACTCTGACTGTGAGGTCTATGTGTTGCAGGTGTTGTGTTCTGAGGTGTTGGTTGTTTGGGTGTCTGCTTTGGTGGCCTCTGCTGTTTTGGTAGATTTTTGATCTGTGTGTGTGTGTGTGTGTGTGTGTGTGTGTGTGTGTGTGTGTGTTTCCAGCTGTCTGGGGACAGAGTAATTCTTTTAGACGGCTCCTTCTCCATACATTCCCTATCAGCGTCTTTGCCTTTGCTGATGATGTCATCCACCTAGAAGTATGCCTCTGGGAGGGCTGTGTTCCAGTAATCTTGGTAGCATGTTCTGTAACTACATAATGCTGTAGTGTGATAAGGTAGTTAGGTGTATGTTCGACTCTTGGCCTTGGCAAGTGTGTGTTTCCAGCTACCTTGGGACAGAGTAATGCTTTTAGATGGCTCATTTTCCATACATTCCCTATCGGCATCTTTGCCTTTGCTGATGATGTCATCCACCTAGAAGTATGCCTCTGGGAGTGCTGTGTTCCAATAATCCTGGTAGTGTGTTCTGTAACTGTGTAATGCTGTAGGGTGATAAGGTAGTTAGGTGTATGTTCGACTCCTGGCCTTGGCAAGTGTGTGTGTGTGTTTCCAGCTGCCTGGGGACAGAGTAATGCTTTTAAATGGCTCCCTCTCCATACATTCCCTATCGGCGTCTTTGCCTTTGCTGATGATGTCATCCACCTAGAAGTATGCCTCTGGGAGTGCTGTGCTCCAGTAATCTCAGTAGCGTATTCTGTAACTGCGTAATGCTGTAGTGTGATAAGGTAGTTAGATGTATGTTCAACTCCTGGCCTTGGCAAGTGTGTGTGTGTGTGTGTGTGTGTGTGTGTGTGTGTGTGTGTGTGTGTGTGTGTGTGTGTGTGTGTGTGTCTTTCCAGCTGCCTGGGGAAAGAGTAATGCTTTTAGATGGCTCCCTCTCCATACATTCCCTGTCGGTGTAAACACGAAGAAAAGCACCAAATCCAAACGTTGGTGGACTTCCACAAAATTTATTTAAAACTGTTCAAAGCTGACTGAGAACGGCCTCAAAGCCAAGGTACAATATCCAATATACACAAAAAACGAGTAGATGAAGCGCTTTTCATCCGGATAATATCCGGACTTCATCATACAACTCACTCATGTACCCAGTAGGTTTAAGTAACCTCCTCCCAGAGAATTAACCAATCATCTCTCAAGGAACACCTTCACATGGGTTTCAAACACAAAATCTACCATAGGTACAATCAATTCGTTAGTCTACCATATGCCACAGGTCTTTGTACAGATGGTAAATCTATTCAGTCATGACAGCCAAAATTGCAATGCCTGAAACCCCACAGTTCATCCGTTAAAAAATGCCATAAACAAATGGGTGACTTCAGTAGGTATAGTCATTATCAACCACAAAGTACCAGTGTGTTAAAGTCTTAAAATCAACAGCAAAAATTGTAACCTACGCTTTACACATGTTCTAACATAAAATGTAAGAAGTTAAAGCGTTAGTTTTCTTTAAACGCAAGTCTACTTTGGTTAACAGCTGGTAGTAACGAAATACACAAAATATGACAATATACAAAAATTTACAGGAACAGGTTACTACTTCGTTTGTCCTGTCCCATCAGTAAGACACACACCTTCAAAGTTAACAATTTTAGACAGACAAAGCTACTCACTTCTATGTTCACTATGGATTTGTGAGTTGTGATCTTATTTAAGGTATACCCTTTGCTTTTTTCATCCTGCCTCTACTAAATACAATTATATGTAGATGTTCGATAATTTCTTAACAGGGTTAATGTTAACTAATTTGAAGGGTGAAAATGGAATTTTCCTTAACTTTACAAATTCTATTTTACTGGTTGTGTATTTGTTTATTATTAATGTCCTATTAGTATAATTCTGTAAGTTGGAGGTAACCCTATTCTCAGCAAACCTCTACTTCCTATTCTCAATTAAGTTAGGTGGTGTTCTCCTACCTACCGGCATTACCTCCGTTGCCTCCAAAGGCAATTCAAACTTAAAATACCAAGACCAAGTGATACATTAATAATAACAATTTTCATATAAATATATGTGGCTTATATTTTGTTGTTAGTTATAACTTTTAAACCTAAATTGGACATATCAGGCCAGTCACCTAAAGAGACTCCTTAGTTTCAATATGCATGCAATTGAGCTGATTTTGTTCAGCCCTGGTTCCACACAAGTGTCTAGCCTCAATTGCCAATTCAACTCACTCTTTTCTAACAACAGTTTTAAAAAGTTGTCATTTACATAGTTACCACTCCTGTTCTTCTGCTCAATTTTAGAAATAATTTTGAATTTAAAAATATGGCCCATATTTTGGTCACAGTGGCGGGCTAACACATTGTCATAGTTCTTTTGCTGTTGATTTTAAGACTTTAACACACTGGTACTTTGTGGTTGATAATGACTATACCTACTGAAGTCACCCGTTTGTTTATGGCATTTTTTAATGGATGAACTGTGGGTTTTCAGGCATTGCAATTTTGGCTGTCATGACTGAATAGATTTACCATCTGTTCAAAGACCTGTGGCATATGGTAGACTAACGAATTGATTGTACCCATGGTAGATTTTGCATTTGAAACCCATGTGAAGGTGTTCCTTGAGAGTTGATTGGTTAATTCTGTGGGAGGAGGTTACTTAAAACCTACTGGGTACATGAGTGAGTTGTCTGATGAAGTCCGGATATTATCCGGACGAAAAGCGCTTCATCTACTCGTTTTTTTGTTTTTTGTGTATATTAGATATTGTACCTTGGCTTTGAGGCCGTTCTCAGTTAGTTTTGAACAGTTTTAAATACATTTTGTGAAAGTCCACCATTTGGATTTGGTGCTTTTCCTTCATGTTTATCCTATTCCCTATCGGCGTCTTTGCCTTTGCTGATGATGTCATCCAACTAGAAGTATGCCTCTGGGACTGCTGTGTTTCAGTAATCCTGGTAGCACATTCTGTAACTGTGGAATGCTGTAGTGTGATAAGGTAGTTAGGTGTATGTTCAACTCCCGGCCCTGCCAAGTGTGTGTGTGTGTGTGTATGTGTATGTTTCCAGCTGTCTGGGGACAGACTAATTCTTTTAGACGGCTTCCTCTCCATACATTCCCTGTCGGTGTCTTTGCCTTTGCTGATGATGTCATCCACCTAGAAGTATGCCTCTGGGAGTGCTGTGTTCCAGTAATCTTCGTAGTCCGTTCTGCAACTGTGTAATGCTGTCATGTGATAAGGTAGTTAGGTGTATGTTCAACTCCCAGCCCTGTCAAGTGTGTGTTTCCAGCTGCTTGGGGAAAGAGTAATGCTTTTAGATGGTTCCCCTCCATACATTCCCTATCGGCATCTTTGCCTTTGCAGATGATGTCATCCACCTGGAAGTATGCCTCTGGGAGTGCGGTGATGCCAAAACTCAGTAGCACGTTCTGTTACTGCGTAATGCTGCAGTGTGGTAGACTAAACAGGTAGATGCTCAATTCCATGGCATGATAGGTGTGTGTGTTTGACAGTTATACCCTATGTGATATCTGTGGGTGGCTAGCTGCAGGATATGTTCATTGGTTTTGTTGCTGACCTATATAGTGTCCACAGCCAGCATATTCTGCCAAGTCACTGGGTTGTCAACACATACATCCGCCAATAGGTCTGGTGAGTAAATATCAGCATCCCCACACTTACTCTTAATACAGTCTGACCTGTGTGACACAACAGAACACACATGCCTTGATAGTAACAACACTACATGATGCAGGTGGCACATGTAATTTCATTTTCATGCCTGTCTAATGCCTTGCTGTCAGGTGGACCGGTGTTGTGATATAAATGCAATATCTACATATGTGTGTACATGTATATGTGTGTATGTATATCTATGTATATATGTATACAAATAATATATGTGGATATGAAGAGATAGACATATAAACAGATATGTCTGGGGACATCAGCACTATTGAATGTATGTGCCGGATGATCTGTACGTGATAACCTGGGTTGTATGTATATCTGCCATGGCATAGTGGTAATGCACATCATCTGTTGTGTGCAAGGTCCCGGGTTGTAGTCATGTAGACACCGGTTATTTTGTTGCTAGGAAGACCATGGGACATAGAATATGGTGATAGTAAGGCACCTGTTACCAGTTGTGCACGGATCTGAGCAACACTAAGCAGTGGTTATTAATTTGGAGGTTCGGTCTGGGTCATATAACTATTCATTAGAAGACTATACTATGCAGATGAGGTTGACAATAGTGTATTCCATTTATCCATAGGGTGTGATGCAGATACCTGGAGTGTATGTGTGCAGTTAGCTGGGTGCAGGGCTCGAATATAGTTGACAGCGTGGGAGGGTGGGGTCAGGCATACTGTACATACATTGCAGAACTGTACCTCGGGAGTGCCCCTGCCTTAGCACGCCTAAGCTAGGAGTGTGTCTATACTTGCCTGGTGACATTGGGAGGGACAACAGCAGTGGTGGAGTTGTCAGGGTGTACAGGCTGCACAAACAGGCGATGATCAGCACAATCAGCAGATGACATGGCCAGCCCGCACCTGAACAGTACGGTAATGTGAGCAAACATCATACACACAGGTTTCTTCTGCACTCTACACCACCGGTGTATACCTGCAGGGACATTTCACAACACAATCCAACCAAATGAGTAGGGCTGCAGCAGGCAACATAGACCATCATGTGCAGGAGGCTGAGGGCAGTGAGGATGTGTATGCTGCCAAACATCCCTTACTGGGGTGACATAAGGCTTTATAGACCCAGGGTGACTTACCAGGGGCTACATGAGCTGGGGATGGTGGAGCACTATGGGGTGGACAGAGACCTCCTACAGCGGCTTGTTGACCTGTGCCTGTCACACCTGACACATCAAACCAGCCGAGGGAAACCCATCACAGTGGATACCTCGGTATGTGTTGGCCTGGGTATACTAGCCACAGGTACCTCACACAACACAACTGGGGATGTCATGGGGATCTCACAGGCATCTACATCCAGAGTACTGCGCCAGTTCACAGATGCCATGTCAACACATGCTAGTGAGCATGTACATGTCCTCAACACACATGATTAGTAGACCAGCAATATGCATCTCTTTCACCACATGGATGACCACCCTGGGGTACTGGGTGCTATAGCCTGCACACATATACACATCGCAGCACCACCCGGTGAGCGGGGTAGGGCCTACAGTCACTGCAGGGGTATACGCTCCAACAGCTAGGCCATATGCGATGGCCAGGGCATTACATTGAATGTGTGTGCTGTCTGCCCTGGAAGCTATGATGATTCTGATATATGGTTTCTAACACAGATGTACCACACCTTTGCCAATATGGACATCCCCTACAGTGTCCTAGTGGGGGAGGGGGATGCTGGTAACCACTGGTGTCATGGCTGATGACACCCAGCAGCATTGCACACACACCTGAACACTCACACCATAATGAGGTGGATGCACAGGCAGGACATGTAATTGAGCATGTGTTTGGGATGCTCAGTTCATGGTTCTGGTATCCGTACACATCCGGTGGAGCCCTGCAGTATTCAATAGCTACATGCACACAATTTGTTATGGTATTTGCTATGCTACACATTCTGATCCTGCAGTAACGGTTGCTGCAGGAACAACATGGGGCAGGGCCACACAGCCCAGCACCACTGCCAAGGCCTGTACAGGCACAGTGTGACTTGGTGAATGAACTACCTGAGCAGGGCACAGTTGGCGAAAGGCCGTGCACAGTATGACCTGCCCTTGGCAAAGAGGTAACACAAGGCATATGCACTGACACAGTAGGTACCCACAGATGTACCCTCTCTGACCCGCACACAGTGCAATGAATGCCAAAAATGACACTTCCTGTGCTCGACTATGTATAGGAGTTGCACTGTGTGCATCCAACATAGGCAGCCCTCCAGCACTGTCCTCAGGTCCAGAACACCTCCAGAGTATAAATTGGCAGTTGTATTAAAATGTGTATTTACCCATTGCTATGGTATGTATGTGAGCATACAAGAGACTTTGGTGGCCGACTGTTAAGGCAGCAGACAGTACACGTCCATAGTGGCACCATGACATCTGTAGCACATACGGGGGTCACAATGGTAGCCAGTAGTACACAGGGTGTCCTAACCCACTGCAGATTATGGGATGAACATCATGTATGTCCATACAGCCCGCACACGTTCCATGCAGCTGGACAGGTGTGGACCACTACAGATGAATGATATACAATGGCCTATGGATATGCCCAATGAATGACCCCAACACCCAAAGACACACAGAGACTACAGCAGGCCAGGCGGTTTGATGTTGGTTGTGAAAGCTAGGACATCCAACACCACTGTGCTGGTATTTCACAATGGGATCTGATGTACATTGGTATCCCTCCAACTGGAAATTTAGGTAGGTCCACACACTGACATGGAGTACCTGGCATGCCAGTACAGTAGCGGCAGATGTGTACAACTGTCAGCTGTGCCCCCGTCCAACCTACACATGTGAGAGTCATGTGCGCCACCCATGGTGCTGTGTAGGACTGTGGATGCGGTTGGATGTCCCCCCACACTATGCAGACATGTAGCAATTGTCAATGCCACATGACCATTAGCTACCCTGCAGACACAGCATGACACCTGTCTGTGTAGAACAGAGGGGTCGGCAACACAGTACTGACTATCTGGACATGTGACACATGCGATACAGTTGTCCATACTTGGCATGCTCACACACATGATGGTATGACGGTAATGTCGGTCGACAACATGCGTAACAGTCATACTGGGCATGCTCACACACTGACACACAGGATGGCCAGGCATGCATACACCAGTGGTCCGGACATATCTGCCAGTACATTGCTATACTGTTGGATGACTGCACTGCATGGTGTGTGTGTGGTCTATTGTCTGTACATATGCCATGGTCTATTGTTAATTCACATGAGCTATGTGCTGTGCATGGAGTACTGCTACCAACACGTGAATTGGGCGGTTCTTTGTTTGCAGACAGACCAACGCCTTTGGATATGGACTGGGTAAGGCACATTCCAGCAGGTGGGAGCAGATGTGCATGGGTTTGCACAGTGTTAAGCACTGCTGATCTCTGGTTACAGCACCTTTTACCCATTTAGACTCCACATTTCTTTGACAGTGCACTACTGCCATACTGGTAGACAAACACGCTTACAGCCACTCGCTCACCAAAATTTCTGCTTACATTTGTCACTCACGCTAGGTGTGTGCGATCCCTTGTGATGCGTATTACATCGGACTACATGACTACAGTATCAGGTATGTCTAACCATTTGGCGACGGCAGGTGTTCGGCTGTACGAACTCGGCCGCCTGTCCAGTGAAGTAATCATATTATATGCGTGTTCCTCATACGATCTGCTCCCATCTGCCTGATACATGGGAACTGATACTCTGCAATGTTGACATGTGAATATGATTTTGTTAACACAGCTGTCCAGCGAGTAATGCTACCGCATACCTACTGTACATTTTCCACCTTTCAGATTGCACGATGGGAGACTGTAGGAATGACACCTTTCCCACTTTGCATGGGACAGTCCCTCATTAGGCATATGTCATGTGACGAT